>NC_073348.2:1190000-1530833 GCF_027580225.2 Misgurnus anguillicaudatus
CTCAACCTGGGATGGAATAGAAGCTTACCTTGAAAGCATTTGTTTGTTTTGTTGAAAAGTGTACCGTTTACTTAAGAAACTTTGTTTGAAAGTTATACTTTGTTACACAGTGCAATTACTAAGCACTTTAAGACAAAAAGCACAACTTAAATATGCACTACTTAGCACCTACACATTTTTTGTTTTGATAAAATAAATGTTACATGTCATGAGGCTCTTGACATCTTTATTGTATGCTACAATAAGCAATTCAGTTAATGAACATGCTGAACATAACCTTTTCCTTGTGTATTTAGAATGTTTTCAGTTCTTTATTACTATTCAATAAAATGCATAAAAGAGAACACTTGACTTTAAGGTACTTGCAAAAACAAATTTACAATATCTGTCTTGTTTCAAGAAAATTTACAAGAGACAAGAAAATGTCAATTCCATGATTACCATCATTTTGTAAAGGATCAAACGTCTGGTGGATTTCATCGAGTGTAGTGTTGTTCACATGAAAAGTGGTTTCAGGAATTGCAACTTGGTTGCTGAGCACATCTTCAGCTAAGGGTCCAATATCAACATTAATTGAAGAGTCATTTGTGTCAAATACACTGTTCACTGCCATGTTATTTTGTCCAACACGAGAAATCACTCCTCTTGCAAAGGTGTCATGTGTCTTTCTGTAGATAAAGCGTGGTTATTCCACTGGTTTGTGAATTCCCTCACAGCTCTTTGGATTCGTGGCAGGAAAACATAATGTAAGACAAACAGGTGCAATTCAGACAGTGAATCAAGAATAAATTGATTTTCCATGAAATTGAACAATTCTGAGAAATGGTATGACACTACACGGTTAAGTTCACCCCAAAGCCTCTCTATTCTGTGATTGTGAACACTGCGTCCTGCTATAATACTCCTCCTGTTTAGTCCTCGTCTGCACAGCATGAATCTAGCCACCTCAATGTTTTCCATTCCACGATCGCATCGAACTCTAGAAGGCAATCCGAAGTTGCGCACTCCTTCTTGAAATAAGGACAAAACGCTGGAAGCCCTGTTGTTATTTAAGCAGTCAAGGTATATGATTGTACGACTATACCCATCTACGCATCCATGGAACACCATCCTCCATCTAACCAATTTATGGTTTCCGTCTATGTGCCTGTCAAAAGATAAAATGGCAATGGTGGATTATTTAGCTGCTCACCTTTTAAAATCCAATGATACTGTAAGCCAGTTTTAAAGAAAAGTTCAAATTAAAATTACAAATACTTTTTTGTGTCTCTTAAAGTCAGCTTCAATTAGGTACAACACCAGAATGATTATCATTCGCAAAACTACCATCAGGTTGGGACAATTTGTTAAAGGCTAGAATAGTTATGCATTACCGGTCAAACGTTTTTGGACAATAAGGTTTTTTTAATGATGTTTTAAGGAGCAAGTTCAGATAATTAAACCCATGTGGAGCACATTCAGATAATAAAACCTATTATAAAACGGCTCGTTCTGGTTCTTCATTCTGATTGGTTGAAACGCGTTCTAAACCGTGATAAAATACCCCGGTAAACCCACGGTTCAGACCGCATCACAAGTATCACTGCGCCACTGTTGCTGCGTACTGATTTATGAAAATAAACACCACAGTCTTTAATCATTTTTAAATTTTTCTACCTTTGCACAATTATGGCGATATCCAGATAAATGTCAATAAATAAAACATTTCATCAATAAAGAGAAAACGTTCTCTGAAGTTTTTTTTTGTCTTATTGATATTTCCGCTATTATCCACTAGAGTGCAATCTTACGCAACTTAAACACTGAGGCATTCACTCGACACAACAGCGTTGTGGTGGATTTAGCGTGTGTTTTGATCAGGCTCTGAATCTGATCTCTAAGTTCCTCACAAAAATGGAATTATCTCCGCATTTAGCTGAAAATTTGAGAGGTGATAACTGATAAGACAACAAATGAAGGTAGGATGAAACGTTTTTTGATGTTGTTGGAAAGCGGATGGACTGTTCTTTCATTTGATATCTTATGTTTATTTAAAGAAGATCATTTTTCTGTAAGGCATTCAACTAAAACTGGGTGGCAACTTAAAAAAAACGCTGACGGGGAAAAAGTTAAGCATGCTTACAAACATATTTGATCATCACTTCAACAGTTGCACGATATAAATGTTAATGTATAAATTAGATGAATGTTGATATATAAAAATAAACACCACAGTCTTTAATCATATTTTCATTGTGCATTTGCTGCGTCTCTGTTGTTTGTGAACTGCGCTCTGTTTCAGTCACACTTGATTCTGAGGAACTACTTTGTTTGGCGGAAGAGTAATATTTATACTAATATAATTACAACTTATTTGTGTTTTATTTTATAAAATCCCGCTAACGTTATGCATATGAAGTAACCGTTTTATAAACGAAATAAACCCCTCGAAGCGTTGGGTTACCAGTGCATTTTATAACAGCTAAGGGGCTTCGCGTCGTGCCTAACAACGCCCCTTAGCTGTTATAAAATGCACTGGTAACCCACTGCTTCTTGGGGTTTATTGCTTTAATAAGACACAAGTGGAGCAAACTCTGCTAATCAACCCAATCAATGAGTTAAGAGGTGTGTGTATACCGTATTTTCCGGACTATAAGTCGCTCCCGAGTATAAGTCGCATCAGTCAAAAAATGCATCATGAAGAGGAAAAAAAACATATATCGCACTGGACTATAAGTCGCATTTATTTAGAAGATTACTTTACAAAATCCAAGCCCGAGAACAGACATTTGAACAGGCATAGGTGTCCGTACAGTCACGTAACACATCGGGGGATATTCAGCTAGCGTAAACAACAGCTTACAAAACATACAGGCTGAATATATGCCCGTACATGTCAATTTAACATTAACAGTTAACACAGTAGCATACAGTGTTAAACACAAAATATACTTCACTATTTTTAACGTTATCTTTTATTCATCCACAGACACCATCCGCTCCAACACGAGCTCAAAAACAACCGCACTTCCGCGCGGGCTTCATAATAAGAGTCCCCTTTTAGCTTCGGTAAACGGTCATGAGAAATATTAAACAATATTTAGTATAGAGCTATAATGTACATGGACACATTTTTTTAACGTCTTAAACTTAACACTCTGGGGTCGACGGTGGCGCGGGCGCCGCAAACTCTTTATTTTTCAATCACTCCGCAAAGAGAGTTAGATAACTCTGCTGATTTTGGTCATACAGATATGATTTATACATCATTTAAAACGTTTAAGTGTCTAGTTTTTTTCTGTCCACTCCCAATAAAAACAGAATGTTGTGCTTTTCGCAAAATTAAGAAAATAAACATGATGCGTGTTTTGTTCTCTCTCCCTCAGGGAAGTCCTTTCAGAAACACGTCAGAAAAATTAACTGTAACTTAAGGAATACTTGTCATATCAACAAAAGATACATATCTACATAATGCTTGGAATGTCTGCTTTTGGAAGAAGTGAAATCGAAATCAAATATTGTAATTCGTTGTTAACTGTGTTAGAAGAGGGAGATGTACCGTCTTTCTCGTGTTCCTGCATTATCTATAATGAGCCACGCCCCGCTCCATTGAAGAGAAGAGCAGAGATCATCCATATTCATTAGTCAACCCCAGTCAATGGAGACTCGGTCTCTGTAGCCATTCAGTGCTGTGTTGAGTTTTAATCCAAGTGTTGGTGACATGACATCTACTTGTTTACTCAGACTGTAACTTAAGTTATCTCCAGACGCGAGTGTGTGTGCTTCATCAAACAGACGCGATCGACGTCCAAACGCACACACAAATACCTCATATTTGACGCGCTTTGTGGTATCATTATAAGATATGCGATTGTAAACATCACATCTACTTGTTTACTCGCGCCTAAAGTTATCTCCAAACAGACGCGAGTGCGTGTGTTTCGTCAGTGACGCGATGTCCAAACGCACACACAAACATGATGCCATATATTTGACGCGCTTTGTGGTATTCTTATAAAAGGTGCCATTGTAAACATCACATCTTCTTGTTTACTCGCGCATAAAGTTATCTCCAAAAAGACGCGAGTGTGTGCTTCGTCAGTGTGACGGGATCGAGGTCCAAACCCACACAAAAACACAAGATGCCTCATATTTGACGCGCTTTGTGGTAAAATTATAAAGTATGCTCTCTCGCCTGTAAATACAAGTCATCTCCAGGCGCTTATGTTTTCTTTGTGCTTCCGTCAGACGCGGTTGACGGCCAAACGCACAAACACACAATGCCTCATATTTGACGCACTTTTGTATTAAGACGGATCTAAACACATCTAAAACCCTGTTTGTTCGCGTATATCTCTGCACGGTAAGTTTATTTAACGCAGGACCACGCATGGGAAGGCATTTATTTTGTGTTGCTTTCACAAACAAACACGTAACAAGGCGTCGTCTCATTAGCCTATGCAGCTCATTATGCAAGTGTTTTGTTCTTCAGCTGTCAATCACAGACTATTCAAGAGCTTCCAGCCTCCTTGCATATTGCCTTCCTAACCAAAAAGTGACTTTGAAATTGTAAATCAATATTATTGTCTTATGTAAATGAGTAAGCAGAATGATTTTCACATCATTTTAAAGAAAAAACTCTAGACTACTAGATCCTGTTTTGAAAAGTCTTGGGAAAACATGTTTAGTATGAGTTTTTTTGACTTATATCAGTCACTTAAAAATTTAGCTTTTTCAAAAACCACGCATAAACATTTTTCTCTCAAAAATACAAACATGTACATACATGTTGATCATATAATATAGTAGCCCAGTTTGTGCTGAACACAGTGTTATAAGACTTTTGCCATTATTATGTTTTTAAGCAACTGAAAAAAGCACAAATGTCA
This sequence comes from Misgurnus anguillicaudatus, assembly GCF_027580225.2. Classification (NCBI taxonomy): domain Eukaryota; kingdom Metazoa; phylum Chordata; class Actinopteri; order Cypriniformes; family Cobitidae; genus Misgurnus; species Misgurnus anguillicaudatus. Next base: position 1,194,869 of record NC_073348.2, read on the forward strand.
GTGCATGTCAAAACTTCTCCAGGGCCCTAAAAACCCCTTAGACCCCAGAGGGTTAACATACAGAACAAACCCGGGAGGCGGAAGAGGATAAATTAACATAACAAGCCAACGAGAATCAAGTTCACCAAGCTCCCAAACTCATTCCACATCACTGTGCTGCAGGAGCAAGCATATAGCGCCCTCTTGCGGCTGAAGATGGTAATGCTTTCTCTTGGTTCATGTTAATTTTCATAGATAAGACGCTCATGAATATAAGTCGCAGGACCAGCCAAACTGTAAAAAAAAGTGCGACTTATAGTCCGGAAAATACAGTATATTTATATATAGACCATTTCAAAAGATGTAAACAACACTGGTCCAGAAGCACTTCCTGTTTCAGTTTTTTAACATAAACGTTGGGATAAAATACAACCAACAGAACATATAAAACTGAATCAAAAAGTAAAACAAACATCTTAATGATATATGTGAAATAAATAAAAAAAACTGTCACAAACTGAAACAGGAAGTGCTTCTGGACCAGTGTTGTTTACATCTTTTGAAATGGTCTATACACACACACACAACAAGCCTCCCTCTGACCACCAGTGTCACATGATCCTTCACAAATCAGTAAAATGAGGATCAAGTTAGCCTGGTTAGCCAGACCTACATCAAGATGTAAACCCTGGCTTCAAATATATTTTGCGGCCGCTAGGGTGCGTCTAGATTTCAAGGCTAGGATCAAGTAACATTCACATAACATTTCATTGTTGAAAACGGTTGTGTACATATTTTTAAGGATTATTTGAGAAATAGAAAGTTCAAAACAACTGCATTTATCTGAAAGATAAAGATTTTGCAACATTATCAATATAGGTGAAATGTTTGGGGCAAGAAATTAATACTTTTATTCAGCAAGGATGTATGTAATTGATCTAAAGTAGGCCTATAGAAATTCATAATGTTGGAAAGACTTTCTATTTCAGATAAATGCTTTCCTTTTGAACTTTCCATTAATCAAAGAATCCTGAAAAACAAAATGATCAGTTTCTTCAAAAATACTACAGTCTGTTTTCAACATTGATTATAGACCATTTCAAAAGATGTAAACAACACTGGTCCAGAAACACTTCCCGTTTCAGTTTGTGACTGTTTTTTTATTTCACATATCATTATCTTTAAGATGTTTGTTTTATGTTTAATTCAGTTCTATATGTTCTGTTGGTTGTATTTTATCCCAATGTTTATCTAGTGTTAAAAAACTGAAACGGGAAGTGCTTCTGGACCAGTGTTGTTTACATCTTTTGAAATGGTCAATAATCATAAATGTTTCTTGATCATCAAATCATCATACTAGCATGCTTTGTGAAGGATCATGTGACACTGAAGTGAGCAGCCTAATGATGCTGAAAATTCAGCTTTGTTCACAGGAATAATCCCAGCAGGCATATGACCGACCTTCAACGTTGAAATTCGGTTGAAATTTGGTCAGTTGTTTGTTCAATGTTGAAACAACGGTGAATGGTAAACGGTTGAAAAAGGTTAATAAAATGCTTAAAAACCAATGTTGAAATTTGGTTGAAATAACGTCAGTTGTTAATTTAACGTTGATACAACTTTGAAACAACGGTGAATGGTAAACGGTTGCAAAGGGTCAATAAAATACATTTCTTATGACATTGTAATTTGTGAATCATTCAGATTTTTTTTAAAAACTAATTTTATGAAACTGATGAAAAACTAATATTTAAAATTTTAACAAAAGTAATTGATCAAGTTAAAAATATAATAGACACATGCAAATAAATCATCTTTCTGGGTTGCTCATATTATATAATGTTTAAGAAGCCAAACATTTTTTATGTATACTATACTATTTGATTGATTCTAACGCTGGTGGTGCATGTAATTTCCATGGTTTATGATGAATTCAGGAGATGGATTAACAGGTATTTTGTAAGCATTATTATGGTTGTTTTATTTATATTATATTTTTATCACAATGTCTAAAGTATGACATTTCAAATATAAATTAAGATAAATAAGAATACCATTAATAATATAATAACATCCAGCCTTTAATCTGTTTCATTCACACAAATCTATGTTTCATCCTGAAAAAGTAGCTAGGTAATCTCGCGAGATTACACGAGACTGGACTGTTTTAACGGCTGTCTGCGCAGTTTTGCGTATCACACGAGAAAATGCTTCGGAGAAAGTAGAGGTAAGGAATATCAAGTCAATAATTCAATGTTAAAAACGCATAACGTTATTTTATTCACAAATAAAACATGGTATGACAAAAAGCACGATACCAAATAGGTTTTTTATCTGTTAGTTGCGAATGTATCCGTTATAGTGGTTAATTTGCTACTCCACGGATGTTCCCGCCGAAATTGGACTACATTAATATGATTGTAATATAAATATATTAATTAATTAATATGATATCTGGTGTTATCAACTTAACAACTTGGTTGTTTTTTGTTTCAGAAAAGCAGCTAGTTTTAAATGTAAGGGCTTTTTTGGACAATTTCGATAGAAAAGTGTTGATATTGTAGTTCAGTCAGTTTATGCGAGGGGTCTTACAGGCGCCACAGACACCTCAGTCTATTGTAAAGATGAGCAGCACGGTGGATGAGTGCGGTCAGTTAATGCTGCTTTTTCACTTAAATTCATGTTACTGATTAAGTGTTTAAACTTAAATGAGATGTTGGTGTTTTATGGCACATTTAGCAATTTGTGTTAATGACACTAATCTAAACGTATTGATGACGTTATAACATGGGCGTCGAATCCAATATCAATCATGTTGAGAAACAGACAGCAAGGGTTGTTGGGTCAGAAACAGAATGACACACAAACAAAGAAACTTCACAAGTGAGAGTGGCTTTTTAAAAACACCTGCTACTTGTTTCTCAGGACTGGTTTATCATTGTCATTAGGAAAATATAAGAAACTAATTTTGGATACAATGGTTACTGTTCAGCACAGCAATTAATTTATTTGGTATGTCACTATTCTTTCTACAGTATGTAGGCCTACGTATTTCAAACCTTTTGTTTTCAATAGATTCATAGTTCAGAGGGGATGTTGATGCAAGTTTAAAGGAACACGCCGACGACTTGGGATTTTAGCTTATTCACCGTATCCCCCAGAGTTAGATAAATCAATACATAACCTTTTCATCTCCGTGCGTCCCATAACTCTGTCTGACACACCCACTGCTAGCATAGCTTAGCACAAAGACTTGAAGTAAATGGCTCCAGCAAGCAGACTGCTCTCAATAAGTGACAAAATAACGAGAACATTTTCCTATTTATATGTTGTGATTTGTATAGTCACATCGTGTACAAATAACAAGGTCATCTGAGACACAGCTATCTTTTAACCGTATACATACTGGGAACTATATTCTCAGAAGGCGAAGCACTGCTACTTGGGTGGAGTGATTTGCTCGCAGGATCCCGGAAAGCCTGATGGTGAGGAGCAGAGAGTTCACTCAGAGTTACACTAATCACTCCGCCCAAGTAGCAGTGCTTTGCCTTCTGAGAATATAGTTTCCACTATGTATACTGTTAAAAGATGGCTGTGTCTCAGATGACCTTGTTATTTGTACACGATGTGACTATACAAATCACAACATATAAATAGGAAAATGTTTGCGTTATTTTGTCACTTATTGGGAGTAGTATGCTAGCTGGAGCCATTTACTTCCAGTCTTTGTGCTAAGCTAGGCTAGCGGTGGGTGCGTAGGCAGAGTTACGGCACGCACAGAGATGAAAAGGGTATGTATGGACTTAGCTAACTCTGGGGGATAGCCTACAGTGAATAAGCTAAATGCAGTGTTTTGTATTTTACAATTTATATTTTCTTTTAAAAAGGGGCTATGATTTGTTTTTTATTTTATGCAGTGTTTTGTATTTTACAATTTATATTTTCTTTTAAAAAGGGGCTATGATTTGTTTTTTATTTTATTATGTGTTTTATATTGTAGGCAGATCACCGTGCAATTTGAAAAAATGTGATAAAATACACAGAGGTCATGTGTCTTTCCAGATGCCCAAATCTGTACCCCTCAAAAAGTAATGAAGTGATTGTTTCCATTTTTTTGTCATGGGACACTTTCTTAATTTCTTTAAAAGTTGTATTTGGGCCACAGTTTCTTGTATTTCTAACCAAAACATTAAATTTCTGTTTCTATACTAATAAAATATGTTTCTCTTTTTCAGAACTTTATGAAATGCCATGATAGATGAGCCTGAAGAGGAGATTTGGGAAGATGCTGTTTCATAAGTCTTTTCTTTGCCAGATCACATATGGTAAGTTTGTAAAACGTATATTAAAAATAGGACCAGAACATCTCTTAATCAAAATTAATTAATTTTTATCAGGTTGGGAGTCTGCTAACGAGATGCCTTGCTGGTCTGGGCGAGTTTGAAGTCTCACACACAGTTCAGAAGGTCTGAAGTCCATCTTAGCTTTCATTGGTAAGGTACTACACAAAAGGCTGTTTGACCCACATGTTAAGCAACCAGTCAATGTTTGCTTTGTTTTGCATTTCATTTGGGGGTGGGGGTGGAAATATAAAGTCGATATCATCTAAGAATTACGAGCCTTTACTCAGTACTTAGTTGAAGCACCTTTTGAAGCAGCAGTTACAGCCTCAGGTCTTTTTGCATATGATACAGCAATCTTTGCAACACCTGGATTCATTTGTAACCAAACCGATCAGAAGCACCATTCACTTCTACAGTATTCTTTTGTCCTACTATGGACGTCAATGGTGCCTTCTGATCAGTTTGTCTACAGACATTCCTCAAAATATCTTCATGTGTTCATCAGAACCCTTTAAGGTGTAGAAACATCTCAGCAACCATCAAGAGAAATTGGAGGCCACTGAGCTAAATGTTGTTGCAAAGGATCTGAATATGCATAATGTAAATAAGATTTCAGTTTTCTTTTTTCATACATTTGCAAAAGTTTCTAAATTCAGTTTTTACTTTGTCATGGGGTACGTAATGTAGATTTATGAGGAAAATATATAAACAATTATAGTATCACACAACAACATAAAATGCAAAAGTGAAAGGGGTCTCAATAATTTCTGAATGCACTGAAGATGATCTTGATTGAAGCAGCTTTCTTCCTTCATCAGATGTCTATGCTATGTTTCTAGTCAGACCATTAAAGAACACGCATCTTGCCCTGATGTGCAATAAGATTTTTTATACATGGGCTAAAAATGCAGCATTTTTTTTTTAAATGAATTAACTTGTGTTTTTATCCTCTTCAGATGCTGTCATCATATTTTAAGTACAGTATGAGTCAGAATGGATGGGTGGTGGTGGCCATAAGAAGACTGTCAGCTAAACCAACAACAACATTTATATTTGCAGTTTTCCAGATTAATAAAATGACTTTTAAACATTTATGATTTTTATTCTATATTTGGAATATTTCACTTCTGCACTACTAACTGGAAACCTAACTGTTTGAAAGAATGTGTTTTTATTATAACAGCTGCTTTATATGTTTATTTAGAAAGGGGAGGCACATGCCACTATATTTGTCCACATTCAAACTTGACCTACTTTAGGTGTTTAATACTATGATTGGGGTTGTACTGCAAGTTAACAATTGTGAAAAGTGCTATATAACTAAAATTGAATCAACGTTGAAATGCCGGCTGGGAAATAACACTTTAGCTATATATTCACATAGACAACAGCTGTTTTATATTGTGATAAGATTTAACAATATTAATGTTTTTGCTGTATTTTGGATCAAATAAATCAAGCCTTGGTGAGCAGAAGAGACTTTTTAAAATACAGTCCAAAAACGTTTGACTATGAAAAACGTGTGTATATAATTTAGTCTGAGATGGCACAGTGGATTTTCATAACAAATTGACAAGACCCCTGGCATGTTAGAGCTTTGACGCGTCTGACTTTATACCGAAATTATATAGCCTAGTAGCATATTTAGGGTAGGCCTAATAAACGTATACAATTACATTCTGGCATAACTATTGTAACTGCACTTAGTGTAGTTATTTGTTTTATTTTAAATGGAAACGTTTAACGTTAGTAGGCTAATACATACAATCTGTAGGCTATAGTTACAATAACATACAGTAGGCTATGAATATGATAATAGTTAATTGATCACATACCATAATTCATTAGGTCCTCCGACACTGTAAATTCTGCGTCGAATGGCTTGCCTACGTCGAAGGCATCGTCCAACTGGGTCAATTTCCTGCAGAATTTGACGGACCCTCCACCGCTGAATGCGTAATGCCCTTGAGCGAAGACTTCCCCGGACATATGTTTCACCAGCATTTGGAGTGTTCTGTAGAATTTGCCTAATGATTAAAGTCAGATTCTCATCTGACAATGAGCTGTATTCATTCGATGGAATAAAAAGACGTTGCCTGTGACGAAATAAAGTTCGCCGGTCTATTCCAAACAGTAAAGATATTCCCTGCCAGTTATAACCCAACTCCAAGCCGTGGTTAATCTGATCCGCTGTTAAATCATAACGTGGGCGACCAGAAGTGCCACTGTGAACTGTTGGCAGGACGATACAATTTTCGGTGTCTTGTAGTATTTGGCTGTTAAACTGCTGTAGAATTAAATTGATATTATGATATAATGACTCCAGAACAATAATGCATTCTTCAGACCCGTGCCCTCCCGCACGAGTAACTACACTCGTAATTGAACGAACTGTCCGTGCATGGTGCTCTAGTTCAGTAAAGTATGGGATTGCAGGGTCGGTTTGTAAACATTCTATGCACCGAAGAACACTCGAAAGAAAATTAATAATTTCGTCAGAGTTGGCAATAACACACGAGTGATCACATATGAAAAAGCCTATTGTAAAGAATAACAACAAATACCTAATTTTTAAAACAAGTTTGGAAGGAGAAATACACGCGAAGAATATTTGAGCTCTAACTTCCGGTTGCAATGAAACGACTTCCGGACACACTGAAAATGTTTATACTCTCTCACACACGAGAATGAATGTGCACAGGTACAACTACGTGGGCAATTACATAGTAGGCTATATGCAAAGAGTTTCTATTTAACCACATGTTTTTCATATGCACAGTTTCACTGTGTATCGCAAGCGTCTCAATGTGCATCGCGAGCGTCTCACTGTGTATCGCGAGCGTCTCACTGTGCATCGCGAGCGTCTCACTGTGCATCGCGAGCGTCTCACTGTGCATCGCGAGCGTCTCACTGTGCATAGCGAGCGTTTCATTGTGCATCGCGAGCGTCTCAATGTGCATCGCGAGCGTCTCACTGTGCATAGCGAGCGTCTCACTGTGCATAGCGAGCGTCTCACTGTGTATCGCGAGTGTTTCATTGTGTATCGCGAGCGTCTCGCTGTGTTTCGTCTCAAACGGCCTCCCATAGGCTAGTAGTAAAAGCGCCCCTCCCCTACACACATACAGATGCTCTGCTCACTCACACACAGAACAGCTCTCTCTCTCTCTCTCTCTCTCTCTCTCTCTCTCTCTCTCTCTGCAGCCCGCGTCACCTTTCAAAAATTTTATTCACTTTGTTTTATATTCTTTTGATTTTTGATTTAAACGTTCATGTGTTCGTTAACATGTCGCGTCTAACAACGCGTTAAAACGAGTCAAAGCATTACTTTCCAAAGTGCTCGGGAGCGGAAGTTGCGCTCCGTGTCATGGGTCGCGTCACTCGTTGCTACGCAGCCATTAACCGCGTGCTCCATGAGGTCGAGGATAACGGAATGCGTGATCTGATTTTAATTCCTCAACTGAACCTCGCGTCAATCATATCATTGTAACCATGCGATCAGTTAATCTGGTCAGGACTTTGTAGTGTTTGTCCAGAGAAGATTTGTTACTTCCGGGTGGATACTCAGCTGTTACTCAGAGAAGATTGAGCTGCGGTGGGGTTAGTTCGCATCAAGTTACAGCATCTAATGGAGACAACGCATATGGAGGTAGTAATGCAACACATTTTAAACTACAGATAAGAAAAGAGCCATCAAAGTGCCCAGGTTAAGAAAAGATGAGGAGAAATGTACAGAGGATAAAAGTATGTATACTGCTATAATGAAGTATATAATGAAGTATAATATTATGTAGCTTGCTATACAATTACACATAGAGCAGTATTATTATTTTTTTCTGTCCAACTAGCTTATCTAAAATTGACTACCCATTTAAAAGTTATGGGATCACTTTCACTTATTAATATTTTCCCACATATAATAGAAAATTCATTAAAACTGAAATAACAAAGAACATAATAAAGTCAATATTATGACTGTATATTAAAAAAATAAAACCACTGCTTATATATTTTCAAGTATTATTATACATTAAATAATAGAAATTAAACATGATATTTACAGAAATATTGTACTTTTTTGAACGTTAAAATACCTCTTTTTCTAATCCGCAATAAATATAACAATTTCTGATCAACCCATATCTGAATTGCATGCTTAAAATAAAACAATGTTTAAAGCCACGCCCATTTAGAGACAAGCCCCGCTCACTTCCGGGTTAGGCCACACCCACTCCGAGTACAGACAAAGATAATTCTTATGGTTAACAGATACAGATAATGCTGTACTCGCTCGTCCCTAATACCGCAAGATATATTGATATTGAATTATTGTCCAGCCCTAGGTCAGTGTAATTTATAACTGTGATTTGTTTAACCCACATTGTTTTCATGCTGTTCTGGTACGTGTAAGGACAGATATAGAAACAATACACAATTATAGACATAAAAAGCCCATGGCACATTATTAAATATGTTTCTCTTAAGTTTTAGGATAAAAAAACATTCACCCAGTGATTGACAGCATGAAGCAGTCGATCGGGTTTCCCTTTGACAGTTTAAGCATAGATTAAAAGATGTATCTATTTCTCTGAAGATCATAGATGTGGACTCACTTAGTGCTGGGCAGACAGTGGATGACAGCGCAGTCTTCTGGTGTTTTTAAATATTTCATTGCTTTCTTTTAAATTGCTCAAAGTCATGACAGAATGAAACACACTTGGCGTCACATTTATGATTTTATGGAAAAATTACACTTTTTCGCGACAATCCACAACCATTTAAAGCATAAACAATTAGGGATGGGCGAGTACAGGATTATCTGTATCTGTAAACCATATGAATTATCTGTATCTGTATCTGTACTCGGAGTGGGTGTGGCCTAATCCGGAAGTAGGCTGGGTTTGTTTTGAAATGGGCGGGGCTTTAACCGGTATATTATTTTAAGCATGCAATTAATATATGGGTTGATCAGAAATTGTTATATTTCTGTATCACTGATCATAAGAGGGAGAGAGAGAGTGTTTGTTTGTGTGTGTAGCTTAATTTGTAATATTATTTATTATTTATACCACTACAACCTTTATATTTTATGAAAAATTGCAAAAAGTGTCAGAGTAAAAAAAAACTAATTAAAGCCAGCTGATGGTTAAAACGAAAAAACTTAGATGACTGGCAGAGAGAGGAAGAGAGAGGGAGAGTGTGTGTAGCTTAATTAATTTGTAATATTTATAACACTAACTTTAACTTACTACCTTTATTTTTTATGAAATACTGCAAAAACGTGCCAGACACTCAGTGTCTGGTGGCGAGTTAGAGACAGCTGAAGGTTTAAAAAGAAAAAAATTATCCGACAGGCAGAGACGCGATGTGAGTTGCATCCACGTCTGAAAGAACCCACGTTTACCAGAACTCTGCTGGTTAGTACGTATTAACGTTACAACCCGAAGTAAAAAGCAGAAGAAACCCTAAACGTTAATGGAAAAGAACCGTGAACCCGAGAGACTGAGAGAGAGAGAGGCAGAAAGCTGTTCTGTGTATGAGTGTGCAGAGCGGGACACAGAGACAGCTCCCAGCTGAAGGTTAAAAAAAAGAAAAAAAATCTCCGACAGGCAGAGACGCGATGCGCATCCCATTCACGTCTGAACGAACCCACGTTTACCAGAACTCTGCTGGTTAGTACGTATTTGAACGTTACAACCCGAAGTAAAAAGCTGAAGAAACCCTAAACTTTAACGAAAAAGAACCGCGAACCCGAGTGACTGAGGGAGAGAGACAGAGAGCTTTTCTGTGTGTGAATGAGCAGAGCGGAGCTGTGGGACTCACAGCAACACAATACATCTGTATTTGTGTAGGGGAGGGGCGGCGCTGTTACTACTAGCCTATCACAGAACGCTGACACAATCAGCTACCCAATGATGATTTTCATTTAATCCGAGCAAAGATATTGACTCGTATTACTCGTATAATACTCGTACTCGGCAGAAGTGCTTTATCCGTACCGGATACTCGTTTCAGCCAAGTATCCGGCTCATCTCTAGTAACTGCATTACATTATTATAAAAGTAATTGCGTTACTTAAAGGCATTCCATGCAGTTTGACGTTTTTGTCAAACAGCGACCCCTAGAGTCACTGGGGAAAACTTGCAACTGTTGTAATTTCGCACCCCCACTCTGTACGTACCTGTAAGGATACTGTTGGGCGTGAATATGCAGAGATGGACTCCGAAGATAATGACCAGGTAATGTTTCACAATTTCATACAAATCTTAGGCTACTGCATGTCTACTAAACTACAGATGATGGTAATAGGATAATAAGAAGTTTATGCCAAGTGTAGAGTAGGCATATAATAATAAAGTAGCCTATCGCGTTTGCTGGCTTATTACGGTTTTACAAGATTGCAGCTTAATCACAAGTAAACAGTCTATAGTCTAACGTTAAGTCTACTGTATAATTTCATTTGTTTTTTAATTGTAATGTAAACATTACAAAATGCATTGAGAAAGTTAATTGTATACGTTGCATTATTTCATAACATTGGCCGTTATTCGTTGGCCATAAGAAATCGAAATTAGACAAATGACTACGTACACATCACAACACAACACTTGAGTTTAGATGGCAAAAAAAAAAACATGTAAGAGAAACGAGTGTTTGTTAGCAAGTCTGCTAAATGCTCTTATGATCGTAAGCTAGCTAGACCCATGTTGAAGTTATTTTACTGGTCTAATTATCAACACTGGATGAATGAACAGCATAGTAAAAAAATACACACTACAAGCAAGCGCAACCACATACAACATAGACCGCAAACAAATTTACAAATAAGAGATTTACTTACTTGTCCATCAACAAGATCACCAGATCAGCATCCCTTTTGCATCAAGTGCTGTCTATTAGCTCACGCCAACAAGTAAAAACCTGACCGAGTGGGACTCTTGTCCGCTTCCTAACTCGGTCAGATTCTCTTTTTCGCTTTCTACTCTCTTCCGAACTGGTTTTCTTAGCTGTTTCACTCATCGAGCATCACGTCTCAAATGCGCGCGTGCAGTTGTTGTTATAGGCTTGTTTGACTTCATGCAGCGCTGCAGGAACCGACAGCCGGATGACGTCAAAGTGCCGTCTCGGATCCTTCTCGCGGTACTTTTACGTCATCCGACTGCCGGTTCTTGCAGCGCTGCACAGAGTCGAACAAGCCTAACGTGTGTGACGTCGTTGCCGTAAAGCAAGTCGTGATTCTCGCGAGATTTGTCAGGGGCGGTTCTCTCAAGCTTGCATTGGTGGTTTTGCTAGCGGCATCCTCCCCGAGCTTCAACAGGAGGATGATTCGCCATACTATGACTTCGTTTACCATCGAAATGACTTTGAAGCTGTTATATTAAGGTAAAATAACTGCATAGTGTGTCTTTAAAAAAAATCTAATATTTCAAATAACTTGAATACCCCTTACAAATTAAATATATTAAATGACTAAAATTAATACTTAAGAGAAATCACAAATTTTTTGGCAGCATGTGACGATTTGAGGGGCTTAATTAGATCAGAATTACTTGCCACAGACGTGGAGAGACTTTTTCTTCATGGGCATAAGTTGCACATTACACAAACATTCTTGCCTTTCACCTCAACAATGGAAAGTAATGCTTTATACTTCGTGTTTGCGACCGCTACCTTTGAGCTTGTTGTACTTGCCTTCACCCTGTCGCCGGTGTTTTCGGAGTGATTGATGCGCGATGACCGGGCTGCATGTCAGTGCTTTGAGATGGGGCACAGTCAGCAGGAGCACAGCTGCTTGTTGAGAACAAAAAGCGATGCGTATTTTCATGTCAGTCTACAAATGTCTCCAACCACGCCAGAAAAGATAGCTAGATTTGTCCTATAAAGTCACTAAAGTGATAGAAAGTTGCTAAATCTAGCGACAAAGTGACAAAGTTGCTCAGACTTTTTTACACTGCTCGATCTGACTCGGACTGTGCGAGTGTGTGTGTCTGTTTGTGAAATCTGCCTCTGGTTGGCTAACGATGGAAATTAAGCCAATCATCATCAGCTATGTGGTTCTCCCACCCCCTCTTATATACACACACCAATCATCATCATCAGTTATGTTTCTCCCAACACACACACACAAGAGAACAACAGTGTTTGGCTGAGAGAGCGAGCATACGTGGGTGAAAACCACTACAGTGAGATCAATATTAGTAACGTGCAGCATTTTAATGTAAGAAACGATAACGGCGTTATAACGGGGGAAACAGTAATTTATTTGATTACTCGTTACTGAAAAGAATAACGCAGTTACTAACGCCAGTTACTTATAACGCCGTTATTCCCATCACTGGGCATGACCACATTAGAGATAATGAGCTCAGCCAGGAAAAACTGTACTCTCTTTACTTCAATGCAGATTATATAAACAGGGAATAATTGTTTTCAATTATAATTAGCTTGTTTAAAAGTAGACATTTCAGGCTTTCTTTGGATATGTGTATCATGTTTGTGTGACGAGTATTCGCGGAGTTTCAACTAATTTTTTTTATGTGTTTTGAGAGACAGCTGGGGGAGACAGAAATGTCTGCATGCACACCCTGTTTATTTTCATTATTTGACAAAAACACCAAGATCTGTTGTTATTGTAAATGTACACATATTAAAGAAGACCCTTCACAGTTTCAAATGATGTCAAACACCACTGCATGAAAAGTGGGATTTTCGTCCCCGTAAGCGCCTGTAGGCTCCCGAAAATCTCCCTAATTTTCGGCAGCTTTCCTCAATTTACAGCCAGCGAGCGTCGCGTTCGTCTGTGTCACAAATTGTCGTAAACGAACCATGAGTAACTGCCCACTTGAATGTACTTACTCAGTATTGGCTGAAGCCACTACTTTTAAACAAGTAAAATCTCCCGTGAATGGTTGGCAGATCACTTCAAACCAATCACAAGGGATTTTTCTTGTTTAAAAGAAGTGGCTTTAGCCAATACCGAGTGAGTAAATTCAAGTCGGGCCGTTACTCTAAAGAGGGGGGTTATTGGGCACCCTGGCTCATTATAAATGTAAACCCCAATAATAATAATAATAAATATATAATTTGTGTGATATACATTTTTTGTATAATAATGTCATTGTGCTATGTACTTCATTATTCACACCATCAAGAAATATAAGAGAAAACAAAGAGGTTTATTTATAAACACACAGCTGTTTATTCAAAGAAAGAGCTTTAATTAGAAACACACAACTATGTACAAAGCAGCATAATGTCTCTTATGTTGTCCTCCAAACACGTCAAAAAGTGCCCAAGACATTCGGGAAAGATCCCTAAAAATCTTTTTCAAAGTTATCAAGTGTTGAAAAAAGAAAACGTTGTAAAAAGTCGCTTTTGCAGGCATATATGGTGAGTTGCCCTGTACTTTGGTATCGCCTCTAATCTGAATTGCAGCGTGGCACAGAGCTCGGAAAGTTCCAGGCTGCGAGAGGGCGGTGGCCGCACAATCCATCCAGACACCCCGCCAACAATGCCGTCTTCCTCATCAGACATGAGATCTATGGTGGCGCACTTTCAAATGTCCATCTCACCCTCAGCCAGCACACTTCGTCTCGCTTCCAGCAACTGTAATATAATCAATAAAGACAATAAGTGACCAGAAAAATACTCACATTGACAAAAAACCGATCTAATATAATAAATCTTACCCTTTTTCTTCTGGATCGACTCCGAGCTAAACTTTTCGCATTTTCCGCCCGCGATGCGAGTTCAGGTTGTTTGTATCTGAAGCTCCGGCGTACCGACTCATAATACGTCTTACGGGCAGAAACAATTAAATGAGACTGGTATTAATAAACAGAGTCACGGTACAATTAAACAAGAAATTAGGAAAAACATTAGAAGTTATACTTACAAACAATGTCGTCATTCTCAGCAGTTAAATGTGGACTTGCTAAAATAGCCCCAACCAAATAGGAGGTCACGGCTTCGTTATGAGGCGACGTTAGTCTGTGAAAACAAAATGTGCGGGTTTAAGCTCGGATCTATTAACGTATCTATTTCCTTATACAAGAATAAAAGCATATTCTTTAAACCGTAACGTTACCTTTGTTCTGGTTCAAAACGCCTGCAGTGTGCCTCAGAGACGCCGTACAGCCTCCTAAAAAATTACAAGACAAAAACACCTCTAAGCAATAAAACACACAGCTTGGGCTTTTAGCTTGGGCTACTTAAAAATATGCTTTTACATAAAATTATTCTTACCGCAATCTTGGGATTGTGCACCCGTCTTCTCTTCTTGGAGAGTTACAAACACCAAACCAAACATCTTAATGTCCCTCTTGTACTGCTGTGTGAGCCGTGGCCATGACCTCGCACGCGATTGGACGAAGGCGAGAAGCCTGTCGGGCTCCTCCAATCAGACGCGAGGTTATTGATATAAGGAAAATCTTGTGAGACGTGCGCGCATGCGTATGATATAAACCATAGATATGTATATAAAGGCTAGATGGCTCAAGGCGGAGTCCCTAACGGCATCACCTGGCGGCCATCTTGCGGCGGGGCGCTCGCTCACTCGTGGCATTGGGTTTGGTGGTGCGGGTGCTTTTGGGTGACCGTGGCTTGCTCGGTTTTCTGCCGATTTTCAAACGGTTTGGGTTTTTACAAACTTTATTAACGTGGCTATAATTCTGGATGCTTTAACATGTTTCATGAAGTTATTTTTTATTTGTAGTATAGGTATGCACTGTCATAGGTACATCCTTGACGTTTATAACAAACCAAACCGTTTGAAAATCGGTAAAAAATTAAGCAAGTTATGGTCATTTAAAAGTACCTGCATCATTAAAACTCAATGCCACGAGCGAGCGAGCGCCCTGTCGTAAGATGGCCGCCAAAATGCGGACGTTGCACTCAATTGGCCAGCAGCGCGGACGAGCCATCTAGCCTTTATATACATATCCATGATATAAACAACAAACGCGATGTGCCGGGAGCTCTGTGTGATATCAACACAGTGTGCTGTCAGTTGAAAGATGGAAGTCCCCAGACTGAAGAAACGACCTTGGCGCTTCTGTGAACATTGCAACACTGAACTGTGTCATACACCACAGAAAGCGCTATTTCAAAAATGGAGTTTGGGAGAAAAAATCCAAAAGGACTACGTCAGGTCAGATAACGTACAGAGCCTGCTGCTATCCAGTCATGAACCCGCTGTGAGTGATGTCCTGTCATGTGTAAAGACCCGGAGGATAACTTTACTGGAGTTAGAGAGATTGGTGAAAGTGAAATGCAATCCGAGGACCCAGAAAAAAAGTGATTGAAGAATTTGAAGAAATGCACCCAGCGAATTGCAGTTAAGACAACGGTGAGCATAATTACATATTTTTATATAAGCTTGGCTTGCTTTACGTATGTTAACATTTTAAACAATACTAAAACATATCAACAAGTAAAATAAAATAAAATAAAATCAACAAGTTAAACAAAAACGTTTTGAGTATGCTATATCAAAAAGTAGCCATCCAGCATGTTTTATCCATTGTGGAAGCCCTTGCTCACAAAAAGGTTGGAGACCCCTGGTCTAGTTAAATGTGGTTGATTATCACTGTTGTTGTTATTTTAATAGTATAAATTAATTTATAATTAAATAGGAATATCGCGTTATAATGCATAACGGTATCTTCTGTTTGTTGTTTTTCAGACAAAACAGCAGATGATCAAAGCATTCATCTTTTCCTGGACGTCTCCTGTTGTGTGGTAAGCATGAAACTACATTTGGATATACCAGTATAAAGTTCAGTACATGCTAATCCAGAGCTAAAATGGGAAAACCTAACATGTTTCACCCACATTATTGTTTTCCACTCTCAAATTTCTGTTAGTTAACTAATGAAAGCAACTTAAGTATAAACACACTTTATAAAGTATAAAAAAAACTAAAATGAAGTTGAAGTGGATGAAGTTCCCACAAAGTACTTAACTGGTTCATTGCACTAAGATAAAGCTAGCTGTTTGAGATGCACATGATCTTTTCCAACTACAGTTTTCAAATCTTTTCATACTCAAATGGCCATATTGATGAGAAATGATTAATTATGTTCTTTTTAAATCTCAAATGACCATATTAACGATGGGGTTTTCAATCTCAAATGGCCATATTCATGATGGTCTAATGGTCTAATGGTGGTGCTGAGTATGTGCATTGCATGTGTTTTAAATATGTCCTTTAAATTTCCATAGGATGACTATGTGGATGAAGAGGGGGAAATCCTTGCTGAGGAGCGGAGTGAAGCCTATCCTCACATACAAGATGGGGAGGAGCATGGAAGTGATCAGTCCAGAAGTGAAAAAACAGAACACTTGATGATGAAATTGACTGGTATCCTCCGTGACGACTTCTTACAGTATGTGGTTTGTCCAAAATGTATGACAGTGTACATGCTTACTGAAACCTATGAGCGCAGACGGGATGGTACAAAGGTTTGCAGGACTTGTGGTCACATCCCGTTCTACAATCACCCACAGCAGAGGTCTGCATTAAGGAAGAAATATGGCTCTGCCTTGCTAAGAAAGGCTACATATTCGAGCGGTGAAGAGTATGTCCATCCAATACGTTCTTACTGTTACAAGAGTGTTGTGCAGTCTCTGGGAGGACTTGTTAAAAGACTTGGATTTGAAGAGAAATTAGATGAAAGGCGAAAGCGGGAACTGCCAAAGGGTGTGTTAGGAGATGTAAATGATGGACAAGTATGGCAGGATTACCAGTATGTGAATTCAATAAACTGTAGTCATGCCACTATGCACAGTATTTGAGCTGTGATGTAATTACACAAGTTACCTTGCTTCATTCCCATCCGGACAGACATTTTGTTGTTTGACATGTTGTTTGATGGTGTTTGCATAGAATGCACAAATTGAGCCTGATTAAAACTCTGTTAAAACAATTAAAATGGTTGAAATAAATAGTTTGGTGTATCTTTTTTTACCTAACATTGGTTATTGCTAATTACATACAGAGTAATTAATATACACTGTAGCCTGGAGAAATTGAATCTACTTAAAGGGATAGTTTAAAAATTATTAGGAAAAAATATTTTGAAAGTATTGTGATAAATGGTGAAGAAAAGTTTGATAAATGATTGTCATTAAACTTAAAGTTGATTTTGAATTACTCTGTCCAACATCTCCACTTAGTTAACTGAGTTGAAAAAAATAATATTTTTAATTAATGTATAATTATAATTCTCTTAGTGTTATAAATGTTATTATAACACAAAACTCATGACTTAGTCAGTCATTAAATAAACTTGATTCTCCACTGAAACACAATACAATACAATGTGTTGTTTATGTCAATAAACACTGATCACCTGAACGGGGACTTTCATTTACAAAAATTGTAATTTATCATTTTAAACTAAACTACATGAATAATATTAGAGCATAAACCTCTATGACATTTTAACAAATATTTAAGTAGTTAAAGTTCTTATTAGTTCTTAATTCTGTAAAAAATCTTAAATAATCGTAATATTCTGAGACAAAGGATTATGGGTGTTCCTTACAACATTCACTTGAATGTTTTAGTTTAATTAATTTTATACACTTAAAAGTTAAATGAACTAAGATTTTTTAAGTAAATGTCCACAACTCAAAATATTAAGTGATGTTTACATCATGAAGACAATGTGTTAACAGTGTAGCATACTTTAAAAATAAATAAATTCAAACTAAAATTTAAGAGTCTGTAATTTGGCTTTACTGATACCAAAGATTTTCTTAAAATCAAAGTTTAAAACCTCTCAGAATGTCACCTGAGTAAAACTCCCCCAGCTGCTACCCTGATTTGCATTTGTATAGCTCACAGCATGTTCATGTTAAAGCCTCCCCTAGAATTAGGGGAAGGGGGGACAACTTCCAAGCAAGACCCACGTCAACTTCTGACAACTTACGGCAGTTTTCGGTGTTGGCTGCAAATTGTCGTGCGCAGTCGTAAACTTGGAGTTTCACAGCAATCTACAGTGCCACATTCTGACGAAAATTCCACTTTTCATGCAGTGCACGTAAGTGTATGATTATTAATGATGGAGTATTTTAAGTTGATTCTGACATGATAAGGAGAAAACGAGTCAAAACACGGTGCCTCGTTTCTGGACCCCAGGGGGTTAATAACAATTAATTATCTTTATTATTTAACATTACCATTCTGGAGCTGAACAAAATAAGTTTGAGTTTACCTTATAAGTTACTGATATTACAGTGTTTAGTCTTAACAGTGTTTGATATTCAGCTTGTCCTGATTTAATTATTTTCCTTCACCAAATGGGGAAAATCTGAATGAATGGGACTCAGGAAGTACAATATGTGTTAGACCTTACGGCAGATCACTTTGGCCAAAAGACGTCAAGACAGCGTTTTCAAAAGATATTGCGGGCAAACACAAACATTTGGATCAGGACGTGATTAAATTTCTCAGATGACCTCTGAGTTTGTCGGAAAACAGTAGGTAAATTGCACTGGAATTTTTACGGAGGTCAACAAAACACAGACATGGCCAATTCGGACGGGATTAAAAACGCAGAGGACCTCTGAGTGGCACGATTTTCTCAGAGGCCCCCCTGTAAAACTAATCCCGTCCGAAAAGGGCTCTAGATTCATATGCGGAACGCTGTCCTGGAATTATTCAAATATTTCTAAAGCATATACTTGTCAGCAAAGGTAATGTTGATGCACTCTTATCTGGACAGACATCTCTTTGGGATTCCTGTGGAAATGTAAAAAGTATTTATAAGTATTTGGCATAATACACTACACACACATTAAAGGGATACTTCACCGATTTAGCATTCAGCTTTGTATCTGTAGAAACCCGGCAGTATTACTGAATGACCATGTTTCCCTCCCTCATTTCCCCCTGAGAGGAGAGATATCTGCATTTTGGTTCTGCAAAAAAGTCCTCCGATGATGTAATATGACGATTTTTGCATCATCGGAGGACTTTTTTGCTAAATCGGTGAAGTATCCCTTTAAAGTTGCCTAATCTCAGACCAGTAGGTTGCAACAAAGTTGACCAAGCCATGGAAAATACCGAATTATTGGAGCTCCATCCAAAACCAGCTCATTCGGCACAAAATTTCATGCAGACAAATAAAAGGGTCTGTGTACTTGGTGGCCAACGGATTTTCCTTTTGAAATTAGAAAAACAAAATAGGTAATCGAACTGTTTCCCGATTATCATTTAGAAATAGGAGATCAAAAATCGGTTAATGACTTCCGTTTTTTTGCATTGATTATAGAAAATGAAAAAATAACCAGTTGTCTCGATTGTTAAAAATACATGTGTGAAAATCGTATTTCTTAATTTTGTGCAGATTGTTTGTAGTGGAACCCGGAAGATATTTTTTGACCCGGAAGGCTATCGAGTATGAGCAGCCACGTGCCTGTCATTCATCATCATTCAAAACGGCAGTCAGCATGGAAAGTTTCATTCTCTTGGAGGGAAGACGATGACATGTCTGGGGACAAGACATTATTACAAACCTGTATAATTTTTTTTGTTCTGATGAACACAAAAGAAGATATTTAACTCATTCACCGCCAGCCTTTTTGAGAAAAGTTGCCCACCTGCATTTTTGTGATTTTAACAAAAGTTTCACAAAATTCCTTGCAGGAAAAATTATCTTCTATAAATATATAAACATACAAATTATATAAAATTAAAGAACACACCCTCTGCTTTCAAACAAACAACAAACAAACAAACAAACAAACAAAATGGGGAAAAAACGTTTCATTATATATTTATTTTTTCCACTTAATTTGACCACTGAAATATGGATATTTCTCTTCAAAAATACAACATTTTGAGCAAAAAGCTTAAAAAAATGCGTTTTTGTAAAGGAATTTATGTTAGAGATCAGACTCAGAATGACTATCAAACATAAAGGCAGTTCAAAATTATTTAAATCTTTTTAACTTCCGTTTTTGATAAATTGGCGGTTTGGCGCCATTCAGTGGATAAAAGGTGGTATTACACTTTCACTTTGAAATTCGTCCAGAAAGGCATGTTTATTAGTTAAATATTAACTCATAATTGACGAGATAACTCGTCAATGGCGGTGAATGAGTTAAAGAAAAATGTTTGTAACCAATCCGTTCTTGAGCCCTATTCACTTGCATAGTAGGAAAAAAGAATACTATAGAAGTGAATGGGGTCCACGAACAGTTTGGTTACAAACATTTCTCAAAATATCTTCCTTTGTGTTCATCAGAACAACGAAATTTGTACAGGTTTGTAACAACATGTAACAACTAGATTGTTAGTTATGCATCATTGCTTTAGTAAGGATGGGCATACGTGTTACCAGAAAGCTACAGAGGCTGCAACATATGTATTTTAAGCAAACTGCTGTTAAATCCTGTTCTCTAAGTTGTACTGTAATGTTGGTATGATAAGCTGCAACATCCTGTTTAATGTTTATAGTAAAACACTTGTTGGTTAATGCAATTAAGTTCAAGGATGCTAATGTTACATTATCTTCATTCAATCTGATAAGCTTAGTTTTTAGACAAAAGCTCAGTTTGTTTACAAGACCAATAAAAAAAAGACTTGACTGAGAAAGACTTGTAAAAAAAGTGGAATGTATTTGGGATAAAGTGCAATTGTTATGTATTGAAGCGAGTTTTACAGTTTCCGTAATAAATGTTTTTCGCAGTAAACTGTTTCATTGATCATTGCATGTACACACACCTTCTGGTGATATCAATAAGAGACATAATTGCATGTTTAAAAGGCCCATAGTTAATCGGACCCGGTCCTCCGTGAAAACCTCTAATGCATACAACTCTGCTCAAGTTCAGAAACATGTGATGCTGAACTCGCTTCATGTCCCACCCAATTCATCAAGAAACAGAGAGCATGTGAACGTACACCAACCTCATCAGAAGAGACACGATGTGCTCGCAACCAAAATGCCATTAATAATAAAAAGCGGAAGGCGCCAAAAAGCGATGTGTTTGCACCCCTGATTTAATCAAATTGTGGTTGACAAATGAACTTTTTTAAGTCTTTTTAAGGTATTATTTCCAAATTAAAGGTGCAGTGTGTACATTTTAGCGGCATCTAGTGGTGAGGTTGTGAACCAACGGCTCAGTCCACTGCTCACTCCTCGCTTTTGAAACACATAGAGAGTCTACAGTACCCGCCACTGGACAAACATTTCATCACCGGAGACAACTGAGTAAAAAAAGTTTGTCCGTTAAGGGCTTCTGTGAAACATGGCGGCCCAAAATGGCGACCTCCATGTAAGGGGACCCTCGGTGTATGTAGATAAAACATCTCATTCTAAGGTAATAAACACATAATGGTTCATTATGAAAGGTCTTTATAATAATAATAATACCTTACATTTATATAGCGCTTTTCTCAGTACTCAAAGCGCTTAACATATGAATGGGGGAATCTCCTCAACCACCACCAATGTGCAGCATTCACCTGGATGATGCGACGGCAGCCATATTGCGCCAAAATGCCCACCACACGCCCTCTTTATATACCCCTGATAAAATAGCTTTATATATTATTTTGCATTTCTGTCAAAAGATCCTTCAAAAAATTACACACTGCACCTGTAATAAATTCAGGCTTTTTTAGACCCCGTGGGAACCCTGAGTAACCATCTTTTTTTTTTTTTAACTGTGGTAAAACCATGGTTTATTTTCGTGGGGGAATTTATTTTAGTTTGTCTCTCACAGGAACAGAGATGTCAAAACAGAATATAATTTCAATACTGGAATTTTTTTTTTCAGCCAGTCAAATTAAATGAATCATACCTGGGATCCCGTGTGCGTTCCATGCCTCTATTACATTTGTAATGCCAATCCTAGCCATTTGGCATGTCAGGTTTGCTACACAATATTTGGTTGTGTTGTCCTCCATGTCCAGTTCCTTCTGGTTCACCAGATGTACCAAAGCTGACTTCAAAGGGTAGTTGACTCTGGCATTCACCTGTGACCACACCTGTGCCTGTTTTAACAATGGTGTTAGTATGCTTGCAGTTTTGCCTCACAAAATGCCTTAATTGCAAGAAAACAGAATTTATTTTCAATAACACATTTATCTCACCCGCGTAGAAGGTGTCTGAATGAATATTCTGTCTGTGTTGCGCCAGCTTTTCTTGGATGAATAATGTCAGATAATACTCTTTTCCACAGTCAACTCTGACCTGGTCCCATAGCCATCCCTACTGAAAAATCCAGCTAAAACCAGCATAAGCTGGTGAGCTGGTTTTAGCTGGTCTCCAGCTTGGTTTTAGCTGGTTTTGCTGGTTTAGGAAGCTGGTTTTGCTGGTGTAGGAAGCAGGTCTAGCTGTGTTTTGTTCACTTTTTAAGCTGGTCTAGCTGGACTTCGCTGGTCAGGCTGGAAGACCAGCTGGCTCACCAGCATGACCAGCTTTGTCAGGCTGGGAGGACCAGTGTAAACCACCTTAAACCAGCTAAAACCAGCTACCAGCTTATGCTGGTCTTAGCTGGATTTTTCAGTAGGGATAGGAAAGCACAGCAGGTCTGACTCAGAATAAAACACACAGACTTAACATTACAACATGTTTGAGCTCTAATTGATAAAAGTACAGTGTGAGTGCGTGCTTCTGGGGGAGTGAGGGGCGGTCAATTACGCTGCGGAATGGTTCGGTACTGTTAGGTATAAGGTGAGTGTGCCCTAATAAATCCCCAGTCACAATAAAAAAAAAAATTATTACATTACAAATCTAGGTTAGAACCACATTTTTAATAATGTACTGTCAAGTCACAAGCCTGCCCTAAAAATGCTATTATGAGTACTAGTTAAGTTATTTTACCTGTAAACTTCCTCATAAATGATTATTGGCATGATGGAGTGACCTTCTTCTTGGTGGAGTGACCACCTTCTTGCTAAAACCGTCAATAGCCATTACATGGGTCACTCCAAATATAACAAGCTTCTCATTCTGATCTACATGCAGCTTGTGACCCATGTATTCCGCACTGTAGGGTATGGGGTTCAGATTTCGGGCACCCTAAAATATAAGAAACACATTATTATAAAAACTCAACATTCATTCATTTTGATTATTAGATTCTGAATCACCAATGTTCTATTGAAAACAAATACAGAAAATACAAAGCTATTTAACTTTACCTGTAACCTTGCAGTGTGGTAGGGTTGGTGAATATCTCACAACACTTTACCCACTCTGCCCTCAGAGGCTTTAACCCCTTTTGCAGATAGATATCCAGTCATAATTTTCCGGCCAAATGACAATCCAGTCTGGGGGGTGGAGGTTAGATAAATAGCTAGATAAATGATCTCTTGATCTTTCTCTACATATACATCAAATATCAATTATAAATACTATTTTCTGATTTGCTGGCAGATGTCCATTAAAGCAGAGCTCCAGCCTAAAACAACATTATGCTCCATCAGCGGAAGAAAAATGCACGACTACATATTTTGAACGTTATGAATGGGGGTGGGTCTTGAGGCGAGATGATTGACACTAGATGATATCATTCTTTGATTGACAGCTGCACAAGATGAGCTAACGTTAGCTTGCTTTGCTCATTATCATAATAACAACAACAACATGATAATATCTGTCTACTTAGTATGTTTACTGTAGTTACACAAAACAAGCAACAACTAAGCCAAATAATGTTTTAGATATTTTGACCATAGATAAACTATTTTTGAGCATGAGGGCGCCTTGTGATGGGGTCCTAGCTGCTGTAAAGTGTCAGCGCTCATCATGAAAGGCACGTAGTTCAAACTAACTCCCTGTGGCCTGAATTTGTTGTCCATACATCCACATACTGCACAGGTTCTAGTCATCTTTTATCGAGGGTTTTGGTGATTTCTGCTGGCTAACTTCAAGTTGACTTGATTTCGAGAGCCGGTTGAGCGGTAAAAGAAGCTATTAGGCTTTTTCAACTTTATGCTGCGCAGCAAGAATCGACTGCCAGATGACGTCAAAGAACCGTGCGAGCGATTTGCGAAATAATACGGAGGAGTCTGCTTTCAAATCGCTCTCGCGGTACGTTAACGTCATCCGTCTGTCGGTTCTTGTGGCGCCGAATGAAGTCGAACAAGCCTGTAGGAACTTGTACCACAAATAGGTTGATCAAGCTTATAAAATACAATCTGCATAAACAAGTTGACAGTAAAATTCATGTAAATTTCTTGGCAGTATTTACTGCTGTTGTTAATAAATATTTAAAGTGGTTGTTGAGGGGTTTTGTGTTAAACTTTTCAGGTAATCATCTACACCCCTTTACTTTTAATATATTTATTCAAAGTTAATCTATTTATGCCTTACTTGCATGTTTTTCATTCAGCTAAATATATGATATGATCTATAATGATATACCTGGTATATACCAGCTAATAAATGTTGTCTTAATTTGGGTGGTCAGACTGCATTTGAAATTCAATCTGCATCTAATTTAGCTAAACCAAGAAAAAATTGCTCGAATTAAAGTCATTTTAGGATGCCAAAGTCAAGTTTAATCATATAAAAATGTATTTTACCAGTAACAAACATTGTGGCCAGTGAAAATGCTCAGTGGCCAGTAACTTTGGAAAACAACTAGACACTTTGGCTGGTGAGCAAAAAAGTTAATGTCAAGCCCTAAGAACAAATACAATTAATGACATTTTATACTTATACAGTAAGTTACTGTACAAACAAAAACTTAATTTTCTTTACATTTTTTTCAAGGTAAAATCGAAAAACTATAAAACAATGCTTTATTTTGCAAAATGCAAACTGTAATCCCTAACAGTTGTACTAGCTCATAACTAATAAGGTCATATTGAGCTCTTTTGACATTTATGCCACTTTAATTGAATAGGGCTCAACATTTTATAGCTAATTTCTGTGGAACACACAAAAAGTTTATGAACCAAACAGTAGTGTCATAACGTTATTGACGTCATGACGTTCTGGTGGGTGGGTCTTATCTCTCCCTCAGGAATGTGGAGTCAGCCATCTTGAATTTGCCCTGATGTGGGAAAGTTTTTGCCAGCACGTGTGGATGGGAACACAGTTTAATTTGTTTTAATTTGTTTGTAATGTCCAATTTTACCCCCCCCCCCCCCCCCGCTTCAAAACACAACTACCTCAGTTATTTTCATCAGTCTTATTGCCCCCGTTTTCTTAAGCGCCATCTTATCATCAGCCCTGATTTGGTAAGTAACTCTTAACTTTTTTATTTATTGAATATCGATAAATAGTCTTATATTTTTAAACTAGAAATACATTTGTTCAATGTGCATTGTGAATATTTGTTGTAAATAGTTTACAAATCCAAGTAATCGCAACGTTAGAAGTTTTGAACTACATTTCCCATAATGCATGCATGCCCGGGACATTACCGGTGGAGGTTAGTTTGAACTTTCTGAGGCAGAGAGATAACGAAAGCATAAAGTTATACCATCTTCCCGGTTGTTGTTTTCGGTGTTCGCCGTAATGCATGTGCTTACTTTGAGTATATTTATTTCAGTAAGTGTCCGCGTTACACCGTCAATATTTTACGTTGTCGAGCTGTCTGTCTGTATGTGTGTGCTATCGTGAAACGAACAATAATAAACAACATAATGTCAGTGTTATCATGATGCTAACCAGGCATGTGTTTTTATTTCTTTGTAGGCATAAGTGTGTGGCTTTGAGATCATCTCGAAACTATTTTAACAGTTCAGGTAGGATGTATTAGTGTGAAATAGTGTTATTAAGAGTTTGTTTAATTTTACGTGTTTCCACAGTTGTTCTTTTGCTATTATTTAAATGTTTTCACTTGAACCCTTTATTAATACTTTGTTAAAACAACAACACTAGAAAAAACAGATCTATAAGCACACAACGTTGATGCTTTGCTTGTTAACACCTGCCTAAAAGTTTCTAGTATGCCTAGTAAGACCTTAATTGGCTGCTTCAAGTGTGTTTTATTAAGGTTGTAGCTGAACTCTGCAGGACACCGGCCCTTCAGTACCGAAGTTGCCCATCCCTAATCTAAAGCAATGACCACCATCAACATATGGAGCTATTTAACACTTAGATTTTATTAAGTGTTTGCTCTGCGTTTGTGTAATTACTATTGTAATGGATATTTTTTCTCCATCTAGGAACAGCGTGATATAAATATGAGACGGGCTCTCGTCCTTCGTGCACTTCCTGTGTACCTACGTGAAGATGCCTTCAAGTTCTTCAGGATCTGTAATGTAAGTGTACTGGCCTCACTACCAATCCCTTTGCCTTGCTATTCAGTCAGCTTAAACATATGACATCACTTAATAGACTCTAGGAGAACCAGGGGGATGTTCCAGAAAGCGGGTTATGCGAAAACTCAGAGTGAACACTGAGATGAGGGAAACTCGTGAGACTGTTCTTATATTTCATTTTCTTCCTCAAAACCTAATATAAAAGAAAGTGATGTTAAATTCAAAATGATAAGACAACTGCATTTAAAACGTAGTGATTTATCTGTGTTAGTGATTATTATTATGGCCGCAGCCAGAAAATGTTTGCTTCCTGTTTTCTCCTGTTGCCATGGTGAATCACAGTATAGGGGGTATGCACATGACGTCACCGTCAGTGAGAGGGACTGCGGTTACACCCATTGAGTGGCAAAATACAGAGCAGCAGCATTTGAGTACAGCGTGACATCGCCAAAAACATCATTAGCATGATTTGTATCCTTGAAGGGCTGAACTCATTCTTGCCTTATTTGTGTGTTATAGTCAGCACATGGTCCAGACCTCAGTGACACTCCAGTGGCTCTCCTGACAGTTGTCACTGATGACCCTACTGATGCAGCCCTCTTCAGTCCTGAGAGCATCAGTATTGTCGTGGAGGATGAAATACTTGTGAGTGGTCCCACAAATCTGTCTGACTCATTTCTCTTGCTCTTTGGGTACATCTATGCACTAGACCTACAGTACCCAAAAAACCTCGAGCTTACATTCACATTTGTCCAAAAGGTTGTCATGTGTCTTGAGGACAACAAACCACTAAAAGGGCGTCTGCTGACGCTGAAAAATGATTTGTTCAATGAGTGAATTACTCCGAATGGATTATTTGTTGAGATGGGTATTGAGGAAGTTTTTTTCCCATTTCTTTCGATCCATTTCGATCCGCCTCTTCTACCTAAGATTTAAGGTGTGACACTGTTTGCCTGTTCTACCTCAGATTTAAGGTGTGATACTTTGCCTGTTCTACCTCAGATTTAAGGTTTGACACTTTGCCTGTTCTACCTTAAAATGTAATACATTGATTGCTCAATTTTAAAAACATTGATGTATTGCCCAGCCCACGTTTTTGTACTAAATATGTTCAATTCATGCACTATACATGTTTAATGCTCTGTTGCCTAATGCCTACCTTGATGCATTGCCTTGATGTTGTCAGTTGAAGTGCGGCACAGAAAAAAACAGCACTTTATTTGAATATTGTATTTTAAAAAAGTGAGTTGCAGCCTTTAAGATACAGTAGAATCAAAACGTGTTAAATGGCTCCACATTCTAATAGTTGTCGTTGTTGAGGATAGATTATACTTAAAATCTTATAGAATTTTATCTTGAATCCTTTGAGTTTTAATCCTGTTTTTACCAAAAATACTGAATCTACCCTCTATAGCAGGGGTGCCCGGCCCTGTTCCTGGAGGGCTGCCATCCTGCACATTTTAGCTCCAACCCCAATCAAACACAGCTTAAGCAGCTAATCAAGGTGTTCAGGATTGCTTGATAATTACAGACAGGTGTGTTGGAGCTGGGTTGGAACCGAAGTCTGCAGAATGGCAGCCCTCCAGGAGCAGGGTTGGGCACCCCTGCACTATAGCAATGACCACTATCAGAATATGGAAATTCTTTATAGCACTTAATGTACTTTAAAACACATTTTGTTTTTATAGAGTCGTTTTGTCACAAGCACTTTGTTTGGACTGATCCATTTTGATTCGTGCCTTTTTAAAAAGCACATTGTGTTTAATAAAAACAGTTGTTAAATTGTCACTGTGGTGTCACTTTTGTGTTTTCTAACATTGCTAGCTGATAATAACTGTGTAGTGGTCCGACATCAGTATTTCAGTTAAGAATTAATTTTGAGTGCATGTCCCACATTAAGTTGAGAATATAAAAAAATTTGAGTGTTTTTCCCACATCATATGAGTTGAGAAATATTTAAAATTTTGAGTGTATTTCCACATAATATGAGTTGAAGAATATTTAAAATTTTGAGTGTATTTTCCACATAATATGAGTTGAAGAATATTTAAAATTTTGAGTGAATTACTCCCTAATTATAAGTTGAAGAATATCAATATTTATAAGATAACATTGAAATAATTTAAGGCAACTGAAAATGTAATTTTTGTTTTATCTAAACTTAAAACATTTAAAAACATCACTAAAATATTTTTGTGTAATCTGTTACAAAATAATTTTTGAGTTCTGTGAACTTATCAGGTTTTACAGTGCATTAATGTTACTTTCTGGCATCAAATGCTAAAAATGTTCATGTTCATTAGGTTTTAAGAAGAATTAATCAAGTATTACCCCCTCCAAACTGCATGATGGACCACCCTGGTCTTCAGCCTGTATGCTTGGATGTTTATTCCCTTTAAAATGCTTACAACATTTACCGGGCTGATTATGGCCTTTTGCGATTAAGTACACAATGGTAAGTAAATAATAAATATTTACATTTGACGAAGAGTATGTTATTTGTATGTATGTATGTATATCGTCGCTGTCCGATGAAACTCACGTATGTCCATTTTGTCGATTTTGAGATTTTTCGACAGATTGAATGTCCAGGTTCATTTCCTTATACAGTATGCGTCACATACCTAAATGGCCAATGAAAAGTAGTGAAATCATGTCATCTGATTTTCACGTATATCCATTTGGTGTCAAAGCTGTCAATCACGCTGCATATCTTCCGCCTGTGAAGCATCTCGCCGGTCTCATAAAGTTTAATCAAAGCTCAGCACTGGATATAGCCGAATAAACATGACAATGACTTTCCTTCATCGAGATAAACGTTTCCCCCGGACGCCAGACGAACATCTAGGAGTGACTTAATTACGGTAGGACTGTGCAAACAAAGTATCTGTCTAGCATTGGTGTTATTTACGCTGGGGACATCCCAGCGCTTTTTGAAGGGGTTTGGTTAAAATGTTCTGAAATATCAAGCGATGCTTAAGACTGGTTTTGTGGTCTAGTGTCACATATGTTGCGTTGTATGCTTATGGTGTGTTTTCTTGTACATATGTTATGAAATTCATTGCAATCATTGACTAAAAGCGCTGCTGTTTTCTACGGTATGGTGCTTTGGCATTGTTCGGTTGAGCTGGTGTTGCAGGGACTGTTACATGTGTGATGTGTGCATTCGACATTGTTGAGGGTTTTATGCTGAGTATTTTCTTGTTGTTGACTAGCCTACGTTATGCCCATTTTTGATGCGCCGTTATTCAATATTTTCCCTGTCCTGCAGTAATGTTTTTATCTGATCGTTGGTCCCCACCACTTTTCAACACAAACTGACGCCCCTGCTGTCTAGCATTACCATGTCAATGTATTGATTCATTGTCCCTTCATATCTTGCAAGAGACATTTAATACACTTATAATTAATATTAAATAAAGTAAGCGTATTTAACTAAGGTGTAGGCTATTTAATCAACTGAGCGTATTCATCTGTCAATATAAAACGCGACTTTCGCCATTCTAATTAATGATTGGAAGAACGCGTATCGACCACCGTTACTGTAAAATATGCACGCATGTTCATTTAAACTCAATTTTGGTCAAATGTGGATTATATCATTACACTGGCAAGAATATGGTTACATGTAAATATGCCATACCAAGTATGACAACGCTACATTCAACTGCTTTTGATATACGGTGGGTTTTTTTCACTTCCTGAAAAGTAACCGTTTTGGACATACATGAGTTTCATCGGGCAGCGACAATATATTTGTTATTTGTATAGTATGTTAATCAAAATGTATTTAAAATCACAATTGCATTGTAAAGTTCTTGTACAATGTTAAATATAACAACTAATTACAAATAATTAGGTAAATTGTAAAAATTTTATTACAATGATATTTGAGTATTTATTTTAACATGAAAATATCAACCACAGTGTGTTGCTTACTGTTGTAATATTTATCTCTACATCACAATTCAGGTATTATAATACCTCATTAAACTTATTTACATATATTTATATGGACAAGGTATCAGTATCTAAAAATATATACATTAATAGGTATTACTTTTGGTCTGTAAAGCACACTAAATGTTCATTCCCAATTTTATTTATAAAGCGCTTTTCACAATTGTTAATTGTTGCAAAGCAGCTTTACATGAATAGATGTAGGGGAAAACACAGAAAATCAATAGATAATATAACAAGTAGAAAATTGCGCTAAGAATAAACCGTACAATCGAGCGTAGTAATAATGTAACGTATACAGTAAAGTGCTAAGTTAAGCCAAAGTTGGCTGACTCTCCCGGGGATGAAACCCCCCTAGGAGAAAAACCCCTCTGGGAAAACCCTTGGGAGAGATTAATATACCGCATATTTATATACATAAACACGGTAGGGATAGGATGCGGGTAAGCGGATTAAACTGGTTCAGCCGGTGGTCGTTGGTCGCGTATCGGCTGGGCGTCACGTTGAAGGACAGCCAGTAGATCAGTGGTGTGATGACCTTCACAGCAGCAGGAACTTGGTCTGTTTGTCTCATTGTCCTCGGGGTCAAGGACGAGACAGGGAGAGAAAAACAGAATTCTATTAGCGTAGGGGCCGTTCGCATGTAATTCCAGTGTCATACAGTATTGTGGTTTAAAATCCGCTCGGTTCCAGACAAGCTACCCATTTAAAAGCTTTTTAAATGTAAGGTATGCTGCATCTTAAATCAATGCTAAACTTGACCTGAATTTACTTTACATAAAACAAAAATCAGTTTTTAAAACATTCCTTAAAAACTGAGAAATAAGATACATGACATCTTAAATCAATATGCTAAAATGTACCTGAATTTACTTAAAACAAAACTACTTAACAGTTGAGAAATAAAATAATTAAATACAGTATACAAAACTGCGTTTAAAGAACACTGCTATGAGGTTCACTATAACCAACACTTCAACCAGTAACCTATTACTTCTTGGAGATATCAAGAAGGGCACTACTCTCTTTCAGATTTTTTATCATGTCTACGTTAGGCTGAGCCAGGCAACTTGTACGACAGAGGTCAGAAAATATTTGGATGCTTTCTCCATTTTTAAAGGTTGCTCTTAAAGCTTTGTATTGCTCAGGATTTGCAGTTGCCAACTCTGCTATAGGGGCTTGAGCTACAATGGTATTGTTTTTTGTAAGCTTCAGCTTTACTGAAGCCACCTTTAACCAACTGCAGCACTTAATGGTACCGTCTGATAGAGTCTTCAGGAGTTTTAACTCAGGGAAAAGAAGAAATCTTAACAAGTCTGATACAGCATGAAGGCAAGTAAATTATATTAACAATGGGAATTATTACATTTAAATTATTTAAAAATAAACAACAATAGCAATATATGGTTCTATGGATAAAAGAGTTTATGGATTTTACAGGTTGCATTGCTCCTAGGTCAGGTCATTTGCATGGGCTTTGTGCTGTGTTACGAAAACATCCAAAAAAGCACAATGTTCATTGCATATGCATGTTGACAATCTACCATTAGCTTTATTTAGACTGACCATCTCACCAACATTCAGATATTTTTTTCACCTGTCTTTTGACAGGTGTCTGTCATGTGTCTTCACGAAAACATGAACAATCATTGAACCCTGTGGACTGTCATTTGTAAATGTAGTTGCTGCATTAGGTCACTGCACTTTTTTAGAAAAAAGGTAAAAGAAAGTAAACTGTCACTGGGGCAGTAACTTTTTCATACTATATTAGAACTGACGAACCATGGGAGGATAACGAGATGGTTAGATTCTTTATCAAGAACCGTTACACCCCTAATAAAGTCACCTATCAAGAGCCTGAGGCAGTACAAAATTTGTTAGAGATGGCCACCTCCAAATTCTCTATGTAGGGAAAACCCTGCATTTTTACAAAAGTACTTGATATGATATGTGTACTTTGTCCACCACTGGAAATTTATACGAGTTAGGAACAACTTAAAAGGTGAGTAAATGATAACATTACAAAATCATGAATTTTTATTTGTGGGTGAACTATACCATTCAATATTTTTTAAGAATAAACAACCTCTCCTGAAATCAACCCTCATTTTCTTGGATTTCTTCTTGTTTTTACGCTTTTTATCCTTTTTCTTTGCTCTAGGTTTAGAATCGGATAAATCTGAAGAGTCTGAGGAATCTTCTGATTCACTGCTGGCCCCATTCCCCTGTGATGCAACAATGGTGGATGACGGTGCAGTCAGGGGCTGGCCTGGAGAATTAACTGCTTCACGCCTCAGAATTAGTGCTTAAAAAAAGAACAAATACATATTTTAAGAACAAAATTACAGGTAAATACTTATTTTTTATTCAGTTTTTATGTAATACTATATCTAAAATATTTAGCAAATGTAAAAAGGTATGTAAAACAGTGTTGGCCAAATTACTTGCTGATTATGGTTTAGCCAAAAAAAGACATGTTTGGGGTCTACAAGATTACTTGTTTAATTAAAGTATTTTTAATTAAAATGTTACTACATTGACTGGCACATTTGTTCTTCAAACTAGCTCAGAATTCTATTACGTACCATCCTCCAACCTTGATTTGAATAAATGTTTGTCATCTGTCAGCGAGTCAACCTTATCTTAAAAACTCCTTAAGTGGCGCTCTCCCGTTCATGGGACACCTAACAGGGGTGGAAACTTGTCACCTTTGGGCGAAATTCGCCATTTTTGTTAGGTCGTTAGGTCATTCTTGTGATTCGTCTAGATCCGATGAGTTTTTTGAAAATGAGGGGTCAGGGGGGTCTGCGACATGGTAGCAGTAAATTAAATTATGAAAATCATGCTCAGCTGTGGTAACGATGTCAAATTACTATCCAGTTTGGCGGGTTATGTTTTACAATTTATAGTCACCTCATTTGCTGCCGAAGTTTAAGCAGTCTGCAGATTGAGCGCATACACTTAACTCGTATTTTCTCATTCGAGGTTACGCGCCCACGTCACGTTGCTGTGTGCGGGCGGCGTGGTCATAAAAGCTTAACATTTGTACACGCAACTTTTAAATTAGATGATTTTAAGCCGTTGAAACACAAACAACAGTGCTATATGCGCTATATACCCGTTTCTGTTTAAGAGGAGCGTGCAAGCCACGTATCCGCTTCTCCTTAAGCTTGTGAGTATTTTTGCCGCTGTATTAGCCATAAATACACACATGCGTAAAAATTCCCGGCTTTTGCAAATGTCCTCATAAACACGACAATTTAGGGCTTAAGAGAAAGTAAACAACTAAAAGAGAAAACGCATGTGTTAACAGTATATTAGATTAGATTAGGAAGTTACCTTACTTTACTCCTGTCTGTCACTCGTGTTAATCAAACCGCATTGAGAGAAAATATCTCACTGCTCTTAACTAAATCACTTTTCTACCTTTAATTAAGTTTGGATCATATTCATATACTGCAGGGCTATTCAATTGGCGGCCCGCGGGCCAAACCCGGCCCCCAAGGTAATTTGATCCGGCCCTTTATGTAGTCTGTAAAAAAGACATCTCTAAAATAAATTTAGTAAGTTAGACAACGGGCTGTACAGTTACGAGTTGATGCGCGTGCGTCTGTTTCATACAGCATGAGCTGCAGAGTGCGAGTCACGTGACTGGTGCGAGCAGCTGTGTCACGTGATTATATTCGCGCTTTGGTCCACAAGTTCAAAGCGATCGCCTCCCCCGCTCGCGCCCGCGTCTGAAGACGCGAAAGCTGACAGTGGTGAGTGAAGAGACCGGACTCTATGGTTGTTTTAACTTTATTTGTTGTATTTTCAGCTTAAAACACTGCCTTTTCCGACAAATGTTGTCTGATATGTTTATGCTTATCCACAATGACATTAACATTAGATGACTTAATAAAGGAAACTCGTTGAAACGATTTTGTGAACTAGACAAAAAGATCCTGCCGTTTCTCCAAAATTCAAAGCAGACAAAGGCTCAAATATTATGCGAGGCAACGTTCTCACACAAGAATGCAGTTAAAACGAGTACCAGTAACCCATCGCTCACAGGTCAGCACCTGCACAACTGTATGCGTATCGTGTTGACAAATATACACCTGATTTTACTGCTCTTGCGAAATCTAAAACCGTATTCTGTTTATTAAAAGGTAAGTTAGCCTAATGTTTGCCAATTATTAAGATGGCTGTTGTAGTTTAAATAGGGCTACTGTAATAATTAGCTTTTGACAAAAAACAGCATAAAACAATTATGTTCCATATATAAACTTTTTTGTTATGTGCACTGAAGTGAGTAAATGAGTTAAATTCTCAATAAGTGTGACATGGATCTTATTTACCTATTTAAATGTAGAATAAAGCTTACTTGGGCATCTTACAATGCACTTATGTTGTTATGCAATTTTAAAATACAGCATATGAACATGTCTGGATGTAGAAAAAGCCTACTTTGACATCTAACAATGCACTAATGTTGTTGAATGCAGTTTCAAAATACATGTTTGTAGAAAAAGCCTATTGTACAATGCACTGATTTTGTTGTCATGCAGTTTCAAAATACAACATGAATATGTTTAAATGTAGGAAAATTTAGTCATCATCACTGTTATATCTCCGGCCCCTCAATTAAGATGCTTTTTATGAACTGGCCCCCACGACAAACTAATTGAATAGCCCTGATATACTGTATTAGAGCTATGACTCTGAACAGAACAAACCCTGAATTATTTGTTTATGTGTACTACTAAATAATTATTAAAATACAAATTTCTGTAACACTTTACAAAAAGGTTGTATTTGTTCACATTAGTAAATGCATTATGAACAAAAAAAAAATTGCATTATATTGTACATAAGCATTTATTAATGATTGTTTATGTAATTACAGTAATTGATGTTAGTAATTGATGTTGCGTTAATGCTAACAGTTTAAATTTTGATTTAAATTAATTTAAAATTTGATTTAAAATCAAATTTAAATGCTAAAATGAATAAGATTTACAATAAATAAATAAATTACAAATTATAATATATATATGTATGTATGTATGTCATATGAAGGTTTAAATCCAAACAAACCAACTGCAGTTGCATTGAAATTAATTGGAATGCACAACCAAAAACCGAGATTTATGAACAACGGTGGTTATCTCGTTTTGCAACGAAACTCTTCATATATGTATATATATACGCTTGTGTCTTTGTAACCTTTTTCACCCCTGATGAGTTTGCAGCCCTGACCTAAGTTTACGTCAATATTTTCCATATAAATTTTATGTATATCACAACAAACTATATATTGTTGGAAAGGTCTAAATTGATTCAATTTTAAAGAGAGTGCGCCTCAAAACATTTATATCCTGATAAATGTCACTGTCCTGCCAGCGGGACGCCAACATTACTTCAGTGTTTTGCATGTGAATTCTTATCCAATCATGACGAACTATATATCATTTGAAAGCTCTAAGAGTGTAGATTTCATTTATTATCACTATTTTGGTAAAGGAATGACATAGTGAGAGCTATTTTCTAAAATGCCACGGGTATACAGGTGGGCCCACGTTGTTGTTGTTACAGTGGGGCAAAAAAGTATTTAGTCAGCCACCAATTGTGCAAGTTCTCCCACTTAAAAAGATGAGAGGGGCCTGTAATTTTCATCATAGGTACACTTCAACTATGAGAGACAAAATGAGGAAAAAAATATAATTTATATTATATAATAAGTATTTGGTCAATAACAAAAAAGCAAGATTTCTTTCTCTCACAGACCTGTAACTTCTTCTTTAAGAGGATCCTCTGTCCTCCACTTGTTACCTGTATTAATGGCACCTGTTTGAACTTGTTAGCAGTATAAAAGACATCTGTCCACAACCTAAAACAGTCAGAATGCAAACTCAACTATGGCCAAGACCAAAGAGCTGTCAAAGGACACCAGAAACAAAATTGTAGACCTGCACCAGGCTGGGAAGACTGAATCTGCAATAGGTAACCAGCTTGGTGTGAAGAAATCAATTGTGAGAGCAATTATTAGAAAATGTAAGACATACAAGAACACTGATAATCTCCCTCGATCTGGGGCTCCACGCAAGATCTCATCCCGTAGGGTAAAAATTATCACCAGAATGGTGAGCAAAAATCCCAGAACCACACGGGGGGACCTAGTGAATAACCTGCAGAGAGCTGGGACCAAAGTAACAAAGGCTACCATCAGTAACACACTATGCAGCCAGGGACTCAATTCCTGCAGTGCCAGATGTGTCCACCTGCTTAAGCCAGTACATGTCCGGACCCGTCTGAAGTTTGCTAGAGAGCATTTGGATGATCCAGAAGAAGAGTGGGAGAATGTCATATGGTCAGATGAAACCAAAACATAACTCTTTGGTAGAAACTCAACTTCTTGTGTTTTGAGGAGAAAGATGCTGAATTGCATCCAAAGAACTCCATACCTACTGTGAAGCATGGGGGTGGAAACCTCATGCTTTGGGGCTGTTTTTCTGCCAAGGGACCAGGACGACTGATCCGAGTTAAGGAAAGAATGAAGGGGTCCATGTATCGTGAGATTTTGACTCAAAACCTCCTTTCGTCAGCAAGGGCATTGAAGATGAAACGTGGCTGGGTCTTTCAGTATGGCAGTGATCCCAACCATACCGCCCGGGCTAAGAAGGAGTGGTTTCGTAAGAATAATTTCAAGGTCCTGGAGTGGCCTAGCCAGTCTCCAGATCTCAACCCCATAGAAAATCCTTGGAGGGAGTTGAAAATCTGAATTGCCCAGCGACAGCCCTAAAACATCACTGCTCTAGAGGAGATCTGCATGGAGGAATGGGCCAAACTACCAGCAACAGTGTGTAAAAACCTCGTGGAGACTTACAGAAAACGTTTGATCTCTGTCATTGCCAACGAAGGGTATATAACAAAGTATTGACATAAACTTTTGTTATTGACCAAATACTTATTTTTCACCATGATTTGCAAATGAATTCTTAAAAAAGTCAGACAATGTGATTTTCTGGATTTTTTTCTCATTTTGTCTCTCATAGTTGACGTGTACCTTTGACGGGAATTGCGGGCCTCTCTCATCTTTTTAGGTGTGAGAGCTTGAACAATTGGTGGCTGACTAAATACTTTTTTGCCCCACTGTATATATTTGTAACACTAATACTCCTTTCCAAACCTAAACAATCATGACAAACTATATATCACTGGAAAGCTCTAAGAGTGTAGTTTTTATATTGCATCACCATTTTGGGAAAATAATGATGTAGTGAGAGTCAGTTTCTAAAATGTCACACTGTCACAGTTGGACTCAATTTATTTTTACATATAGCACTAATACCCTGTTCTAAACCTAAACAATCTTGACAAACTATATATTGTTGGAAAGCTCTAGGTGGGTAGTTTTCATATTTCATTGTCATTTTGGGATAATTATGACGTAATGAGAGTCAGTTTCTAAAATGTCACGGGCCACAGTTGGACTCAATTTGTTTGTACATATTTATAGCACTAATACCCTGTTCTAAACCTAAACAATCTTGACAAACTATATATTGTTGGAAAGCTCTAGGTGTGTAGTTTTCATATTTCATTGCCATTTTGGGAGAATTATGATGTAATGAGAGTCAGTTTCTAAAATGTCACGGGGCCACAGGTAGGCCTAATTTGTTTTTACATACAGTCGTGGCCAAAAATATTAGCACCCTTGGTAAATATGATCAAATAAGGCTGTGAAAATTCATCTGCATTGTTAATCCTTTTGATTTTTCATTTAAAAAATTCACAAAAATGTATCCTTTTATTGGATAATAAGAATTTAAAATGGGGGGAAATATGATTATGAAATAAATGTTTTTCTCTAATACACATTGTCCACAATTATTGGCACCCTTTTATTTAATACTTTTTAAAACCTCCATTTGCCAGTTTAACAGGTCTAAATTTTTTCTCCTATAATGCCTGATGAGGTAAGAAAACACCTGACAAGAGATCAGAGACCATTCCTTCATCCAGAATCACTCCAGACCTTTTAGATTCCCAGCTTCATGTTGTTGCTTCTCCTCTTCAGTTCACTCCTCTCATTTTCTGTGGGGTTCAGATCAGAAGAGTGGAATGGCTTTAACAGAAGCTTGGTTTTGAGCTCAGTGATCCGTTTTTGTGTTGTTTTTGAGGTTTGTGTTTTGGTTATTGTACAGTTAGAGGATCCAAACATGTCCCATTATAAGAATTCTAACAGAGTCAGTCACTTACTGATTTTTTATCTGTTGGTATTTGATAGAATGTATTTTAACAAGATGTCCAGAACCTCCAGCATAAATATAGGCCCACAACATCAAAAACACAGCAGTATATTTCATTGTACACATGGGGTACTTTTTTCTGTGTTTACCAAACCCATCTTGAGTGTCTGCTGCTTAAAAGCTAATTTTTTAGTTTCATCTGACCATAGAAGCCATTCCCATTTAATGTTCCAGTCATGGCTGATAACTGAATATGCTTTAGTTTGTTTTTGAATGAGCTAGGAGAATTTTTCTTGTAACCCTCCCAAACAGCATGTGTTGATGTAGGTTCCCTTTCAAGGGATACTTGACGCTGTGTCATGTAATGACATTATGGGGGAACGCTATGCAGCGTGACGCGCGTGAATATTGTGTCAACTAGGTCTATATATAGACGCCGGCGGATGACGTCAAGAGTGACGTGGCAACGCAAGGCTATAAATAGGCGGAAATAATATAGGTCAAACAGCTTCTGCTATTTCAGCGAACGCTTGTGTGAATGTGAATGTGTCTAAATCTATATCTAGTGAAATTAGATTAGATTAGTTTAAAAAACTAGGGAAACATGGATAAGAGAAAGGGATTTAGAAGTGTAGCACGAGCTTTGTGTGGATAGCACGAGCTTTGTGTGTGTGTTTGGTGCGGACTACACGCACGCTTTTCCCCGAGGGGGAGGCGTGCGGGCATTGTGAGAAAATACCATTCAAATGCACCGCTCTCGATGGTTTTGTTTGATCAAACAAACCCCGCAAGTCTCGTGGTTCAACGGGTACCCGGTAGTCGGCTTTACCCGTTTTAACCGCGAGTGCTGCTTATTACTCTAGTCTGAGGATCTAGATGCAATTAATGTTTATACAGAAAACACAAATGAGCTTACTGATTTATACCCTTTCTCCGTGTTACGAAAAACTATGTTGTGACCCGATCGGCTGTAACAATTTAATATTGAGTGAGGGCTGCCAGTGAACTTGACAAAAGAGGTTTAACTTTCTTCCCTGATTTACACTGATAAGTTATTAAAGGGAAGACCACGCAGACTTCTCTCATTTATTGTTAAACACATCAGCGAGCTTCTTAACCTTTTTGGGGTTTTTTAAATAATGCAGATACGGCAAATGTCCGTATTGAAAGTATCTCGCGGTTTATTTGTTGCGAGAGACAGCAACAATATAAATGGATAAGCAAGTTTATATGGTCGCGGGTCGCGGTGGAGATTGCCTTCGCAATGTTGGCATTCTTCACGCATATCAAGCAGATTTATTGTATGGAATTAAGGGTGAACCTAAATCCTGTAATATTAGATGAGCTCAGGAGAGCGGAGCTTCTCTCCGTGCTACTAAAGAAACGGGTTTTTCCTCGTCGCAGTTTCCCCCGAAAATCTGCATCTAAACAGTATTAACACAACATACAGATAACAAAAACAGAGTTTTGTCTCTCGTGCCCCCCCTCTCCCTCAGAGAGCTTGGGGGACGAAACAACAACCAGCAACCAGAGAGGCATATAAGGCTGATCTGAGAGCAGTCATTGTCTCAAAATCATAAGGCTGCGTTAAAGGGGACCTGTCGTTCACAAGTGGCCTCTTAGGGCACTTTTCATAGAGCACAGATAAAACCTGTGCCCGATGTGCCCTCACATACAAAATAGTTTGTTAACCCCTTATGTTCCGTCTTCATTAAAGAAGACCTATTTTTTGTCTCCATTAAAAAAGACATATAAAACAGAACAATAGGGCTTTTTAGTAGCTCAGCTGTGCCCTGCCGGTCCTCAGCTTCAGGGCAGTGAGCATTCTGGAGTCAATCTCCTTTTTAGTGCATTTTTCCATGATTAAAAAAAAAAAAAAGTCACAAAATGGCTGCTAGAGGTTATATAGAAAGGCTACATAATTCAGTTTGTTTCCTATCCTCCCAGGTTCGGAGGGGTTTTACCCACCGAGGTGGGCCCCGGAAAAAGACCATCTTATTAAAGGAATAGGTCATTGCTTTATAGCCATTATTGTATTGTACCAAAGAAGGATGGAGGGCTGAGGCCCATTTAGATCGATCTCTGAGGAGATAAAAATTCTAAAACTGACAATTCCTTTTATTGTGGCGTTAATCAGGTCTGAGGACTGGTTCGTCATGATACATTTAAAGGACCCCTATGTCCATATATCTATCCTCCTGCAGCATCGGGAATTTCCCAGGTTTGCTTTCGGGCAATACCAATATCGGGTTCTGCCGTTCAGAGTAGTTCTTTCACAGCGCATAATGCATGGATTTAACCCTTGCTCCTCTGAGACTTCAAGGGATCCAAATACTTAATTACATAGACTATTGGCTTGTGTTAGTCTAGTCTCGAGACATGGCAGTTCGGCATCGACATGTCGTCCTTGCCCATATGAAGCGCCTAGGGCTACGGAACAACGCCAAAAAGGGCATTTTAATCCCCTAACAGAAAATATAATTTCTTTGGGTAACTTGGGACTCAGTGAGTATGTAGGCACGTATGTCTCCTACACACACAGAGTCGATCCTGGCATTAGTGTCTAGGATCAGATAAGGCCAACTTTACACCGTAAAGCACTTTCTAGATTGTTAGGTCGGTTGGCGGCAGCATCCAGTATTGGGGAGACGTAAGGTCGCGCTCTCTACACAGACTGGTGCATCAGGTTCTCCTTTGGTCTCACGGGAAAATATTTTGGGTCATTCAGGCATCCCCAGAGTCCAGAATGTGAGAACAGACACCCTGTCGAGGCAGGGGCTGAGGTTGTAGAGCCCATACTATTCGAGAGATTATGGTTTAAAATGGAGATTACTCCAGATTTAAGATCCAAACTGCCCAGTGGCTTCAGTTCTGGAATTTTTACGAAATCGGTTTTCATCCGGTTTATATCCATTTACTACCAGAGTTTGTGCTGCGG
Source organism: Misgurnus anguillicaudatus (assembly GCF_027580225.2). Classification (NCBI taxonomy): domain Eukaryota; kingdom Metazoa; phylum Chordata; class Actinopteri; order Cypriniformes; family Cobitidae; genus Misgurnus; species Misgurnus anguillicaudatus. The sequence goes on from NC_073348.2 coordinate 1,236,554, forward strand.
CTATCTCTGTGTTTATGCTCTTATTACTAAGGGCTCTATCTATAGTTGTTTCGAAAGCCCTTCTCATGGCTTCTTTCGAACACATTTGACTCATGTACAGATACATTTCTGTCACTGAAGTTAGCCTTTTTATTAGCCATCATGGTTCAACGGGTGCCCGCGAGTCGGCTTCACCCGTTTTAACCGTGAGGGCTGTGAATTACTCTAGTTCTGAGGATCTAGATGTAATTAATGTTTATACAGAGAACACAAATGAGCTCCAGATGAAAATAAGGCTATTTTAAATGGAGACTATTCACTACTCGGTTAGTGACAAACATTTATTTCCAAACTGCCCAGTGGCTTCAGTTCTGGAATTTTTACAAAATCGGTTTTCACCCGGTTTATATCCATTTACTACCAGAGTATAGGCTGCGGCTATCTCTGTGTTTATGCTCCTATTACTAAGGGCTCTATCTGTAGTTGTTTCGAAAGCCCTTCTCATGGCCTCTTTCGAACACATTTGACGCATGTACAGATACATTTCTGTCACTGAAGTTAGCCTTTTTATTATCCATCATTTCTCTGAGGAGAGTGAGTGACTTCTTATTCATGCCTGGAGTTCGCTTCAGACAAATTAAGGCTATTCTAAATTATTCACTACTTGGTGTGTTGAAAAATTTTTTAGTTCCAAACTGCCCAGTGGCTTCAGTCTGGAATTTTTACAATACCGGTCTTTTATCCGGTTTATACCCAGAGTATATGCTGAGGCTATCTCTGGTTTCACACTCATATCCCTGAGGGCTCTAGGGGTAGTAGTAGTTTCAAAAGGGCACCTTATGGCCTCTTTTGAATCCATTGACTCATGTACAGATTAATATCTGTCACTGAGGTTAGCCTTTTTATTAGCCATCACTTCTTTGAGGAGAGTGAGTGTCTTACAGGCTTATCAGCTTATTATTATTCATGCTTGGAGTTCGTTCCAGATGAATAAAGGCTATTTTAAATCATTCATTACTTGGTGTAGTGACGACATATTTAGTTCCAAACTGCCCAGTGGCTTCAGTTCTGGAATTTTTACAATACCGGTTTTTTATCTGGTTTATACCCAGAGTATATGCTGAGGCTATCTCTGGTTTCACACTCATATCCCTGAAGGCTCTATGGGTAGTAGCATTACTTCTCTGAGGAGAGTGAATGACTAACAAGCTTATCAGCCGCTTCTTCATGCCTGGAGTTTGCTCCAGACGACATTAAGGCTGTTTTAAATGGAGATTATTCACTACTCTGTGTAGTGACAAACATTTACTTCTAAACTGCCTATTGGCTTCAGTTCTGGAATTTTTACAATACCGGTTTTTCATCCGGTTTATATCCATTTACTATCGGAGTATATGCTGCGGCTATCTCTGCCTTAACGCCTTGTTGCGTGGTACATTTAGGATGAGGCCTCCGGCTCAAATCAGTTCCAGTATGGGACCTGGCAGTAGTTCTGAAAGGGTTCTTTATGGCACCTTTCGAACCCATTGACTTGTGTACAGTTAAGTTTCTGTCACTGGAGTTAGCCTTATTGTTAGCCATCACTTCTCCGAGGAGAGTGGGCAACTTCCAAGCTTATCAGCTTCTTCTCTACCCTGGAGTTTGCTTCAGGACATATTAAGGCTATTTGCACCCAAGACCGGGTTATGTTCCCAAGGTTCCTAGCAATGTGGCTAGAACATTAGTCTTTCAGGCTTTTCATCCTCCTCCTCAAGAGTCGGCGGATCAACAGAGGCTACATCTTCTATGCCCTGAGGGGTTTTTAGAGGTTTACATTAATAGATCTTCCACCTTAGAAGATACGACCAACCTTTGGTCTGTGTTTGGTTCTCCAAGAAAGAACATTCTTCCTCTAAACAAACAATCAATCATTGATTGTGGAAGCTATTTTTATAGAGTATGAGGTGCACATTGTTTTCACCTCTGCGAAAATTAGGGCTCACTCGACTAGGAGTATGGCGTCTTATCTGGCCCCTTTGTCAGGGACCTCCATGCTTTGTAGTGTGGCGGGATAATCTCCCCCACACATTTTTATGAGGTATAATGTTTTTAGACCTCCCTTTTCTACCGGGATCTCAGGTCTTTATGTCTTAAGTTGTGCGTAGACACCTTCACACTTACAGACAGTCACAATTAATTATGGCGTAGTGGGTATCTCGTTCCCCATAATGTCATTACATGACACAGCGTCAAGTATCCCTTGAAAGGGAACGTCGGGTTACGACTGTAACCGTGGTTCCCTGAGATAGGGAACGAGACGCTGTGTCCCTTTGCCATAACTCCTTGTGCCTGTAGCATTCGCTTCAATTTTAACAGAAGCTGTTTGACCTATATTATTTCCGCCTATTTATAGCCTTGCGTTGCCACGTCACTCTTGACGTCATCCGCCGGCGTCTATATATAGACCTAGTTGACACAATATTCACGCGCGTCACGCTGCATAGCGTTCCCCCATAATGTCATTACATGACACAGCGTCTCGTTCCCTATCTCAGGGAACCACGGTTACAGTCGTAACCCGACGTTCTGTTTTACAATTTTTTTAAAAGGTTTTCTGAACCAGAGGCTCAACAATTTTCTGCAATTCTTCAGCTGTGACCCTAGGAGAATCTTTAGCTACTCAAACTCTCCTTCTCACTGTACATTAGGACCATATAGGCATAGGTCCTCTTTCGGGCAGTTTTGTAACATTTTCTGATGGTTGGAAATTCTTAATTATTGCCCTGATGATGGAAATGGTCATTTTCACTGCTCTAGCTCTTTTCTTAAAGCCACTTCACCAATTTGTGAAGATCAATTATCTTTTGCTGCACATCAGAAATATATTCTTTGGTTTTTCTCATTGTGATGGATGATTAAGGGAATTTAGGCTTCGTTTCCCCTCCTCTTTATATTTTTGTGAAACAGAAGCCAGAGCTGAATGATTTTGTGTTTACAATCATGCTGGAGTTCTGAAAATTGTGAAAATGAATGGGAATATACTTCAGAGATATTTTACCAATAAGAATTTCTAGGGGTGCTAATAATTGTGTCCAACGAGAATTTGAGAAAAACATTAATTTCATAATGATATTTCCCCTCCATTTTAAATTCCTATTGTCCAGTGAAAGGATACATTTTTGTGATTTTTTTGTTTTTACTAAAAAATCAAAGGGATTGACAATGCGGATTAATTTTTTACGGCCTTGTTTGGTCATATTTGCCAAGGGTGCTAATATTTTTGGCCACGACTGTATTTATAAGACTAAAACCCTACTCTAAACCTAAAAAAATCATGACAAACTATTTATCACTGAAAAGCTCTCAGAATGTAGTTTTCATATTTCAAGAAGTAATGTAGTGACAGTTTTTTGTTACATGCCCCCCCCCCATAGGAATGCATATTAATTATTATATATTCATAAAACTATATCTTATTATAAATCTTCAAAAATGTTGACAAACTATATATTGTTGGAAAGCTCTAAGATTGTAGTTTTCATATTTCAAAACATTTTTGCAGTAATAATAATGCAGTGATAGTAATTGAATAATTTGTGACAAGTGTATGTTGCAAACGGTTGACACCTAGTGGCCGTTGTTGTTAAAACCACTTAAAGTGTGACACACACCTCATTTTTTGTGATTTTAACTTGAAATTTGGATCAGAACTACTTGAGACTTATGGCTTCATGTTAGCATTATTACTTTTGTGAAACATTTACATTTTTATAATTTCATTTATAAAAATATTATATTATGGATTATTTTTATTTTCTTAAAATAAATGTAAACTGCTATAACAATTTAATTATTTAATATGTTCACCTCCTTATACCTCTGTGAAAACCCCCACATAAATCCTTTAAAACAAGACCAAGATTAGGCTTCTAAAACAAAAAATGCCATAACACTAGAGGTCGACCGTTATGTTTCAAATCAAACGAAATAAGGAAAAAGCTACAATCCCAGTCATTTTGGACGCACCAGGGAAATCCATCAACTCACCAGAAGAAATAAATCAAATTTTAAAAATTTTTACAGTAAGTTATACTCCTCAGAAAAAGACCCGGAACAGAGAGACATTGACTCATTTCTCAACAATATCAACTTGCCTCAACTCAGTAAACATCAAATAAATTCTCTTGAATCTCCCTTAACAGAACAAGAACTCTCTAATGCCCTCAAACTCATGCCAAACAATAAAGCACCAGGCCCCGATGGATTCCCTGTTGAGTTCTACAAACACTTTTGGTCCATTTTATCACCACTCTTCATTCGAATGATTACTGAATCAAAACAAAAATCAAAACTCCCAAATAGAATGAATACAGCCACAATTTCACTCCTCCTTAAACCAAATAAAAACCCAATATTACCGTCAAGTTACCGTCCGATTTCCCTAATCAATGTAGATATTAAAATTATTTCAAAAGCATTAGCACATCAGTGACAAAAGTCACACCATCAATAATCCATACAGATCAAACCGGTTTTATCAAAGGTAGACTCTCTTCCAACAACACACTCAGACTATTTAACTTAATGCATTATTCATCAACCCAGAAAAACAAAACCATCATAGTTACTCTTGATGCAGAAAAAGCTTTTGATAAGGTCAACTGGAAATTCCTGTTTTCCACATTAGAGAGGATTGGGTTTGGGGAGTCATTCATTAATTGGATTAAAATTCTGTATACATCACCTTCGACCACTGTCATCACCAATGGACTAACATCACACATCTTCACACTGTGTCGTGGGACTAGACAAGGATGCCCACTCTCCCCTTCATTATTCACGATTTACATTGAACCATTAGCAGAAGCTATCCGTCAAAACAACTACATTAAAGGAATTCAAACACTAAACATGCATCATAAAATTAGTCTTTACTCCGATGATATATTACTATATTTACAAGACCCCCCATCATCATTACAAGAAACGATTAAAGTCATTGACTCATTTTCAAAAATCTCTGAATACTCGATCAACTGGAATAAATCTGCCATACTTTAATTACATTCAAACAGCTTGGATGTGACAAACACCACCTATTCCTTTGTGCTTCAATCATATCACATACTTAGGCATTAATGTTCCCCCCAGAATGTCAGAGCTGTTTGGACTCAATTTTACTTCATTACTTAAAACAATAAATGATGACCTTTAGTGCTGGATGAATTTACCACTATCCATAATGGGCAGAATATCACTAATTAAAATGACTATACTCCCTAAATTAAACTCTTTATTTACAATGACCTCGGCACTACCCACTCTCGCCTGGTTTAAATCTTTAGATTCAATCATCACTAAATTCTACTGGAAAAATAAGACCCCAAGAATCAAATTGACTACACTACAGAAACCAAAAACACAAGGAGGACTAGAAGCACCAAATTTCTACCACTACACTGTAACAAATTTCTGTAATTTCTACAGCAAAATTTTACAGTTACTTCTTGTTCTGTCATTTTACAAAGTTTAGCTGTACATTGCAATGCATTGTGGGTCAAAAAACTATTACAGAAGTTGACAGCTTTTCCCCCACAATAAATTACAGGTATATTTGCGCTTGCCTGTAAATGATGCAGTATTACAGTTATTCACTGTTGAATGCGTTGCACGAGGCAGCTTGACGCCATTTTATGTCGGATTGCAGAGGAGCAGGGACATTGCCACGCCACTCATGCCCAAAATGTAAGTATACTATTATAAATAGCTATTATAATTGTTAATGTTGGTTGAAATAAAGTTTACTGTGTATCAGTCAAGCCCCACAATAAAGTTAATAAAGAAATTTTGAACAAGCAATCCCAGGTGAAGCAGTTTAGTGGTTAAAATAAAGTAAATTGTATAACTTTCATGTTAACCCTTTTCATATTTAAATTGGACTTCAATATGTGCATTAACGTCACTCAGGCATGCAAGCAGGGTGCGTGCATGCGCGTATGTGCACGTCCACATTGATGCATAGGTCTTATACATGCATACATATATTTTGAAATATTAAAATATTGATAGGATTAGATCGAAAGATTTTAACAAACGTGCGTGTTCATAGGCGCAAATTCTTTCTCCGCCGGTGGCAGCGTCAAGCAATGCTTAGCAACGAAAGAAGCTCGAAGCGCCCACGCGATTTGAAGAGGAGAAAAGCGGCGCGGTAACGTTATCCGCGTGGTTTCAGACGCGAAATGTAAAGTAAATGTAAAGCAACTGTGCGTATGTGTTGGCCATTTCGGTGGCTGCTCGAGCCGAGCCCCGGAGGACCCAGGGGATCAGGGCATATCTGCGTGTTTATTGTAGCACTTCCACTCATAAAACAACAAGTGAGAAAACTTTTTGGGGTTATAATGTTTCCACCTGCGCTGACAACGCGTTCTGATGGTGTACTGGTAGCGCAGATTGATACTTTTTCGCAACTTTGAATGAGAGAGAACGGCCGTTTCTCAACCGAAGGCTTCAGCCTCCGGAGGTCGCATATGCAGGCTGTATGTCATCAAGCCTGGTTTATTATTTTCATACATTTGCAAGTCATAAGCATATTACAACAATGTATGATCAACAAAGAATAATAGTCAAGCTTTCAAAAATGATATTGCTATGAAAAATTACTGTACATTTGAATCTATTTTTCTTTGTCTTTTAGGTGTTGGCAACAACAACAGACGTTGAAAAAAATACTACAGTTTCCTGACTATAATTGTCTTAGGTAGTCTATTTTTTGTAATGAGTTGTAAGCATTGCAAAGACGAGCTATGAAGGACACAAATTAGTTTAACGTGGATATGTTCATGTGGAAAGCAACAGATTTTTTGCATGTAAACCATTTGTTTATGCTTAGGTGAATCAGCGTTTGGATGCTGAGCATCGGGTGGTTGTGCCTCCACATCCCGACTTCGTGGCTGGAATGGCAGCTTTGTTTTCTAGCTACTACAACTTCAATCTGGTGTACCAGGAGGAGCAAGTGCACACTAGAGTTCATTCAAAGGTAACTATGTGCTTGAAGTACAATGCGGTTTATCATTATTTTGTAAAGTGTGCTATTATGAGTAACAGAGATTTTATTTTGCTTTAAAGGTGCAGTGTGTGATTTTTAGAAGGATCTCTGGACAGAAATGCAATATAATATACAAAACTACATTATCATGGGTGTATAAAGACCTTTTCATAATAAATCATTATGTTTTTATTACCTTAGAATAAGACGTTTTTATCTACATGCACGAGGGTCCCCTTATGTGGAGGTCGCCATTTTGTGCACCATGTTTCTACAGAAGCCCTTAACGGACAAAATTTTTTTTGTTGGCGGCTACTGTAGCTTCTCTATGCGTTTCAAAAGCAAGGGATGAGCAGTGGGCTGAGCCGTTGGTTGCAATTCGCAATCTCTCCACTAGATGCTGCTAAATTTTACACACTGCACCTTTAAGTGTGCTACAGGAAATCCCTTTAACATGATTTTTTAGTTGATAAATTGGGTTAAGTTGGCAGTTATTTACCCAAATGCTTTATATCATTGCAGAACCAATTCATTGTAACATTCAAACATCGACAATAAAGATTTATTTGATTATATATTTTGAAAAGTAGTTCTGCATTGGGGTAACTGAGCATTTAGGTAAATAAACTGCAAACTTGCTTTTTTATGGTATTTACAAGAAATCCCATATGCCCATTTCATATGCCCACCCAGGCCTCACCCTCCCCACTATGGCAGTGATGCTCAAGGCAAACACACAAACAAGGATCTGTATGCATTAGGGGTGGAACAATACATGTATTCGTTTCGAACCGAATCGGTACGGGGGTCACGGTTCGGTGCATGAATTTAAACGGAGAATACACGGTATGAAAATAAAAAAAACTTGCGTGCAAAATAATTAATGTAATGCGGAACTACTGTTAGATACGCGGGTTCTTTATGGACAGCTAATCTGTTGCCCCGCTTTAGCTCTGAAGCTCTGATTGGCGCCGATGCAGCCGAGCTCCGCCTATGTATGCGCTCAGGGACGTACTGGGACTGAAATTCAGCCCGGGACTTTAAGATGGAGAGGCCTTTTACGCGAGTGCCCTTGGTGCACGAGCAGGATTTTTTTGCAGTTATTTTAATTCTAGTAGTGTTTTTATGGTATAAACTTGAAGAGAATCAGATTATGCTGAAGACCTAAAAGAAACTTTAGGATAACACCTGCCTCCTCAGGTTGTATAAGCAAGTCACCACTGCACTAAACACAACTAGGTCAGCAAAACCTAATCTCGAACACATAAGTCACAGTATACTGCTAACTACCAGCATGTCATGTGTACAGTCAGTTGGAGTGATAAAATTGTTACAATTACTTACACATACCCACTCAGATAATCAAAAACTACAATACAGTCCTATAAATTAGAGATTGTGTGTGTACGTACTCACTTTCAACTCTCCCTGGCTCCACTTCCCCTGTGCTGGACCCTGCCTCTGCTTACTGACTGTACAGCTACATATGCATGAGAAGAACATCAGTAATAAATATGACTAAGAATAATTCATTTTTTTAATTCAATCTGTGCTTTAGTCAGGTTATAATCTAGTAAGTGGACTATTGCATTTTATCCTATATGTAAATATGTAATATTGTGCTGTATTTTTCTATTTGTGTGTCCTTAATAAAGCTTTGATTGATTGATATGCATATTCTGCTGAAAAAAACCAGCATCAAACCAGCATGGGAATTATGCTGGTCTATGCTGGTTTGATGCTGGTTTAGCTGGTGGTCACCAGCATACCAGCACCAAAACACAACATATGCTGGTCTTGCTGGTATGCTGGTTTTTCCAGCAGGGTAATATGATTGCCTACCCAGCCCTGCACACTGACCCATCACTGTTTTTGTACTGGTTCCATTCTCCTCCTCCTCTTGTTCTGCTTTCCTTCCTCCTCATCATCAATATGACTGCAAGAGTCATCATCAACCTGTCTCTCTCCATCAGTGACCTTAACAGCTAATATACAGACAAGAATCAGTAGTGAAGCACACAGACAGAGAAATATATATTTAAAAGTTGACTTTATCAAGTTTTTCAACACAGCTACCAGATCCATGTACTATAGTGGAGTGAATAGAAGACGTTAGCAGATGGCCAAATATAAAGTGACCATATACACGTATTAGTATATTATTAGTGCAACCAAACGCAATTACCAGACATTTTGATGCTGGGAAACTGTTTTGATAAACTTACTGAGTTGCTAACACGTTAAAACCACTGGGGAACAACACCACTTCTGTTGCCAAAATACGCACGCGGGCTATTTCATCAATTACATAAGCGGGATAATGTAGAGCGAGGCGGTTCTTATAGCGAATACAACCAAGCTTCGCTTTGCGTGGGGTCCTGATAAGCCTGTCGGGGTTGAATTCGCTATAACAACCGCCTCGCTCTACATCATCCCTTATATATATGCCTATATTTAAATGCAAATATAAATGATTTCAGTGTATAATAGATGCATCACTAATTGTGCACCTGTCCTGTCCATGCTGCTGGTCCTTCCTCATCTGCACCTCCTGCCACAGCGTCCTTTTGACTGCGAAAAAGGTCTGTTAATTTGGCGCATTTAGCTGCCTCTTGTGCCAACATTTTTATGTTTTAGGCCCCACCCATTTCTTTCTCTTCTTTTCGCAATTTTTACCGTCTTGTCTATGTTGCATTCACACGAATCCAAACCTGACCAAAAGTAAACTCTTTTGATCGGCGCCTTTGAGCCAATCGGATGTGAGGAAAACCGAGGATCAGTCCAAGTTGGGAGGGGCCGCTCTTATCCCCCCTCAAGATTTGAAGAATTGGTTTGGCCCGGTCTGAAACAGACAGCGTTCCGCTGCAGCTGAGCGCCTGGTCAAGCATTTAAAAAAAAACTTTTTGACCTCCGGCCGGTTCGGCCTGAAATGGACCGGCCGTTCGGGATTGCTCCCGGAACTCCCGATGGCCAGTCCGCCCCTGTATGCGCTCTATCAGAGACCGTCTACATTCTGGCACTCTGCAGTTTTTTGTCAGGTTCACGGTCAAGTGAGTGAAATAGCAGCGACAGCGAGTATGGCAAATGGTGGTGAGGATCCGCCGGCCCCTTTAAGATCGCAAGTTTGGCAAAACTTCAGTTTTCCAGTCAGTTACAATAGTACAGGCGAGAGAGTGGTGGAAAAGACGAGGACTGTGCATCGGCGTTGTTCAGCAGTTGTTAGAATTGTGGGATTTGATTTTGTTTTATTAATCGTGCTGTTTATAATCTTAATTTATGTGTATTGTTACAACAATGATTTCTGTGCTGACCACAAGAAAGTTGTGTGTGTGTGTGTGTGTGTGTGTGTGTGGGAGCCGGGGGGCTGTAAAAAGCCCTGAAGGGAAAACACCCAGAACAGATGGTTTCAATAAACAAGTTGCTTGCTTTATAACTATGTTATATTTAGAGAAAGTGAAAATTAGTATGTTTAACTAATGAATGCATTTAACCAATTCATGAACAATGGAGTATTGTTGTGTTGTTGAATAATTATGTTTTACATATTTACTGCCTACATTTCACGATGATTGCTAAAGTGCTAAAGTTACAAAGATGTCCAAACAAGGACATAATGCCCCAGGGAACAGAATGGTCTGTGTATGTCTTCTGTCTGTTTGCTATGCAACCCCCCACAGGTATGTGGTGATGGAATCTGATAAGGAAAACAGCCATCTGGGGGAGGAGAATGTTGAAGAAAGAACGACGATAAATACTCATGTTTTTGTCCTGAGCTGGTGATTCATTGCTTGAGATGACCCAGCGCGCTGTAAACTTTTTCATATCTGATCAATAAATATTCAATTTAGATATTTGTATCTTTCCTCCAATTATGAACATGCAGATGGACGCAATAAAGTCCAACAATTGGTGATCCCCGACGTTGTTGGAGGGAAAAGAAGATTAAGAGAAGTTTCGAATTGCTTAAGATTGAGTAAGGGAGGGCTCCATTTCAACACAAAAGACCGGTCTTCTAAAACAAAGGTAAGCAGAAGCCTGTTTTATCAAATTCTGCTATTGGACATATACCAAATTAATTGTGTTGATAAGGAGATCCAAACTGAAAGTAATAATTGAATAAATGATCAGATTGAAAAACTTTAAAAAAAAATAAGGTTAATAGAAAGAGAGAGATGGGTTGAATGGTCCCTCGGGTTTTAGTCCCGTAAAGGTAAATTGTGGTTGGAGTCCATTAATGTATTAGACATTATAAAGTACCAATAGGGTTGAATGGTCCCTTGGGTGAAAATCCCATAAAGGTAAATTGTGGTTGGAGTCCATTAATGTATTAGACATTATAAAGTACCAATAGGGTTGAATGGTCCCTTGGGTGAAAATCCCATAAAGGTAAAATTGTGGTTGGAGTCCATTAATGTATTAGACATTATAAAGTACCAATAGGGTTGAATGGTCCCTTGGGTGAAAGCCCCATAAAGGTAAATTGTGGTTGGAGTCCATTAATGTATTAGACATTATAAAGTACCAAAGTAGGTTAAAGTCCCTCGGATGAAAGTTCCGTAAATAGTAGGGATGCACCGAAATGAAAATTCTTGGCCAAAACCGAAAAAAGGAAACCAAGGCCGAAAAAAACCGAAACACCGAAATAAATTATTATGCCAGTTATTAATACAATTGCATTTATGGCTATCACTGTGTACTAACTTTACTAGGGGTGTGTGACGAATAAAAAAAAACTCACAGTTCGGATCACATTACAGTTTTTGAGGCACAGATCAGATTATTTTTCGGATCAGCAAAAAGGTGGGAAAAATCTAATAAACAATAAAGAAATTGGAAACATTTATAAAAAAGAACAAAGTTGTACATTAATAAGGTCTGAAATTAGCATTTTAACACAACTGAATGCTATTTTCACATATTATCTGTTCTGTTGTCAGACATATAGTGGCGTTTTCCCAGACATGGATTAGACTAGTCCTAGACTAAAATAAATATAAGAGCTGTCCAAACTGAAAACATCTTGCACTGACATATCTTTAAATACATCAGTGCCTTTAGTTTGTCCTGAAAATGCACACAAGTAATGCTTTTAGTAAGGCATGTTTGTTTAAACTAATTATATTTCCTATTTAAACTAAGGTCTAGTTCTGGCTTAAGCTAATCTCTGTCCAGGAAACCACCACAAAGACTATTAAAATAGTGACTAAACATGACCCAATAACCTTGTGTTTAATCCAACCAGCCGTTACTTTAACTACTAAGTTACTATAATCTTGATTTATAAACGAGACATCGCAGATAATTCGGCGCAAATTACAAAATTGCCATTACACAGAGTTACTACAGAAGGCATGCGCGGGCATAGGAGAGAGAGAGCTCGCGCACAAGCACATAGAGAACCAGTGTGTGTGGAAAAACATTGCTAACCTTTCATGATAAACTCGAATCAGTCGTCTTCTCTGTCAGTAACATCTGACGTTTACGTGAAAATGCAAGTACACAGAGGAATCTGCATGGAAAACACAGCCAACTTTTAATTCTTTCACTCAGTGTCATGTATGAGAGGCGCTGTCTTGGGGCTTCACGCACAGAGAGAGAGAGAGAGCATGTGCACAAGAGAGGCACCACCGAGCGCAATAAATGAAGCAGTTTTAAATGAAAATAAAAATTTAAATGTTGCGACCATTGTTGATTTTGTGGCGCACACAAACAAATAAATGTATGGATAACACTGCCAGGAGCAGAAGCCGCCATTACGCGAGATTAATGTAAACAGCGTGACGCGTCGCGTAGTCAACGTAATCGATGACGTCGACGCGTAGTTGCAGCACTATTGAGCACGAAGGGGAGGGGTGGAAGACGACAGATCTCCGTGAGTGAAACCCAAGTGCTAGCGCACAGATGGGAGGGGCGCGGTTGACATTCATTTTCGGTTTACATTTTCGGCAGGATTTTTTATTTCGGCCCGAAACCGATAATGCCATTTTCGGCCGAAATTTTCGGCGACCGAAATTTCGGTGCATCCCTAGTAAATAGTGAATTGGTGTGTCCGGATATTTTTTAATTGTTTTAAGTTTTCCTAATACTCGGGTCAGTAGTCGCGCGGGTGCAAGTCCTGAAAACTACTGGTGTACATATTGTTAATCGCTTTCAATTTTTGTTAAAAAGACGGGTCAGTAGTCGCGTGGGTGAAACTCCTGAAAACTACTGGTGTATATATCCTTTTGTTGGATAAGAGTGACGTTTTGTGCTTTTTTGAAATTTTGAATGCTTGTAAATTGTGTGAAAATGGCTAAATAAAAAAATGTGATGAGTATGGTTGCCTAACAATGTATGTGCAATGGAAAAAAGGCAAGTAGTTTGAAAAGGGACCAACTGTAAAAGACTTAGAAACAGATTTGAGAATGGGGACGAGAATCGCTTTTGTTGCAGCTGAAGTCGAGACGATTACAAAGAAAAAAGGGGAAGTTGACAGTTGTGCTGTGAGCAAGCAAAAGGAAGTAGAACAAGGAAGCACTGAGCCAGTACCCTCAGCCCCACCCATGGCTCCTCCTCAAGTGAAGTCACTATACCCCTCAATGCACACACCTCCTCCTTATGAGGAAAAGTCTGTTTCGATCTCAAAGCAACAGCCGGTGTTAACAGTAAACAGCGGTGAATTAGATGTTGAATTTGATGAAATAAAGGCCCTGAAAAGAAAAATGGAAAGATTAGAACAAACAACTAGAAAATGCACTTCCGGAGGAACCGCAAAAGTGTGCTTGCTCTGGTGCGGTCACTAACGTGATTTGTGAAATGTTACATTTTAGAATGTTTTTTATCTTGTGCATCCTCGCATTGGAGTCCCAAGTTCATGTACAAAGTTTGGTTTCAATACGTGAAAGCATTCCTGACACACACACACACACACACACACACACACACACACACACACACACACACACACACAGAAATGTATACAGGCTTGTAACCAGGGGTGCTTCCAGCATTTAAGGACATCCGGGGCTTAGCACAGACCATTTTATGTAAATACAGGGATAGCTAGCTAGCCTAGAACCAACTATAACGGCTGTGCTGCACATGTTCAGGGTTCGACATTAAGACTTGTCCGCTTGTCCGGGACAAGTGGATTTTTTGTAGGACAAGTGTAAGAAAAAATTAGTTGTCCGACTCCTCTATGAAAAATCCCTTGCTCTGCCACTGATTATCAAAACACAAAAAATACATTATATTATAAAACTTTACCCGGACAAGTGACTTTTGTGCATGGACAAGTGAAACACAAATTTACTTGTCCGAAGGACAAGTTCCTCAAAAAGTTAATGTCAAGCCCTCAGTGTTTTCTTATTACATTTTTTTTAGAATTGTAATTTAAATAATTTTAATTTTTGAGTGAACAATCCCTTTGAAGTGCCATATTTTACACACTAATTTTGTACATAATATACCAAAAATCCTTTAGTACTTAAGATAATCTTAAAAACATGAGACTTAAAGGTGCAGTGTGTAAATTTTAGCGGCATCTAGTGGTGAGGTTCCAAATTGCAACCAAAAGCTCAGTTCACAGCTCACCCCTCGCTTTTGAAATGCATAGAGAAGCTACGGTAGCCACCACAGGACAAACATGTCATGATTTTGTCCATTAAGACTGTAGAAACATGGTGGCACAAAATGCCGACTTCCATGTAAGGGGACCCTCTGTGTATGTAGATAAAAACATCTCATTCTAAAGTAATAAAAACATAACGGCCATATAAGAGCCATATGAAAGGTCTTTATACACCCCTGATAATATAGTTTTGTATATTATTTTGCATTTCTGTCAAGAGATCCTTCTAAAAATTACACACTGCACCTTTAATGTAGGCCAGAGTTCACGTCACAAAAAGCAGCAGATATAAGCTGCATTTTATTGATCATAAGCTCATTTTTAAAATAAGCGATAGGAAAGAGCGACAGCAGCACTGATAGCCTAATATCGTTTCATTTCTTTACTATTTATGAATATGATTGTGTGTTGAGCGTCTACGACAGGGCTATTCAATTAGTTTGTCATGAGGGCCAGAGATATATCAGTGATGATGACGACATATACATTTAAACATACTCATGTTGTATTTTGAAACTGCATAACAACAAAATAAGTGCATTGTACAATATACTTTTTCTACAAACATGTATTTTCAAACTGCATACAACAAAACTTGTGCATTGTAATATGACCAAGTAGGCTTTATCTACATCCAGACATGTTTGTATTTTGTATTTTAAAACTGCATAACAACATAAGTGCATTGTAAGATACCCGAGTTCTATTCTTATTCTACATTTAAAGGTGTAAATAAGAGCCATATCTACTCACTTAAGTACACATAACCAAAAGTTTATAATATGGAACATAAAATTGTTTTATGCAGTTTTTTGTCAAAGCTTATTATTTCACAACCCTTTATTTAAACTACAACCGCGATCTTAATAACTGGCAAACATTAGGCTAGCTTCTAATAAGAGAAATTATACTTTTAGATTTCATCAGAGCAGTAAAATCACGTGTATGTTTGTCAGCGCGATATGCATACAGTGGTGCAGGACAGATGCTGGGCTGTGAGGGATGGCCGATTAACTTACTCGTTTAAATTGCATTCTTTTGTGAGAACGATGACTCGCATTATATTTGAGCCTTTGCTGTATGAGCAAGCACAGAGAAAACATTCGTTGTGGCGTTGACTAATGAATATGGATGATCTCTGTTCTTCTCTTCAATGGAGCGGGGCGTGGCTCTTTATAAATAATGCAGTAACATGAGAGACGGTACATCTCCCTCTTTTAATACAGTTAACAACGAAGTACTATATTTGTTTTCGATTTCACTTACACCATTTAAAAGCAGACATTCCAAGCATTATGTAGACATTTATCTTATGTTTCTATGAAAACAATTCGTTAAGTTACAGCTCATTTTTCTGACGTGTTTCTGAAAGGACGTCACTAAGAGAGAGAGCAAACCCGCATTATGTTTATTTTCTTAATTTTGCGAAAAGCACAACATTCTGTTTTTAATGGGAGTGGACAGAAAAAATACTAGACACTTTAAAGTTTTAAATGATGTATAAATCATATATGTAAGTCCAAAATCAGCAGAGTTATCTAAGTCTCTTTGCGGAGTGATTGAAAAATAAAGATTTTGCGGCGCCCGCGCCTCTGTCGACCCAGACTGTGAAATTAATGATAAAAGAAAATATTTCCCTCAGTGATTGACAGCATAATGCAATCAATCGTGTTCCCGTTCAACAGTAGCTAAGCATACGATTTAGATATATGTATCTTCTTACCTGAAGATCATGTAAATGGCAAAAGCTGTGTTTTTAAATGTGTCATACATTTCTGAAAGTCATGACTGTTTAAATACACTTGGCGTCACATGCATGATTTAAGGTAAAGTGACACTTTTTCGCGTCAATTCACAATCATTTAAATCATGCAGCTGTCATAGAGCCGACGCCAAACGATCACGCGAGCGAGGACGCGATACTGACGCGAGCGAAACTAATACGTTTACAATGTATTACATTGATGAAAAAGGGAATTAAACTTGTCGTGCCATATATCACTGAAATAAAAGAAAGGGATTAAAATATGTCTGAATCATATAATTCCTACCTGTATGTGAAAATGCACGTTCTCCAGAGAGCTTGCGTTGATTCAAGCATTCAGAATATAAAATCCATTTGCAGTTTTGCGTCCGAAACCGCATACTGTATAGTGAATAAGATGAAGTTTTAGGATTTTAAAAATATGTATCCAGGATTCCGCTGTCCATATACGATACAAAGCTTGGGTGCCAGCCGATGGTGCTGCGTGCCCCACGGGCTCTATGCAGCAGAGTCTCAGGCTGTGGCCTCTTCTCCGGGCTTCTCTGCTCTCCGTCTTTCTCAGCTCTTCGCTGTATTGTGGCTCTTAAAGGAACACTCGATTCTCTCAACAGCTCTTCTCTATTCCATTTTGCCATTTAAACCTTAAAACTACATCCCGCCATTGTTATTCAAACTTTTCCACGGAGCAATAGCCTGTTAGCTTAGCTTCTAAAGATGGCTGCCGCTATCTTTACATTCTGTCTAAAAAACACGTTTGAACGTAAAGGCTGCCCTCTACAGGTAAAGGCTAATGACATTTTTTATTTTTTACACAGGTTTTAATTGGACATTTTAAAGTGAAAATAACATAATATAGACATGTTACTGCAATGTTTTTTTATCTTGGGCATCTTCACATTGGAGTAAAGAGTTCATATAAAATTTTTGGTTAATAAATGTTACAGACATATTGAGATTTGAACTACTTCCTGTTTTGGCGGCGTTGACGCACATTTAGTTTGGGCTGTGGCGCGCAAACGCTTCCGAAAATCAAAAATCCTTCTAGTAACTTTTGTGAGGCTCGGTCCAAGGATCGCGTACGTGGAATTTCATGAAGTTTGGACAAAATTTGTGACCTGTGAAACTTTTTTAAGGTTTTGTGTTCTTTCCAATATGGCGGCCGAACGACATGGATCTGTGACTTCATCCTCTCAAGCAACTTACACCGGTACTGCTCGAACATTTTAAAGTTTGAACGGTGTCTCTGCGTCAAACGGTCTGGTCGCTAGAGCTGACACAAAAAATCTACCCGGGAATAATAATAATAATAAGAATAATAAAACTTAAGAAGAACAATAAGTGTGCTTTTGCAAGCACACTTAATTATGACACAGGGAGAGATAATCATAACTCTATTAAGATTACAGATAAATGTAAATGACAACAACATGGGAAAGAGATCTTGTGTATTACACAGTCAGGGCCATAAACAAATCACACAAACAGAACTTGTAGAGGTAGATAAGATTAAGAATGAGCTTTTGAAACTGAAGCTGGAACAGGCAAACACAAAAAAGAAACAAATGCCCCAGCAGGCTCAACCAATACCAGTAGCTATGACAACTAGTGTTCGGACAACGTCCAATATCCCAATCAGCCCATAGATCCATATAAAGGCCCACCCTATACAGGAAACCCGTGGGAGGGATATAACGAACAGAGAAGGGGAAGGCCAAGAAGGAGTAGTAGACCAAAACGGGGAGGTTTTGGCAGGAATACATGTTATGTGTGTGGACAGGAGGGTCATTGGGGACGAGAGTGTCCCATGTATTGGTCACAGCCCCAAAATTCAGGTGCGAGCCCACTTAACGGACCACCTGCGGGGGGATGGGGTCCCCGAGGAGGTGGTGCCGGGCGTGGAGCAGGTGGCTATGGCAGGGGGCCACCGAGATCGCACAACCCATCACAACCAGATTTAATGGCGCCTATGCACCCAACATGGGGCCAAAGGGAGTGATGCGGATGAATGACGGGGCACACAGGAACCCACCATGAAAGGAATGGCTGGGCCTCTCATGGACCACTAAGAGCCCTAGTGGATAATGGGCCTAAATAGTCCACCGTAAAAAAAAAAAAAAAAAAAAAGTTTCAACAACGGTGGGGATAATGGGTTCCTGGTAAAATTGATAAGTGACTATCAACAAATCACTACCCTACAAGGTAGCAAACCAGTCTAGTTCGCACGCATTTCTGTATTCCTCCAACACACTAGTTATTAATAGATAGGGACCTAGAAATTACAATGACCTGTCAATGTTGTAATGTGCCCCCGGACGGACGGGGAACAAATGAATGACTAATTAAACTATGGTGAGATAGAGCCTTATGTCTGACCCAGGACCAAAGACTTATGTTGTTATTTATTTATTTTATTTTTTTTTTGGGCCTTATAAACAACAAACAATAGATAACAAGGTATGTACCAATATATAAAACGGTGTTCTAGATAAAGTTTACCAAAAAATCCTGGCCAACCAAACCTGAAATTATGTCCATGAGGGTGTAAACATGACTGATCTTATCACTGAGGGTGAGCCACATGATTGCATACCATTGACTGAAAAAGCAAACAAATTGAGAGATGGTTTGTTCGCGGTACCACTGACAACTCCCCCACCGGTAATCACGTTATTTATGGATGGTTGTTGTTTCAGAGCAGCAGATGGCACATTGAAGGCAGGTTTTGCAGTTTTTGAACAGTTTGAAAATGATTTTGTAACAATACTGAGTGGTAGATTGAAAGGTAAACAGTCAGCACAGACAGCTGAAATGATAGCTGTTATCAAAACCTTGCACTACACTGGTGAAGAGAGGGTGATTATTTATAGTGACTATGGATATGTGATTGGTGCAGTATATATGGAACTGCCATATGGCAGATAGGTGGGTTAGAAACCAGGAAAGGCCGGCCTATAGGAAATGCTAGCGAAGCCTGACACATAATAAAGGCTGTGAAGGTACCTAATGAAGTGGCTGTTGTCAACTGCCTAATAAACCACTTATATCCCCAACCATGGTTTCCCAAGACAAAGTTAGATCTGACAAAATTGACAAACATGAACTGGAATTGACATATAGTTTCGGGGCTGCTTATCACCCCATAACAGAGCAAAGCTGAAATAATGAACCTGACTTTGACATTAAAACTTGACTTGACAAAATCTGTGCACAGACAAAAATAACATTGCTTGACGCATTGCCAATTGCATTAATGTCTATTCGCTCTTCTGTTAACAGGATTTCTGGTTTCACATCGTTTGAATTGCTTACAGGTCGACAGTTTCCAGGCCCACGGAACGCCTTGGTGTAGGATCCAATCCTGCCACTAACTAATGATGTTTATTTCTACAAACTAACTGCTATGATTAAACATTTTTCCTGCCAGGCTACACGACACTGGGACAAAGACTAAGCTGTTACAAATGATGATTGAGTAAAAGTGAAGGTGTTCAGACGGTGCTGGGCCGAATCGAGACGGTCCAGGCTACCGAGAGTAAAAGCAAAAACCTAACATTGTGTCCAGCTACAGGTCAAAGGCGACACCTGGATCCATCTATTTTCTTGTGTTAAATGTGATTATCCCAGCAGGTCTCTCACAGAAATCGGTGTGGACCTGAGGACTCAGGTCCAAGAGAGGGAGAGTGTTGAAAGTGAAAGTGAATCAGCTGGAATACAGAGAGAACAAACAGGAAGTGAAACATCAGTGGTAACATATCAGTGGTAACACTCACACAACACCAACAACAAAGTCAACAAACACTCTGTAAAATTGTGCATAAAAAAGATGACATTTTTTTCCTAGCCCAGCAACAGAACCTTTAGCACACTGCACAGATTGTGCCTACGGAGCAGGTATAGCCGTACAATTCAAGAGCAAGTACGGAATACAAAAGGTTGTAAGACAGAACAAACACACAGGTGAATGTGCAGTTACTCATGAGGACGACGGCAGACTGATTTTTCATTTAATAACCAAACAAAACTGTACTGATTTACCAACATATGAGAATTTTACCAACAGCCTCAAATGTATGAGAGATGGGTGTGAGGAAAAAGGAATAACAAGTGTATCCACTCCCCGGATGGGGTGTGGGTTAGATAAATTGGATTTCCATAAGGTGGTGGAGATCCTGACAGAAGTGATTGTAAACGTCATATAAGTGTATGTTTTTCCATCATTTTACTTCTTTTGCTATACTCTTACCTGTTATTAAGTTTCAATTTAAGAGTGTTTTTTTTTTTTTTTTAATTAAGCCAATAGGCATAAGTGTATTTTTTCCACAGAGATGAAGCTATATGGCAATTGGAAGGTTCTGTGGGCCCTAGGGGTTATAACTGCAATTCTAATCATCATAATATTTAGCATAAACAATGAAGGTAATCTGAAAATTGACAAAAGGTCCAAAACTACATCACAAGATTAGTGTGTACAGAGATATGGGGGAATTGAATTGAATTACACAAAAAATTCAACAACGTCATACACCTTTGATTTATGCAGTATGATAGATTGTGGAGGGCAATAGTAACCTCCAGAGTAGTGTCCATTGGTGTATTCGTGGCCATCCTGATGACCTGTGGATGTTGTTGCATTCCCTGTCTTAGATCCCTGTGCAACAGATTAATAATATCTGCAATAGAGAAAAAAGAGAACAATCCACCCCCATATAGTATGCCCCTATTAGGCCTACAGAACCTGGATGAGGAGGAATAAGAAAATGTGTGACCTCTTTCAGAGGTCAAGAGAGGGAATTGTGGGATTTGATTTTGTTTTATTAATCGTGCTGTTTATAAGTCTTAATTTATGTGTATTGTTACAACAATGATTTCTGTGCTGACCACAAGAAAGTTGTCTGTGTGTGTGTGTGTGTGTGTGTGTGTGTGTGTGTGTGTGGGAGCCGGGGGGCTGTAAAAAGCCCTGAAGGGAAAACACCCAGAACAGATGGTTTCAATAAACAAGTTGTTTGCTTTATAACTATTTTACATTTAGAGAAAGTGAAGATTAGTATGTTTAACTAATGAATGCATTTAACCAATTCATGAACAATGGAGTATTGTTGTGTTGTTGAATAATTATGTTTTACATATTTACTGCCTACATTTCATGATGATTGCTAAAGTGCTAAAGTTACAAAGATGTCCAAACAAGGACATAATGCCCCAGGGAACAGAATGGTCTGTGTATGTCTTTCTGTCTGTTTGCTATGCAACCCCCCACAGGTATGTGGTGATGGAATCTGATAAGGAAAACAGCCATCTGGGGGAGGAGAATGTTGAAGAAAGAACGACGATAAATACTCATGTTTTTGTCCTGAGCTGGTGGTTCATTGCTTGAGATGACCCAGCGCGCTGTAAACTTTTTCATATCTGATCAATAAATATTCAATTTAGATATTTGTGTCTTTCCTCCAATTATGAACATGCAGATGGACGCCTTAAAGTCCAACAGTATGTCAGTGGAAATACATCTAATCAGGGCTCTCAAGTCTCACGCATTCACCTTGACAAACACGCATTTCAGTCAGTTCAAATGCCACACTTTGTATTTCTCACGCTGAGAAGTAGGAGATAAATTGTCCTGCTATATACAACAGGCATACGCAGGGCAGTTCTGTCGAGTTCAGCTGCTTTCAGTTTTTTAAGTGTGCTAAACTTTACGCAGCGCCATCAGCGTCAGAGTACCGCGAGAAATCTTGCGGAGGAGGCTGATTTCAAATCGCTCTCGCGTTACTCTGACGTCATCCACTTGTCGTTTCTTGCAGCGCCTCGTGAAGTCGTACACACCTATTAATTCATCCTACAAGCCCATTTTTTTGTTCTTTAGTACATTAAAGGAGCGGTTAATCAAAAACTCAATTTTAACTTGATAATTTGTTATATAAGAGGTCATCATACTTAAATGAACATCCTGTAAGTTTCAGAACTGAAAACGTCCGTGCTACTGAAATATAACCGTCTTTGGCACCAAGCCAGCTAAACACTCCAGTGAAAAATTCGGAAATCTATGACGTCAAAGTAGAATTGAAACACCTCCCCATAACCAAAAGGACAAGTCTACTTTTGTAGCCCCGCTCGCGTGACACGTGTGTCTCAGTAAGTAAACATGTCTTTAAAAATTGACAAATTTAACCAAAATGACTTTTTAAATAAATTTTTTTCTGAGAGACTTTTATTTTGACGCGGTGATCTGTTATGATACCATGGAAACGCATTTCGGTTGTGAAAGAACCGCGTGGGAACAACAATGGGAACAACACAGAAGCTAAATACTTCAATTCGGAGGCTTGGAACTTAACATTAGCAATATGCTTGGATAAAGTTTGCTTTTGAAGAAGTTCCAGCTCGTGTGGGGAGCGTTTGTTAACGTTGTGGACATGGATTCATTTGTAAAGAAGTCGATGCTGGATTTGCAGAGAGACTCAGAAGCACCACTTATATTGGATCTGACAACAATGACACAGCAGTATAATTCACAGTAAGACATTTTACTTTATTTAAGTTACTGCGTTTCACTATTGCTTTGTTAAAAGAGATTGCTTGATATGTCCTGTTGTAACATCCGTGTCTAAATACGTTTGTTGACTGTTTTAATTTACTAAAAACATTAAACGATTAATAAAGGTACAACACTTAACAATACGACTGTAATTTAAAGGTAGAAATATACAAAGTTAGTTATAAGGAAGGATTTATCAACCGCAGTTTAGATTCTGATGCCCGTTTACTGTGTTGTATACGTAATTTAGGCAAGTTGCGTTTGAAAGGTCAAACACTCAACAAAGCTTATTTATTATCATATAACTGTGGTATTTAACATTACGTGAATGTAAAAGCAGCCTCACAAGCACAATAGAAATATACAAAGTTATTGATAAGGATTTATTAGACGCAGTTTAGATTTGGATGCACGCTTACTGTGTTTTATACGGTAATTTAGTCACGTCGAGTTTTGTTTCTACTTTAATATACGTATTGTCATTTATGTGTATCATGTTTAGCACCCAGAATCTTTTGTGTCTCAAACATATTTGTGTTCGGCTATTTTTATCACATTAATGTTTTTAAAACATTTCCCTACATGTAATGACGGGGAATGAAGCTGTCCAATCATAGCAGTGGGTGTTTACGTTCAGGTCTTCAATGCGGCCCGCCCCTTCAAACGAACCATTTCTCAAGACAGCCACTAATCCATGTTACAAAATAGCGTATTACTTATTGCTTTTGATGTTTTTGAATGTAAAAACAACGCGAAATGCATAAGTAGACATCAATCAACGTCATAAAGCAATAAAATCGACCAATTCACGGCCCCTTTAATATGAAATAAAGCCAAAAATGTAATTTAAAAATGTATTTAGGTAACACTTGTAATACATTTGAACCCATATTTGTATGAAAGATGAGTACAAGATTACTTAAAGTGGTATATATTTGTGACATACGAGATAGTATGTTAAATGCATTTCAGTTCATATTCATGACATCTCAAAATAACACTGATAAGGACACCTATGTTTTTAAGATTAGCTTAAAAAAAAAATGCATTCTTCATTTTTGTTTTGCTTTTTCCCTCCATTGTACCGAAAGTGAATCGAACCGTGAAGCCTGAACCGAGGTACGAACCGAACCGGGACTTGTGTGTACCGTTCCACCCCTAGTATGCATATACTGTATACACCCACCCACATATATATACTGATACATAAACATATCTTACAAACCTACCTAGACGTTTTTTTAACAAAAAAGAGATATTTGCATGATCTTTGACGATCATTCATTTATTCATGGTTTCATTGGGGTATGAATGAGACTTTGTTTGCTGTAGGCCTACATGTTATCAACTGTAGTGATGTAGTTGCATGGACATAGCCCTGTACTATGAGTCCTTTAATTGTAGATCTTTGGATGGACCAGTCCAACAGCAGCAGTGTTTCTGCTATATACATTCAACCGTGGCGGGCCGCCACACCTAAAACATCCCCGCCACGCCTGCGGTTGTGGATAGAAGGGATACAGCAAACGAAATCTCGCCGGATGAGCACTGTTTTATCCTAATCCTTCACCCAAACCCAACTCTAAACACAAAATTTCACTCGATTGTAGGATGTATTTGTCTCTCATTTAGCCAGAGCCGCTGCTTTCATCCTAAAAATCCTACCTCCAAATCTAATCCTAAACTTTTCGGCATTTTCTGTATCCCTTCTAGACAAAACCCACGGCGGCAGCTCGCAAAATAAATAAAGCTACCGAAATGTCCGCCCTGCCAGACTGGCTGTTTTAAAGAAATAAATTCCTTTCTGGATTCGCGTTGTTCACTCATTTATAATAAATAAATCTCCTAAAATATCATCATTTCCCCCATGGGTTTAGTTTCATGCACAAATAGATTTAAATCAACAGATGATGATTAGGCTACGTCTCTGTTTTGAGAAATAATAATAAAATAAATAAGCCTACACGAAATATGTTAGAATTATCAGATTGACAAAACGAATAAAAAAGTATTTAAGTTGCTGTTCTTTTTTTGTGAGGCGCTGTTAAACCAAAGCAGCAGAAAGCACGTCATGTTTTTAATGATTTTAAATAAGCACAAGGTTTCTCCTTATTGTGAGTTTACACAAATAAAAAAAACAATTTTCAGTTTCGAATGTTATTTTACTTTTATCTGTATGGCAATAAATTAAGGGTAATTTAAGTTGCAAAGTCATCACGCGTATGCTTTTCACATGCGCATATACACGGACGCAGCGCTGGGCTGCGAGAAAAGACATTATTAAACTTTCGATTTAACATATTACGAGTTTTTTGGACATTCATTTGGAATCACTGTACTCATATTATCAACTTATCAGGTCATTAGTTATTCAGAATATAGACTATTGTAACGTCCATACCGCCACGCCGCCAGAGGGAGCCCTCGCCGGAGTACTAACATGGCGCCGCCCTCTGCTTCTCTGACTGTTTCCTGTTTGTCCCTACTTAAGACTCAAGCTAGCCTAGGGCTAGCGCGAAGTATTGCCAGCTTACCCCTGCATACCGAGCGTTTACTGAGTATTATTCTGACTGCCTGTTGTTGTGACCATCTGCCTGTTTATCTGTTTCTCTGCCTTTGGATCTACCCTTTGTTTTGTTTGCCTGGTTTGGACTGCCTATCTGTGTTTGATCTGCCTGCCTGTACATTGACTACTCTTCTGCCTAACGTCTTGGATTTGTTTGCCAGATTGGTTTGTTTTAATAAACACCGCAAAATGGATCCCTGTATTCCTGAGCAATCCTTACAGAATACTTCGCCTACCATCGATCCAGCGGATGTCGCCAATCTGAGGGCTGCGTATGAACATCAAAGCAGCCTCCTGCAGGGTTATCAAGAGCAGCTCACGCGTCTTCAGTCCGTCAATGAACATCTCACCTGTTACCTTCAAGCCTGGCCATCCACATCTGAAAAACGGTTGTGTGTATCGGAACCGGAGAAGTTTGACGGTACTGCTGAACACGTGAGGGGTTTCCTTCGTCAACTGGATATTTATTTCCAGGATCATGTGAGTGAAAATCTATCTGATGTTGCTATGTGCTCTAAACTGTTTTCATTGCTGACTGGCAAAGCGGTCGAGTGGGCAGCCGCTGTTTGGGACACGGATCAGCGTATTCGCACTTCTTACCCTTACTTCAGTCAACAACTGCGAGAAGTATTTGAATATCCAGCTGGGGGAAGAAGTGCTTCGTCGCAGATCATTCACATGGCTCAGAGTCATCGTCCTGTCGCTGAATACGCCATTGAGTTTCGCACACTTGCTGCACAAAGCGGTTGGAATGAAAAATCGCTTAAGGACGTTTTTCAAAACAGTCTGGATAAGGAACTCCAAGCGGAGCTGGCATGTAAAGGTGAGAACCTGAAATTTTCTGATTTTGTAACTCTAGCAGTCCATATTGATAACCTGATGAGAAATGTACCATCTAAATTGAAGCCGAAAACCTCAGCTAGGCCCGGGAATACATCCTGTATTGCAAGGCATACTCATGCTGAACCTAACGATACAGTAGAATCTATGCAGATGGGATTCGCACCTCTCACTATGGAGGAACGGCAGCGCAGACGTACATTCAATTTATGTTTCTATTGTGGAAAACCAGGCCATCGCATTGATCACTGTCCAGCTAAGAAGCCTCGTTACACCAGCACGGTAAACCACTTACTTAACCTCCCTTCTTGTTATGATATGTGTTCACAACCCGTAACCATCACCCACAATAAGGAAACCATGTCATTCACGGCATTAATTGACTCAGGCTCTGCTTTAAACTTTATTCATGAAGATGTGATTTCCAAATTTCTCATTCCTGTAATACCATGTCAACCCCCATTGAGCATTTCTGCAGTGAATAACGTTCCCATTGGCAAGGGCATTTCTCACCAGACTGTTCCTCTCACCCTACAAGTGGGCTCTCTGCACCTCGAGACAATCACCTTGTATGTTATCTCTTCACCTCGCTATGACGTCATATTGGGACATCCATGGCTTGTGGCACATAACCCTGAAATCAACTGGAGGACTGGAGAGATTTTACAATGGTCATCACGATGTCTGAAAAACTGCATTGAACCCTTGAAGCCTAAACCCTGTCTGTCTACTCACATTGAAAGCCCGATTGGTAAGAGTGTACAAATTCCTGATGTTTATTCTGAATTTTCCGAAGTATTTAGCAAGGCTAAAGCAACAGAGTTACCACCCCATAGACCCTGGGACTGTGCGATTGAGTTGTTACCCAATGCTATGCCTCCTAAGTGTAAGATTTATCCCCTGTCACAACCTGAGACCCGTGCTATGGAGGATTACATATCAGAAGCACTCCAAAATGGCTTTATCAGAACATCCACATCCCCTGCTGCAGCTGGCTTCTTCTTCGTGGAAAAGAAGGATGGTGGCCTGAGACCCTGCATTGATTATAGAGGTTTGAACAATATTACTGTCAAATTTCCATATCCTTTACCTCTTGTACCCTCAGCGCTAGAACAACTCCGAGAAGCAAAAATTTACACCAAACTGGATCTACGCAGTGCCTACAATCTGGTCCGTATCCGTGAAGGTGATGAGTGGAAGACTGCATTCCACACCACTAGAGGGCACTATGAATACCTCGTGATGCCATATGGTCTATCTAACTCTCCCGCCGTCTTCCAATCATTCATTAATGAAGTTTTCCGTGATCTCCTGAACCAATGTGTCATTGCCTACATTGACGATATTCTGATTTATTCCAATAGTATGGAGGACCATATCTGTCACGTCAAGGAAGTCCTGTCTCGCCTTCTCCACAATAAACTGTATGTGAAAGCCGAGAAATGTGAATTCCATGTCTCTACTACAAACTTCCTGGGCTACAACATCAGTTCACAGGGTGTAGAGATGGACACCAAAAAAGTCAAGGCAGTCACAGAATGGCCACACCCCCATACTGTTAAAGACCTACAACGATTCCTGGGATTCGCAAACTTCTATCGCCGTTTCATCCGAAACTACAGCATGGTAGCAGCCCCCTTGACATCACTCCTTAAAGGTAAACCTAAGAAACTCCCATGGAACCCACAAGCTGAACATGCATTTCTGAAGCTCAAAAACTGTTTCACTTCTGCCCCAATCCTGAAGCATCCTGACCCTGAGAAACAATTTATTGTGGAAGTAGACGCATCAGACACAGGTATTGGAGCTGTTTTATCCCAACGCCATGGTCCTGCTAACAAAGTGTATCCCTGTGCCTACCTTTCTAGAAAACTCACCCCAGCAGAAAGGAACTACGATGTAGGAAACAAAGAGCTTCTCTCTATAAAGGCAGCCCTCGAGGAATGGAGGCACTGGCTAGAGGGTGCTAAACATCATTTTGTCATTCTGACCGACCACAACAATCTAGAGTATGTTAAAGGAGCCCAGAGATTAAATGCACGCCAGGCAAGATGGGCCCTGTTCTTCACTCGCTTCAACTTCTCAATCACTTATAGACCCGGACACAAAAATGGAAAAGCTGATGCCCTGTCCCGTTATCACGATCCCACACCATCTGACCGCTCACCTGTTCCCATCATACCCCCCACTCACATCATTGCTCCCATAGCATGGGATATCATGCAAGAAATCACCCAAGAGCACCAGAACGATCCTGTCCCACCTGAATGCCCTCCTGATAAGACCTACATCCCCCTTACTCTACGGCCCCGAATCATGCAATGGGTTCATACCTCACTCAGTTCAGGTCACCCAGGTATCACCCGCACCATTGCACTAGTCAAGACCTCATTTTGGTGGCCCACACTGAACCATGATGTTGCTCAATTTGTAAAATCTTGTAGAATATGTGCCCAGTCCAAGACACCCAAAGAATTACCCTCCGGTCTCCTGAAACCCTTGCCCATACCACAACGCCCCTGGTCCCATCTCAGTATCGACTTTGTCACCGATTTGCCCCGCTCCGACAATTTCACCGCCATCCTGGTAATCATCGATCGCTTCTCCAAATCCTGCCGTCTAGTACCCCTCAAGGGTTTACCCACAGCCATGAAAACCGCTGAAGCTATGTTTCACCATGTGTTCAGAAACTTTGGAATACCCGAAGATATTGTCTCAGACCGTGGAACCCAGTTCACCTCCCAGGTTTGGAAAGCATTTTGCAATAATTTGGATATTAATGTAAGCTTAACATCTGGTTATCATCCCCAGTCTAATGGCCAAGTAGAAAGACTAAATCAGGAGATTGGGCGCTACTTGAGATCCTACTGTACCCGTGAACAACACCGCTGGTCTGAATTCCTGCCTTGGGCCGAGTACGCACAGAACTCATTGAGGCACTCTTCCACCAACCTCACACCCTTCCAGTGCGTACTCGGCTACCAACCCCCTATGTTCCCTTGGTCGGGAGAGCCTACAGACGTTCCTGCCGTTGATGATTGGATGAGAAGGAGTGGAGAAGTTTGGGAAAGCACACATGTTAGGCTCCAGAGGGCAATCCGCAACCAGGAGTTCCACGCCAACCGTCACAGACGTCCTCATCCCCCATACCAGCCTGGTCAGAGGGTCTGGCTCTCCACCCGGGATTTGAAACTCCAGCTCCCGTCTAAGAAACTAAGTCCGAGGTACGTAGGACCTTTCAGAATAATTAGACAAATCAATGATGTTACATACCAGTTAGAGCTGCCTGTTAATTATCGTATTTCTCCCTCTTTTCATGTTTCCCTGCTGAAACCTTACCATGCGGAGTACGACCCCAACGCCGAGCCTCCTGAGCCACCTCCTCCTCTCGACGTTGCTGGGGAACCGGCATACGCCGTGAGAGAGTTGTTGGACTCGAGGCGGCGCGGGGGTCGTCTCCAGTATCTGGTCGATTGGGAGGGCTATGGCCCTGAGGACAGGTCCTGGGTAGCCTCGGACGACATTCTGGACCCAAATCTCATCGAGGAGTTTCATCGAGCCAGACCTGACCGTCCTGCACCACGCCCCAGAGGGAGGCCCCGTAGAGCGCCAGGAGGCGCTCCTAGAGAGGGGGATTCTGTAACGTCCATACCGCCACGCCGCCAGAGGGAGCCCTCGCCGGAGTACTAACATGGCGCCGCCCTCTGCTTCTCTGACTGTTTCCTGTTTGTCCCTACTTAAGACTCAAGCTAGCCTAGGGCTAGCGCGAAGTATTGCCAGCTTACCCCTGCATACCGAGCGTTTACTGAGTATTATTCTGACTGCCTGTTGTTGTGACCATCTGCCTGTTTATCTGTTTCTCTGCCTTTGGATCTACCCTTTGTTTTGTTTGCCTGGTTTGGACTGCCTATCTGTGTTTGATCTGCCTGCCTGTACATTGATTACTCTTCTGCCTAACGTCTTGGATTTGTTTGCCAGATTGGTTTGTTTTAATAAACACCGCAAAATGGATCCCTGTATTCCTGAGCAATCCTTACAACTATAAGCGCAGCGCGCTGCTGACCGCTCAGCTGTCAGTCAATCTTCTGTGCTTTAGATCGACCCTCACATCGACAAAGTTTCACATTAAATGATAAGATGTTTGTCCAAAAACAAAAGGCTAAACACTGAATACTACTTATATGGGACTGCAAGACATTAATAGTCGAATCTGTTTGGAAGGAAACTTACATTATTCCCGTAGAAGAGACGGACATTGGTAATAAAAACTTGAGGCAGACGGTGAGACGGTTTCATAAATGTTTTCAGACAGCGGGATCAGGGTACCCGCGGGTGAACCGCATAATATTTGATGTAACGGGTATAATAATATGTTCATTTGTAATAATATTGTCAATAATAATAATTTTTGTCATTTGCGTTGTAGATGCAGGTCGGGACTCAATAAGCAAGAGTAGGCTAAACTGCAGGTCTAACATCCAATACCAAAATTCGACTCGATTCCGATAGGTAGCAATTTTTAAATGGCCCTGTGCTTATTTGTGTTTAAGCTCTGTCTGAAGAACGTTAGGTTTATATTTAGCTGCGCGATTTGCGGTGTGATTGGGTGAAGCTATAAAACCTACGTATTTTTAATAAAATACAGTTTAGATTAAACATAGAAAAGCAATATGCTATAAATATAAGCAAAAGTAAATGACAGCATGAAAATTATAAAAAATACATGTTAGTTTACTGTAGCCTATATTCTACATAAAAAAAAATGTACATTTATAATCATCATGGGCGCCCCCTGCCGCCACAGCTGGAAAAGATCCTAGAGGAAACACTGAGCAGCAAACTTAGACAACCAAAGAACATTTTACCAAAGACATGTCTTGTGTTCCTCAACAGAATAAATTTATTTTCCTGCTTTAGGGTGCCCTCTGACCACTCATTGGAACAATTTTGTCCATTACAGACTGACAGTATAACTACGTAGTGGAGCCTCGTATCTACGCATCTAGAATGTTTTTCAAGTCTGAAAGCACTATAAAGTTGCTTAATACACTTAATATGGTGTATTATGTTATGAATACTAAAATGTTATATTGTTGTGGTTTGTTTTATGTTTTGTTGTCCTTTTAAGCAGGGGATAGTCGGGAAATTTTCAACCAGAGGACCTGCTGCTTGAGGTTATGTTAATGCAACTAACCTAACCATAACTCATGCAATTTTGTGACTAGAAATCCAAATCATCCCTTCAACTGTTATGACCCTATATTTCACTATTGTCATTGCATTGCAGAACCACTTCCTGGTTTAGCTTGCCTGGACAGCACAACTGAAATTAAATGACTAATAATTACCAGCTGAATTTTTCTGTTGCAGTTTTTCTGCACTTAAGCTGAAAAGGGCAAATCGGCTTGATTTGCACAGCCTGATGTATTTTTGCACTCTCATGTAGAACAGTTAAGGTACTTTTTCATAAAGTTTATTTTCATGTGATTTTGTGATTTCAGATGCTTCATTGGACTGAACCCGTCCGGTGGGACCAAGACAGCAAAGGTGGTTAGCCAAAAAAGAGGGAAGGTACCGGAGAAAAAGAAGAACTGCATTAACCCTCACGTCTCCTCTCTACTTAAGCGGCTGATAGATTTTGAATGGCTTCAATTGTAAGTCTCAAGCGACTTCCTCACAATATGAATGGACAATGTTCTAAATGTTTTCTGAATTTCACTGAATGTTAAGAAAATGAATAGAATATGCTGTTAAGAAAAAGACATTCTGAAAATGTACAGTATTGTAACACTGTATTTTGTTTTAATAATAAAATTTCATGATTTTGCATCTTGGACTATGGTTTTATTTAACAGTTGAAGAGAATCTTATCCAATGATGTTTGGATTTAAAGCAAGCCTGGTCTTATTTAAAACACTTTACAATTGGCATCAGCAAAGATTAACTATTTATTTTTTACAACAACACAATGTATTGTAAAATATTTACAGATTT
Organism: Misgurnus anguillicaudatus; assembly: GCF_027580225.2. Classification (NCBI taxonomy): domain Eukaryota; kingdom Metazoa; phylum Chordata; class Actinopteri; order Cypriniformes; family Cobitidae; genus Misgurnus; species Misgurnus anguillicaudatus. The sequence goes on from NC_073348.2 coordinate 1,268,866, forward strand.
TTGCTGGCAACTCGAGTTGGCAGCAAAAAGATGTAATTATTTAAAAACACATTATGTTGTTGTAAAAAAGATTCTACAATAACATATTGTATTGTGAGGAATTTACAGATATTACCTGGCAACTAGAGTTGCCAGGTAATATCTGTAATTTGAAAAGAAAACAAGATAATGTTGTAAACTAAATTACAATAAAGTAGTGTTTTAATATAAAAACCTAATACTTTGCTGTAATTTATGTACAACAATAACCTGTAAATGAAATCCAGTATTATACTGTAATTCATTTTTACAGTTATTAAAAGCAAATTTACAAAACTTTACAAGACTTTACTGGCAACTTTTTTGCCAGGTACTTACTGTAAAATCTACAGGCAAATTCGTTACAGTGTACTGTTTGGCCAATCAGCTCCAAAATATACAAATGGATCCATCCTTACCCATCAGGGGTGTATTCCAGAAAAGCATGGTTAACTTACCATTAGATTAACCCTGAACTTTGGGTTGATCAACCCCAAAATTGCTTACTCTGGGTATGTCGGTTCCAAAACACAGTTTAAGAGTTAGTTCAATCAACCCGCTGAAAGTAACCCAGAGTTAATGCGTGCTCACGGTAACAACATAAAGGCATTGTCAATGGATCACAGATTTCACGAGTCACCATGGAAACTAACTTAAAAGTTTTTAAATGAGAAATAACATTATAAACCAATACTTTCTGTCAAAATCAATGTTTTATAATCGGCTTAGAAGTGTGTTATTACAAAACAGATAAAATTAATTAATTAAAAAATAATTAATATGAACCTATTTTACCCCATTTTAGTCCAATATTATATGTGTCTCAACGAAAATACACATAATATTATTTAAATATTATTTAAAAGCCTCTAAAAATAATCATAGATTTTATATATGATTTTAAATATATTAATTATATCTAATTTTCTCTTACAAAAATTAACAATGGTTTTACTACAGTTAAAACAAAAAACATGGTTACAGTAAAACCATGGTAACCACAAAATAACCATGGTTTTGACAACCTGAGGGGCCATCATGTTCTTGTCCGGACAGACAACACATCTGTGGTCTCTTACATAAATCACCAAGGAGGTCTACGGTCGCGGAAACTTTACAAGCTGGTGCGACAAATTCTCCTTTGGTCACAGGACAAACTGTGCTCGCTGAGGGCAGTCTATATACCAGGCCACCTGAATGTGGCAGATGCCCTGTCAAGACATCAGATATTCCCGGGGGAGTGGAGACTTCATCCAGATGTGGTGAACCACATCTGGACTGTATTTGGACGCGCAGACGTAGATCTGTTTGCATCCCAGGACACCACACATTGCCCCCTGTGGTTCTCCCTGAGGCATCCGGCTCCACTTGGTTTGGATGCCATGGTGCAGACGTGGCCGAGGCTATGTCTGTATGCCTTCCCCCCGGTCACGTTGATCCCAGGGGTTCTGGAGAGAGTTCGCCAGGACAAGGTTCGGCTCTTGTTAGTAGCCCCCTTCTGGCCAGCCCGGGTATGGTTTTCGGACCTCATGTCCCTTCTGGAAAGCCCCCCGTGGGAGATCCCTGTCAGGAGGGACCTTCTGTCTCAGATAGGGGGTGCAGTCTTCCACCCCCGCCCGGAGATGTGGAAACTGTGGGTCTGGCCGCTGAGGGGGCCAGGCTCATAGACTCAGGTCTCCCAGATGAGGTTGTGGAGACCATTCTTAATTCCAGGGCTCCCTCCACACGGAAACTTTATTCCCTTAAGTGGAAAGCTTTCACCTCTTGGTGCTCGGCTCGTCTGGCAGACCCAGTCAACTGCCCCGTCGGCGTGGTGCTGAGGTTTCTGCAGGAGCGTTTCTCTGATGGATTAACTCCTTCCACCCTTAAGGTTTATGTGGCAGCAGTTTCTGCCTACCATACTCCTGTGGAAGGCTCGTCAGTGGGTAGACACCCATTAGTAACTCGCTTTCTTCGTGGGACTCGTAGATTGCAACCTGTTAGTCGCTCTAGGGTGCCCACTTGGGACCTAGCGGTCGTGCTGGAAGGGCTCTCGTTAGCTCCGTTCGAGCCACTTGAGACTTCGCCAGATAGGTTTCTGGCCTTTAAGACTGTGTTCCTTCTGGCTATCACTTCTTTAAAACGAGTGGGGGACCTTCAGGCCCTGTCGGTATCCCCGACATGTCTTGAGTTTGCACCCGGGATGGCTAAGGCTTTTCTACACCCAAGACCAGGTTATGTTCCTAAGGTGCTGAACAATGTGGGCCCTCAACATACTCTACCCGGGGTATGGCTGCCTCTAAGGCCTTAGGGTCAGGCGCTTCACTCCAGGACGTATGTGATGCGGCCGGTTGGTCTTCGCCGCTCACCTTCGTCAGATTTTATGATTTAGACCTAGACTCCTCTTTAGGGTCCCAGGTTCTTTTGCCTTGACTGTGTTCAGTTATACACGCTGCAGGCATTTGGTAGTATGGAAGCGTGGGCATCTCGTTCCCCAAAGCGTTGCTATGGCGACGCAGCTCGAGTTCCTCGAAAGGGAACGTCTCAGGTTACGTATGTAACCCTGGTTCCCTGAGAAGGGAACGAGACGCTGCGTCTCCATGCCATACTCCCTGCATCCCTGCAGGCACTTGCTTCGGCACTTGGTAGCGAGTGTGTTTGTGTAGGATGCCTTCTTATACCCCTGGTCCGCACGGCATCACGGTCAGTATACAATTATCTCATCATTGTTTATGTTTTACACGTGCTTCAGATTAGTCACGCCTAGGCGTTCCCCAAAGCGTTGCTATGGCGACGCAGCGTCTCGTTCCCTTCTCAGGGAACCAGGGTTACATACGTAATCTGAGACGTTTTTTGGAATATTTACAAATCAAATCATCTATTCAATCAAAAATCGACACTCAGACAATTAATTTAGACGTTCCGCCTCCAATCTTAGAGCTAATTAATATAACCTCTCCAAAATGTATAAATTAATATCAAAGTCAGACAACACATTAAGCCTACCCACTGCTAAATGGGAATCAGATTTATCTATTGCTCCCACGCTGCTTTCTGGACACAAATCTGCAAAAATATATACTTTGAGACAAAAAACGCCAACTTACAACTTATACAGTATAAAGTACTTCTTAGGTTTCATCTAACTGGACGGAAATTATTTAAAATGGGTTTTAGTTCGGGAACATGCTCACATTGCACACAAAACACCCCAGACACTTATTTACACGCTATTTGGCATTGCACCCAAGTTAATAAATTCTGGGAAAACATTACTCACTATACAACCTTATGGGATGTCACATCCCGCTGTCTCCATCCCTCTGTATATAAGGTGACATATCTATAATTAATCTAAATAATATAAACACTCAATTACTTCTAGTAGCTCTAACTATCGCCAAGAAAACTATCCTCATGAACTGGAAATCAAGGAACACCATACACTTTACAACTTGGAAAAATAGAGTACTAATAGAGTACATCTCATGGAAAACTTGTATATCTTCACTCAAAATAATACATCAGAATTACATCCATCTTGGTCATCTCTCCTTAACTTCAAACAGTCTTGAATCTGCTGACCCTCTTTGTCTGAAACCATCCTCATTGATACACCATCAATAGTCACACATGAATGAGGGGAGGGCGGTCAGGAAGAGATAGCAAATCTGACTGATATCAAATATATATAAAATACTTATTAGATTATATTTAAATCTCTCTCTCTCTTTTTTTTCACTGTTTCTGGTCCATTGTTGGCTATGGCGTATCAGTCCCTGCACTGTGCGACCCTGATTATTTGTGAGTGGTGGTGATGTGGGGCCGGGGACCTTGGGCTTTCGCTCTCTAGTTCGTCCTCTTGATTTCTTGTCTCCGGCTGACTCATCAAATGTCTCGCTGTTTTAATGCATCACATATTAGATGGAGTGCACACAGACATTCATTTGAAGCTTTAAAAATAGAAAAAAACACCAAAAAAAAACATATAAAAAGAAAAAACACACATAGGGTAAGTGAGGCGTGAGCGTGGTGGCCTCAGATTTACACCGGGATGATTCCATGCTGCACGCCTTGCTTTTTTAATGTATTGCATACTACTTGGCACAAACAAATGATTGAGTATAATGATGAACGGAAAAAAACAACACAGACAGGGTAAGCGGGGGCATGTGTGTGGGTCAGCCTGAGGATGGATATTGTGGCCCTGTGCCCCACGGAACCTAACCGAGATAGTTTGTTAGAACATGACATTGGCGGGGGTCTTTCCTATGCCATGGCCATTGAGGAGCTCAGAGGCAGTTTTATAACACCTTATTATTAATATCTGCATTAATATTATCATTAATATACCATTATTAATACCATTGTCAATACTATCATTATTAATATTATTACTACTCATCATCCCTATAACAACTACTATTATCATTAATATTATTGATATTATATTAAGATTACCATTATCAATATTACTATTATTATTATATATATTTTTAAATTAATATTATTATTGCTATTACTACTACTATTACTTATTATTTATATGATTTTTTATCTTCTTCCTGATCCTTCACTCTCCCCCTAAGTCCGGATGAAATTAGTGTTTTTGTTAATTTGTCTATCATTACTATTATTGCTATCTGTCATTTAATATTAATATAATTTTGCATTATTATTATTGTTAATAATATTCCTATTATTATTATTATTATTATTGCTATTATCACCCTCCTTATCCATTTTGTTTATTTATTTACATCTAATCATGTCTGTTGTACTTATGCTCCTTTAATCAAAAATTTTCCACTCTTAAATCCAATTACATTTACAGTTTACACACACACACACGCATGCACGCACGCACACACACACACACACACACACACACACACACGCACACGCACACTACACACACACACACACACACACACACACACACACACACATATCTTACTGGGCCGGGTTTCCCAAAAGCATCATAAGGCTAAGTAGATCGTAAAAACGATCGTACGAATCATCTTAGAATTACGGGCTGTTTCCCAAAAGCTTCGTAACTTAAGTTGCACTTGAAAATCATCCTAGATCTACGAGTGGTCTGGAGTAATCGTTCATTCATAAGTGCATCGTAAGACAACAGAGTTACAAGGTCACCTACAGGACAACCAGCAAATTGCACTCCTGCGATGACGATAATGTAATGTTTTAAATGTTTAATTATGTATTGGGTTCTTCTTTATTTATTTTATATTAAATATATAATATAATATATTTAAAATTCAAATGAGAAATCAAATTTAAATGACTAAACATAAATTAATAAAGAAGGAAAACTTATTTTGTACAAGTTGGTAAAAGTTTTTTGTATTTTGGTAAAAGTTGGTATAGCAAATTGATAAATGGTTCATACCGATTGCTGCTATAATTCATCTAAACATTGTTTTGAAGGGAAATGGCATCTAATTAAAGAAACCAAATAAATATTTACGGTACAATGCAATAATCCATTATCCAATAGGTAATAAACAACAAATAATAATAATAATAATCTAAACTATAATAGAAACGCAGAAGGCATTTCGCAGTGGGACGAGTCCTAACTAAATACGGAAAATAATATTTAATAAATTATTAAAACATTTAAGAAGTCGATACGATAATGAAAAAATATTAGTGCACATCGGCTGAAGATCATTAGCCTAAACAAGCTTCTGCTACAAATTCGAGTCATTCTATTGGTGACATTTCAGCACTTGACAAACGGATAGCGACTCGTAAGTAGCACTTAAAACCAAGCTGCGAGCGATCGTTTCACGTGCATCTTTGGAAAACGCACGTAAATGAACAATGAATGTTCGTTAAGTAGCTTGTAGAAAGCGCTCTTAAGTGCTAACTTCAATCGTTATCGGGAAACCCAGCCCTGGTTGTTATGTATGTTTTGTGGATCTATGTATTTGTATTTTGCATTTCACTTTTAATCTGTAAATATTGTAATTGTCTGTTTAGAAAATAAAAAATAAAATAAAATAAAAAAACACATCCGGTCAAAGCACAAGCCTAATAACATTAAACAACTGTAAATCTTTTGCTATCATATTACCAATTAGATGTGTTGTGTCATTCTCTTACTTGTTTTTGAGTCAAGATATAATGGCTGGTATCTTGACATTTGATGTTTAAATATGAGATGATATCATTTATTTATTTATTTCAAACCTGCATTCAAAATTTTCTCACAAAACAACATAACAGGCAACATAACCAACATATTATAAAAGTGCATGGTTTGAAAAGGAGTGGACGAAGCAAACGCTTATATAATTCCAAACCCCCATTCAACACAAAATACAATACAAAACAATATCCAAACAAAATAATTAAACAACAACAACAATATTCTAATACAATACATACAGAAAACAATTGTCACTATATAATGATATAAGACAAATCAAAAAAACAAAACATCACACACACTTACACAAGACACTGGCCCGAACACTCACTGACCCTACACCCTCTCACCACTGGCTTCATGCTGAGGGCAACACTCTCTGTGCTCTATATATTTCTTTAGTACTCTTTTTTTAAATAAATATTTGAATTTAATTATATTTGAACATGTTTTTAATTCATCCTCCAAATCATTCCAAAGTTTCACTCCCCGCACTGAGATACACATAGATTTTAGAGTGGTTCTATAATTCGGCAAGTATTTATTTTTATTTCCTCTTAATGTGTACCTATGATGAGCATCTCTATCACGGAATAAGTTTTGAACATTAGAAGGCAAAGAGTTTTGTGATGCCCTAAACATAACTTGAACAGTTTTAAAATAATTCACATCTTGCAATTTAAGTTCATCCAACTTTACAAACAAAGGACTTGAATGATGTCTATAGTGAACACCTGAAACAATCCTAATAGCCTTTTTCTGCAGAGTAATCAAGGGCTGTAAGTGGGTTTTATAGCAGTTTCCCCAGATTTCAACACAATAATATAAATATGAAATAATAAAGGAATGATACAGTAAGAGTCGAGCTTTAATATTCAATAAATTACATGGTCTTTTCATCATTCTAACACATTTAGCCACTTTTGTCCTCAGGTAACTTATGTGGGGTTTCCAAGAAATCTTTTCATCTATTATAACACCCAAAAATATATTTTGTTGAACCTTTTCTATTTGAGTGTCATCAATAACAATATTAACAGGTGTATTAGATTTACGATTACTAAACAGCATCATTTTTGTCTTTTTCAAATTCAATGACAATTTGTTAGTATTAAACCAAGTTTTTAACTTTACCAATTCCACAGTTACCAAGGCAAAAGTTGCTCAAAGTTGTCATCTGTACAAATAATATTAGTGTCATCAGCAAAAAGAATACATTTCATTTTCGTTGATAATTTACATATTTCATTAATATACATTAGAAATAAAGTAGGTCCAAGTATTGACCCCTGCGGTACTCCACACGTTATTTTTAAAAACCCTGATTTGAATTGATCAATCTCAACAATCTGACTCCTCTCGTCTAGATAGCTCACCAACCATTTTTTTGCTATTCCCCTTATGCCATAATCTTTTTTATTAAAATCTGATGATCAATGGTATCAAAAGCCTTTTGGAGATCTATAAAGATTCCTAAAACAAATTTCTTTCTTTCAATACCATCTTTAATTTCTTCCAGTAAATCAATTAATGCATGTGATGTAGATCTATTCTCCCTGAACCCATATTGACAATCAGATAAAAATTGATGTTCATCAATAAAGCTCCGGAGTCTGTTATCATATAATTTTTCTAAAATTTTGGAAAACTGTGGCAGAAGGGAAACAGGCCGATAATTATTAAAATAATGTTTATCCCATAACTTTAGTATTGGTATGACTTAAGCAGTTTTCATTTGCGATGGAAAAAGACCAATTTGAAAGGATAAGTTACAAATATATGTGAATGGATTTATAATTTCTTCTGCAACATTACGAACAATCCTCATGTCAATATTATATATGTCTTGGGATATTTTGTTTTTGCAATTCTTAATTACTTTCATAACTTCCCTCTCATTGGTTGGAATGAGAAACATAGGATTTGAATTTATATCAATTAGTCCCTTAATGTGTTCGTTGGTAGATGGAATTTTTTTCGCCAGTTCAGGTCCAACGTTGACAAAAAAATAATTAAATCTGTCCGCAATCATTGTTTTTTCTCGTATTATTGTACCATTTTCTACAAAATACTCCGGATAACATGAGCTGCTAGAACCACGACCAATAACGGTGTTCAAGACTTTCCTAATTGCTTTTATGTCATATTTCTTATTAATCAAAAAATTAGTATAATATTCTCTCCTACTTACTCTCAATATGCTAGTTAATTTATTTTTATATGTTTTATACTTTTGTTCAGTTTCACTAGTTCTATACCTAAGAAATTGCTTATATAAAAATGTTTTCTTTTTACACAAGTTCGCAAGCCCTTTTGTTATCCAAGGTGTTTTTGTGTGCTTTCTTATTGTACATTTTTTGATGGGACAATGTTTATCATAGAGTGTGATAAAAATATCAAGAAAAATATTGAATGCCACATTTACATCTAACAATTGATAATAGGTTCCCAATTTCGGTTTGCCAATTCATTTTTTAGTGCTATAATTGATTGATCAGTTATGACTCTACGCAGGGGCGTAGCAAGCGTTTCAAAAGTGTGGGGGATGGATGTGGTTTTTTATTAACAATAAAAACGCTAAATACAATGAAAGAAGAGTTAATTATTCGATGTAAAGCGCCCTTGGGCTCTGGAAAGGCACTATATAAATAAAACGTATTATTATTTATTAATAAGGGTTCAAAATATATAACATACAAGAAATAAAGAGCTTCCCATTTAAACGAGTGATACTAGAAAAGTATAAAAACACAATCTGAACACATGGAAAATAAGTCAAAACAACTAAGTTGTGAAAATACACAAGTAGACTTGCTAAAGAATCAGAAATACTTTTATAATCCCAGAGGGAAAATATTTTTGTTACCCAGATATACAAACAACATATATATATAAATGCAACCAACAACAACAACCCACTGAACAATGAACATACGACCAACTACCTCTCATTTAAAAGAACCGAAAGTGCTCTTTCTGCCCTCCTTACAGGAGACAAACTGTTCAGCAATCTTTTTTCTGTTCACCTTGTCCAGCATGTCTTTATGTACATGGCACACAGCAACACTGTTGAGGCGGGTTTGGGTCATGGTGCTGCGTAGCCATGTTTTCAGCCTCCGGAGGCTGCTGAAACTCCTTTCTGACTCTGCTGATGACACAGGCACAACTAGGAGAAGTCGGACAACTGTTTCGACTTGATCAAAGAGACCACGGACCTCTGGGGTCATCCCTTGAAGAACAGCAACAATTTCAGTACTAGACTGGAAGCTGTACTTCATTCTGAACAATGCAAGCTGAACTTTAAGGATGTCTGGGTTGATTTCTGGGTACTGTTGGACAACACTGTGTATCTTTCCAGTTAAGAGAACTTGTTCCAGGTGCCTTAACATTTGCATTCCCTCATGCTCAAATCTTTCTCTAAACTGCTGGTCAGCAACATCCAGAACTTTGTAGAACTCAGTCCTGTAGTAGTCAGAAGGGGACACAGGTACATGTGCAGAAGCACTACCTGTGAAGCGCTGAGGTGGGATACGGACACGAGGAGAGGCAATAGGAGTGAGATGGAGTGTCTCACACATCCTTGTTGCTTTCGTGTAAAGAGCCTGAAAACTCTCTGTGTTCCTCTTTTTGCTGAAACTTTCCTTAACACAAGCAACAGCTGAAAGCATACCATCTAGGGTCTGTGTTCTGCTCTGGAGAGACATATTCAAAACCTCCAACTCCCCTGTGATCTCTAAAGCACACACAAGACCAAGGACAACATTTCCCTGCTGAAATGTCTCATACAGCCCCTGTGCCTTACTAGCCACATCAGACTCGCTCACTGCCATCTCAGCCAAAGCCTTGATTATGCACTCATACTGGTTTAGCACAGTGCGGATGGCACTTGTGCGGACCGTCCATCTTGTTGGACACAGAGGTCTTATAGTGTGACATGGACCCTCACCCTCATCAGACCTTGCAATTCCCTGAAAAATGTCCTTCAGTTTCCCTGACTTCCCAAACAGCACTCCCAACTCATTGACCCAATCCAGAGAATTCCGGATGAATACTGAGGCAGTACAGGACCTCTGTGTAATTAGGTTAACACAGTGGGCAGCACAGTGAACATAATGAGCCAGAGGTTGTATTTTTCTTACAATGGCCTGTGCTCCATTGTATTTGCCAGCCATATTTGCAGCCCCATCATATGCTTGGCCACGCAACCCAGTGACAGGCAAGTTTAGCCGCCGCAAAACATCCATGACTACTTTTGCTAGATTTTCTCCTGTTGTCAAAAAAAAACTTCATAAAGACCAATAAATTCTTCACGAGGGACTAAATCCTTGTCAACATATCTTAAACACACTGCCTCTTGCTCTTTTCCAGACACGTCTCGTGTCCCATTCATCATCACAGAGTACTGCAGGTGTGGAAGTGATGTGATGTTTTCAACTATTTCGCGTATGATCATGCTGCTGAACAAAGTCAGGATTTCATTTTGAATCATAGCTGAAGTATATACATCCTTTAGACCACCTGTCAACCACTTGGTTAGAGAAGGGTCATCCTCTGATTTGTACTTCAGGACCTGTTCAAAATTTCCCTCACCACACTCATGGCCCCTAAAAGGTAAGCCCTGCCTAGCCAACATCTGCACAGCACCAATGATTTTGAGTAGACATCCCCTTGCTTCCTCTTGCTGTTTCACACTCACACTAGATAGCTAGACCTGTACTGATCGATTTTCATAAATGTGTGTTGTCATGGCTGTCTTATGACTATCAGATCTCTCATGCACAGTAAATCGCTCAAGGGCTTTTTTCCAATTTTTAAACCCAGATGAAATGAATGCTGAATCAGCATTCTTTGCAAGAGGTGATGTCACAGAGTCAAAGGCTTTTGAGCAGTAAAAGCCCAATACACCCTCAACACCAGGACCCACATGGAGCCATGGAAATTTCTGGTACCACTGAGTTTGAAAACTCAGAGTATATTTGGGCAAGGACTGTTTAGCAATTAATTTTGGATCTGGTTGATTGGGCTTAGTGAACTGATGGGGGGTAACAGCCACGTCTGACTTCTCTGCTCCTCTCTCTACCATTTCATCTTCATCCTTATCCTCTCTGACCTCTCCTTTACTCTGTTCTTCTTGTCTGCCTGCTTCTTTTCTGCCTGTTTCTTGTCTGCCTGCTTCTTGTCTGCCTGCTTCTTGTCTGCCGGCTTCTGATCTGCCTTCTTCTGGTCTGCCTTCTTCTGGTCTGCCTTCTTCTGGTCTGCCGCCTTCTGGTCTGCCTGCTTCGTGTCTGACTGCTTCGTGTCTGACTGCTTCGTGTCTGACTGCTTCGTGTCGTGTCTGACTGCTTCGTGTCTGCCTGCTCCGTGTCTGCTTGCTTCATGTCTACCTTTTTCTCCCTCTTCATCTCTGTCTTCCTCACGCCTGGCCACATCCTCACATACACCCTAATCAAAACGTTTGAAATGAAATTTTTGAATTTGATATACAGTAAACACACCAGACACACGTGCATGGTGGATGGAAATAAGCACCACCTAAGACACACACACACACACACACGTCCTGTATTCCTTCATAGACCTCTTTCGCAAACAGTGACAATAATTTTTTATTGCTTACCTGTGAACCATCCTGTGTTCTCTTTAAAACTGATGCCTTAAGCAACTCCCTCTCCTAAACAAGGGTGCAGTGGTAAAGGAATAGTATCAAACAATTACAGCCGTGGCACTAGCAAACCTCAGTGAATATTGAAAAGTTATATCATGAAATAAATGCAAACAATATCCAGGGCCGCATTAACCATAGGGCTAGGCGGGGCTAAAGCCCCGGGGCCGAACAAGTAGGGGGCCCGTGATTGGCTGTGAATCAGATTGACTGCTACTAGCCATCTGATTGCCAAAGCCTTACCACGCCCCCTACAAATTCGGTTTTTGCCGCCAGCCGCAGCACGCGCTTTTGAAGAAGCGCTGAGAGAGGAGAAGCGCCCGACGTCATTCGCGTCGGGCGCATTGTCCAATCGAATGAGGGGAGAGGCGGGCCTTACGTTGTGGCAAGGGAAGTTTACAAGGGCTTTGAAGAACCGGACTCCACTCGCTCACTTTCTCCTGCGTCTTTGTGCACCTCTCACCCTCAAACAAGGTCAGAGCAAGCGTCCTCTTTTTAAAGTTTCTGCTAATATGACAGTTAACAGTAAAAGAGCGCTCACGAGTCCATATTTGATTGACCAGACAGCTGACTCGGTGGTTGCTTAGCAATATAAAAAGCCGCGCCGCACTGTATAGGCTGTATAGTCGCAAAACGTAGAACAACATTTGGTCAGACATCCCTTTAAAATGGCATAAAATGGTGGAATGCTTTACCATCAGAAATTAAAACACTGAAAGGACTCAAGGTTTTTAATACACATTTAAAGCAATGGCTAAAACTGAAACAACTTTGTGAACGCTGATTATACAGGCTACAACTTAATGTATAAATTTGTTTAGATTCTGTGTAGTGACTACTACATCTATTTAAGCCCACATCTTATTTGATGTATTTATTGTATATATTTTAATAGCTATAAATTTGTGCTTCAATACTCTGTAATCTCTGTTTTAACCTTACAAGCCTAACCAGGGACAGGGGTTGCAAATTAGTCTTGGCTATAAACCTGTATGCATGGAATCTACTTTGTATTTTTTATAAAGCAATGTTTTATCCATTTGTCCCTGTCAAATAAACATTAAATAAATATAAATAAATAAATAAATAAATCAAACATCAGAAATAAAGTAATCTACTGCCATTGACTGAATCACTTTTGTAAAATAAATAAGAATGAATGTTGAATTTATAGTGAAAGATAGGTACTGTATATTTGATTACTTTACACAATATAATATTATTCAGTGCTTTAAGTTTTTCAAGTAGGTCGATTTCTTGTGTGCCTTTGTTCTATTGTTATTAATTGTAACTCTTGTCATCAGTAAGCTTGAGATTATTTTCTTAAGTGAATATTATTTTTTGTGATATGGAAATTGGTCAAAAGAATTCAGAAATGTTAGTGGCATTAAATTTCCATATGATAAAATTCTTATTAAAAGTAATATAACTTGACTGTGAAGTATATCATTATTGTTAGATAAAATGACTCGTATAATGATAAAACATTTAGCTCATCGCCCACCCCTATATTCGCTATTAGCAAGTCATGTTTACAGGTTAGTGTTAATCTAACATCTTTTTTCGTGCAACTGTTATTCTGAATTATTCTAGATTATATTTATGTAAAACAACTTCAGCAGTGTTTTAGAAAAATGTGTTCTCTCTGTAGTTGGTGACCTAAAGTGGTGTTGGGGGGGGGGGGCTGCAGTAATTCATAGCCCCGGGGCCCAGTGAGCTCTTAATGCGGCCCTGACAATATCTAATGGAAATAGGCTACTGTTGTTTAATGTTCAACTTCACTTACAGGATTTCTTTTGAAAAAGGTTTTGATCTTCTCCTGCCTCTTTCTTTTCTGCATCTTAATACTGAAAAAAGATAGTAAAAAACCTGATAGTGACATGGGTCTGACAGGACTGTGACTGCTCAATTTTGCTTACTTGCGTCTGAAAAGGAGTGATAAAAACAGCCACCTAAAGCTTTTTCCTGTGGTGTAAATAATGTAACAATTTGCAGTTTTTAAACATTAAAATAATATACACTTTTCTTTCATAGTTCTTCAACAGGTATGCAAACAATCATGTCAACATTTCTCAGTTTTTCTGCTCAACAGGTACAATTTAACACAACAGGTAACCACAAAGTCAGCTAATCAACATTAAATGCTCAAAATATAAAAATCAATTGCACTACCAATAAACCCAATAAACACTGCCATAAATACCTCCTCGTCAATTCCCTGCCTTCTTCATAACAGTGACTTTTTACATTGCATATATAACCGAATTTAACTAGCTGCTTAATAATAATCCCAATTAGCAGGAGTCTAAAAAACTAAATATATTTCTGAAAACACTCGACGTGTCAATAAAACATAAACAGAACATCTTCTCAAACACATATCAATCTTTTAAAAAAAAAAACTTAGAAAGCATAAACACTCAAAATACCTGGAAAAGCGAGATGTAAATAATACTGTTAAGTAGTTCCCCGCCTCCTCAGCACGAGCTGACCGATAAATCTAAAACACCAAGAGAGGCGGGACTTTAGGCAGAACAGCCAATCATCAGCCGGTCATACTCAAAGCCGGTGTCAGTCTAAAAGGGGAGGGGGGAGATGAGGCAGCGCAGACACAGCGACCAGAGAAAAAGAGCGGCCAGAGAAAAGGAGCGACTGTAGTAAAAAGTTCTTGCAAAACTGCGGAAAAACTGCAGAAAAAGTGTGGATGTTGAACACTCTCACCGGGAAAAGTGTGGGTGTTAAAACACCCACATCCCCCACGGGTGCGACGCCCCTGACTCTACAGTAATATTCACTTTGTACAGTTTTAGATAATTTACAGTTAAGATTATATACCATGAACACTGGTAAGTGATCACTGACATCATTCACTAACAAACCGCCTGTTATATTATTGTCAAAAAAAATTACAAAATATATTATCTATGAGTGTGGCACTGTGTGATATCAGGGAACTTGTGACGGCGCTGTACATTTGGCACCTAACTGACTGTATTTTCGTCAAAAACTCACTGCATCCTTTTAAAACTATAGTGCCTCAGTGATGTGAGGTATGTTCGACTTCACAGCATGACGCAGATCGATGGGGTTGCCATGGCCGCAACTGTGCATACAAAGTGGACTTATCTGTTTATTTTTTAATCATGCATGGTACTGATGTATGGCGTTATTTTAATGACAAATGTCGCGAGCGCATTGTTACATGGCGAGAGCGCATTCATGTAATACGAGCGTGCAGATCTCTCTACTCGCGTGCAGAATTCCTTTGCCTATGCACAAAACTGGACGCGATCTCTCAATTATACGTTGCCCTCTTGTGAATTCTCTGTTTTTGCTCAGTTAGTGTGTGCGTAACGGGTAAATACCAAAGTGCATAAATGTTAACTTTTCTTACTATATATCGCTGGGCTAACTATGATTAGCAATGGGGATTATTTTAAGAGATCATTCAAAGGATGGCACACACATCTATCGCTGTATGTTTGTTTAACATTTTAGCTAGCTAGTGCACTCACGGTTGACTTATCATCACCTATAAAACAGAAACTTTCTGATTTGTACTAGATAAGACCAACACCCCAATACATATGCATAGATTATTTTACCTGATATGAAGTGTGCATTGCAAACACGAGCATTATTTGCGATCGTCTCCGTCCATTCAACCACAATTGTCTTCTTTATTTCTGTGAAGGAATGTCTGCCGGGATCCGGTAAAACTTCAGTTTTGAACGAAAAGTGCTGTTACTTCTATTTTGGCAGCCAAAAACACAAGATGACGACATTTTAAAGTCAAAACTTTTAGTGCGCCTGCTATGAGTTCTTCATGTTTTGCCTCCAGCTAGAGCGGTGACATCACAGTGACGTAGGGGATTAAGGGGGCTATTATAAAGCCTGTTCAGATTTTCCACCACGCGATGAGAGCTTTTTAACTCATTCACCGCCAGCCTTTTTGAGAAAAGTTGCCCACCTGCATTTTTGTGATTTTAACAAAAGTTTCACAAAATTCCTTGCAGGAAAAATTATCTTCTATAAATATATAAACATACAAATTATATCAAATTAAAGAACACACCCTTTGCTTTCAAACAAACAATAAACAAACAAACAAACAAAATGGGGAAAAAACGTTTCATTATATATTTACTTTATCCACTTAATTTAACCACTGAAATATGGATATTTCTCTTCAAAAATACAACATTTTGAGCAAAAAGCTTAAAAAATTGCGTTTTTGTAAAGGAATTTATGTTAGATATCAGACTCAGAATGACTATCAAACATAAAGGCAGTTAAAATAAATCATTAAATCTTTTTAACTTCTGTTTTTGATAAATTCGAGTTTTGGCGCCATCCAGTGGATAAAAGCGGTATTACACTTTCACTTTGAAATTCGTCCAGAAAGGCATATTTATTAGTTAAATATTAACTCATAATTGACGAGATAACTCGTCAATGGCGGGGAATGAGTTAATTACGTAAACTAATACTTATTTTTGATAATTATTATTTTATTTTAAGTTAGTTTTTCAATAACTGTTGCTCGTTTCGTTTAGTTTTAGTTTTTCATTTATTATGCATTTTTAATTTTATTTCAGTTAACTAAAATGTTTTTTAGCTGATAGATTTAGTCTTAGTTTCAGTTTTCGTTTACGAAAATAACCTTGGGTAAGGCTTCTTTTCTTCGGAGCAGCGAGAGGTTCGCCCTGAAGTAGAAAATTAATGAGCTCCTGACGCTTGAACCGCGCTTATATAAGGACGTGTGCATCCCGCGCGCGGGTTCAAACGTCATTGGTCTGTACTTTGTACAGACGTTAACCAAAGGGAACACGTTTTTCCCGAAATTTGTCAAAATGGATTTATTGCGTTTTGGAACCAAACTCTTCATATGTATCCCCCTGAGATACATTGCCACATTGAATATAAAAATCTTTGTATTTTGATTTGAAGTTAAATAAATGATAAAATTTGCAGGTTAAACTGATATTAGTATATTTAGGTACTGTATCTCAGCATTTTAACTGTATATTTTCTTTCACAGCTTCACGACTAGCTCATTTTATGTTATAAGGAATGAGAGGGGAAATGAGTTTTAGAGCCGATACCAATGAATTCTTCAATTTCTGAGAAAAGTGATGAAGATGAAGTGGGACGGTGTAATAAAACCAATAAATTTAGGTACTTTTCCTCATACCAGGCATGCATTCCTCTGAATTGCAGCCGATAAGAGGCCTCACTGAGGGGTAGGTAGTATACAAAAATAATCAATTGCTAAATAATTTCCCAAATTTTTATTCTTATGTTTGTTTATAAGGCGTTGTCTGGCTCTGCACCAAGATATATTTGTGATCTAAATATACCTTATTGTCCTGGTAGGACACTAAGATCTTCAAATCACTTGCTTTTAAATGTGCCACCAAGTCGCTACAAATTAAAGGGTGATCGGGCCTTTTCTGTGGCTGGGCCCATTCTTTGTAATGCTCTCCCATATCATGTGAGGTCTGCTCCTTAATTGGACATTTTTAAATCTACTCTGAAAACACATTTTTATTCTTTAGCTTTTGGACATTTGTAATTGCTTCCACTATGTACAGCACTTTGGATCAATTGTTATTGTGTTAAATGTGCTTTATAAATAGAAGTTTGTTGTTGTTGTTGTTGTTTACACTGTTTGAAATGGATGAAAATATGTATGGCATGTTTTAAACTCTAAAATTTAGAGCAAGAGAGGAAGTCAGAATCACATAATTTTTGCAGCAATTAAAAAAATAATTATTGATGACTTAATTCTTTTTTATACCTTAATATGGCAATGTATCCTGGGAGATATATCTCATAAAATTATAAATATTAGAGATGTCCCAATAGCACTTTTTTGATTTCAGATCTGATACCAGAATTCTGTAGGGCTGGATGATAGAGCTAAAATGTATATCATAAATATAACATGTTATATCATTCGATAGCAATAATTATTAATACATTTTATTAAGCTTTTTAAAAAATGACAAGTAGAAAAAGTTTTAAATTAACCACTGTATGTTCTATTTACACACTTTATTAAGGCAAAGAATATACAATTTTAGTTAAGCAGTACAAAATAATTAATGTTTTTTTTCCCAGACAGGGATTAGTTTAAAACAGGACTAGGTCTTAGTTTAATTAGGAAATATAACTAGTTTCAACAAACATGCCTTACTAAAAACATTACTTGTGTGCATTTTTAGGCAAAACAAAGAGCACTGATGTCACTGCATGAAAAGTGGAATTTTCGTCAGAATGTGGCACTGTAGATTGCTGTGAAACTCCAAGTTAACGACTGCGCACGACAATTTGCAGCCAACACCGAAAACTGCCGTAAGTTGTCAGAAGTTGACGTGGGTCTTGCTTGGAAGTTGTCCCCCCTTCCCCTAATTCTAGGGGAGGCTTTAACATGTAAATGGACATGCTGTGAGCTATACAAATGCAAATCAGGGTAGCAGCTGGGGGAGTTTTTTACTCAGGTGACATTCTGAGAGGTTTTAAACTTTGATTTTAAGAAAATCTTTGGTATCAGTAAAGCCAAATTACAGACTCTTAAATTTTAGTTTGAATTTATTTATTTTTAAAGTATGCTACACTGTTAACACATTGTCTTCATGATGTAAACATCACTTAATATTTTGAGTTATGGACATTTACTTAAAAAATCTTAGTTCATTTAACTTTTAAGTGTATAAAATTAATTAAACTAAAACATTCAAGTGAATGAACTTTAGCAGTACATGTTGTAAGGAACACCCTTTGTCTCAGAATATTACGATTATTTAAGCTTTTTTACAGAATTAAGAACTAATAAGAACTTTAACTACTTAAATATTTGTTAAAATGTCATAGAGGTTTATGCTCTAATATTATTCATGTTGTTTAGTTTAAAATGATAAATTACCATTTTTGTAAATGAAAGTCCCCGTTCAGGTGATCAGTGTTTATTGACATAAACAACACATTGTATTGTATTGTGTTTCAGTGGAGAATCAAGTTTATTTAATGACTGACTAAGTCATGAGTTTTGTGTTATAATACCATTTATAACACTAAGAGAATTATAATTATACATTAATTAAAAATATAATTTTTTTCAACTCAGTTAACTAAGTGGAGATGTTGGACAGAGTAATTTAAAATCAACTTTAAGTTTAATGACAATCATTTATCAAACTTTTCTTCACCATTTATCACAATACTTTCAAAATATTTTTTCCTAATAATTTTTAAACTATCCCTTTAAGTAGATTCAATTTCTCCAGGCTAACAGTGTATATTAATTACTCTGTATGTAATTAGCAATAACCAATGTTATGTAAAAAAGATACACCAAACTATTTATTTCAACAATTTTAATTGTTTTAACAGAGTTTTAATCAGGCTCAATTTGTGCATTCTATGCAAACACCATCAAACAACATGTCAAACAACAAAATGTCTGTCCTGATGGGAATGAAGCAAGGTAACTTGTGCAATTACATCACAGCTCAAATACTGTGCACAGTGGCATGACTACAGTTTATTGAATTCACATACTGGTAATCCTGCCATACTTGTCCATCATTTACATCTCCTAACACACTCTTTGGCAGTTCCCGCTTTCGCCTTTCATCTAATTTCTCCTCAAATCCAAGTCTTTTAACAAGTCCTCCCAGAGACTGCACAACACTCTTGTAACAGTAAGAACGTATTGGATGGACATACTCTTCACCGCTCGAATATGTAGCCTATCTTAGCAAGGCAGAGCCATATTTCTTCCTTAATGCAGACCTCTGCTGTGGGTGATTGTAGAACGGGATGTGACCACAAGTCCTGCAAACCTTTGTACCATCCCGTCTGCGCTCATAGGTTTCAGTAAGCATGTACACTGTCATACATTTTGGACAAACCACATACTGTAAGAAGTCGTCACGGAGGATACCAGTCAATTTCATCATCAAGTGTTCTGTTTTTTCACTTCTGGACTGATCACTTCCATGCTCCTCCCCATCTTGTATGTGAGGATAGGCTTCACTCTGCTACTCAGCAAGGATTTCCCCCTCTTCATCCACATAGTCATCCTATGGAAATTTAAAGGACATATTTAAAACACATGCAATGCACATACTCAGCACCACCATTAGACCATTAGAGATTGAAAAGTCCATCATGAATATGGCCATTTGAGATTGAAAACCCCATCGTTAATATGGTCATTTGAGATTTAAAAAGAACATAATTAATATGGTCATTTCTCATCAATATGGCCATTTGAGTATGAAAAGATTTGAAAACTGTAGTTGGAAAAGATCATGTGCATCTCAAACAGCTAGCTTTATCTTAGTGCAATGAACCAGTTAAGTACTTTGTGGGAACTTCATCCACTTCAACTTCATTTTAGTTTTTTTTATACTTTATAAAGTGTGTTTATACTTTAGTTGCTTTCATTAGTTAACTAACAGAAATTTGAGAGTGGAAAACAATAATGTGGGTGAAACATGTTAGGTTTTCCCATTTTAGCTCTGGATTAGCATGTACTGAACTTTATACTGGTATATCCAAATGTAATTTCATGCTTACCACACAACAGGAGATGTCCAGGAAAAGATTAATGCTTTGGTCATCTGCTGTTTCATCTGAAAAACAACAAACAGAAGATACCGTTATGCATTATAACGTGATATTCCTATTTAATTATAAATTAATTTATACTATTAAAATAACAACAATAGTGATAATCAACCACATTTATCTTGACCAGGGGTCTCCAACCTTTTTGTGAGCAAGGGCTGCCACAATGGATAAAACATGCTGGATGGCTACTTTTTGATATAGCATACTCAAAACGTTTTTGTTTAACTTGTTGATTTTATTTTATTTTATTTTACTTGTTGATATGTTGTAGTATTGTTTAAAATGTTAACATACATACGTAAAGCAAGTCAAGCTTATATAAAAATATGTAATTATGCTCACCGTTGTCTGAACTGCAATTCGCTGGGTGCATTTCTTCAAATTCTTCAATCACTTTTTTTTCTGGGTCCTCGGATTGCATTTCACTTTCACCAATCTCTCTAACTCCAGTAAGGTTATCCTCCGGGTCTTTACACATGACAGGACATCACTCACAGCGGGTTCATGACTGGATAGCAGCAGGCTCTGTACGTTATCTGACCTGACGTAGTCCTTTTGGATTTTTTCTCCCAAACTACATTTTTGAAATAGCGCTTTCTGTGGTCAAAATACTGTGTATGACACAGTTCAGTGTTGCAATGTTCACAGAAGCGCCAAGGTCGTTTCTTCAGTCTTGGGACTTCCATCTTTCAACTGACAGCACACTGTGTTGATATCACACAGAGCTCCCGGCACATCGCGTTTGTTGTTTATATCATACGCATGCGCGCACGTCTCACAAGATTTTCCTTATATCAATAACCTCGCGTGTGATTGGAGGAGCCCGACAGGCTTCTCGCCTTTGTCCAATCGCGTGCGAGGTCATGGCCACGGCTCACACAGCAGTACAAGAGGACCATTAAGAGATGTTTGGTTTGGTGTTTGTGACTCTCCAAGAAGAGAAAACGGGTGCACAATCCCAAGATTGCGGTAAGAATAATTTTATGTAAAAGCATATTTTTAAGTAGCCCAAGCTGTGTGTTTTATTGCTTAGAGGTGTTTTTGTCTTGTAATTTTTAGGAGGCTGTACGGCATCTCTGAGGCACACTGCAGGCGCTTTGAACCAGAGCAAAGGTAACGTTACGATTTAAAGAATATGCTTTTATTCTTGTATAAGGAAATAGATACGTTAATAGATCCGAGCTTAAACCCGCACATTTTGTTTTCACAGACTAACGTCGCCTCATAACGAAGCCGTGACCTCCTATTTGGTTTGGGCTATTTTAGCAAGTCCACATTTAACTGCTGAGAATGACGACATTGTTTGTAAGTATAACTTCTAATGTTTTTCCTCATTTCTTGTTTAATTGTACCGTGACTCTGTTTATTAATACCAGTTTCATTTAATTGTTTTCCAGCTGCCTGTAACACGTATTATGAGTCGGTTCGCCGGAGCTTCAGATACAAACAACCTGAACTCGCATCGCGGGCGGAAAATGCGAAAAGTTTAGCTCGGAGTCGATCCAGAAGAAAAAGGGTAAGATTTATTATATTAGATCAGTTTTTTGTCAATGTGAGTATTTTTCAGGTCACTTATTGTCTTTATTGATTATATTACAGTTGCTGGAAGCGAGACGAAGTGTGCTGGCTGAGGGTGAGATGGACATTTGAAAGTGCGCCACCATAGATCTCATGTCTGATGAAGACGGCATTGTTGACGGGGTGTCTGGATGGATTGTGCGGCCACCGCCCTCTCGCAGCCTGGAACTCTCCGAGCTCTGTGCCACGCTGCAATTCAGATTAGAGGCGATACCAAAGTACAGGGGAACTCACCATATATGCCTGCAAAAGCGACTTTTTTACAACGTTTTTGAGTTTTTTTTCTTTTTCTTTTTTCAACACTTGATAACTTTGAAAAAGATTTTTAGGGATCTTTCCCGAATGTCTTGGGCACTTTTTGACGTGTTTGGAGGGCAACATAAGAGACATTATGCTGCTTTGTACATAGTTGTGTGTTTCTAATTAAAGCTCTTTCTTTGAATAAACAGCTGTGTGTTTATAAATAAACCTCTTTGTTTTCTCTTATATTTCTTGATGGTGTGAATAATGAAGTACATAGCACAATGACATTATTATATAAAAAATTAATATCACATAAATTATATATTTATTATTATTATTATTATTGGGGTTTACATTTATAATGAGCCAGGGTGCCCAATAACCCCCCTCTTTAGAGTAACGGCCCGACTTGAATTTACTCACTCGGTATTGGCTGAAGCCACTTCTTTTAAACAAGAAAAATCCCTTGTGATTGGTTTGAAGTGATCTGCTAACCATTCACGGGAGATTTTACTTGTTTAAAAGTAGTGGCTTCAGCCAATACTGAGTGAGTACATTCAAGTGGGCAGTTACTCTGGTTTCGCTGCTATTCACATGCTAATTAGACTAGAGACGCTCTACCTGGCCGGCAGAGGTTTCGCTGCTATTCATATGCTAATTAGAGACATCGTACCCCCGCGGGGCTCTCCACCTGCGTCATGGTTCGTTTACGACAATTTGTGACACAGACGAACGCGACGCTCGCTGCCTGTAAATTGAGGAAAGCTGCCGAAAATTAGGGAGATTTTCGGGAGCCTACAGGCGCTTACGGGGACGAAAATCCCACTTTTCATGCAGTGTGTATTTTCAGATATGTCGGTTGTTTTGAGTTTGAACAGCTCTTACATTTATTTTAGTCTAGGACTAGTCTTATCCCTGTCTGGGAAACTGCCCTATATATATCTTACATAAAGATTCAATTTGTGTTAAATAAACTCTATAGTGTTAAATAAAATTTTAAAAATCTGTGCAATGTATATGTAGAACAATTAAGGCAAACTTTGAGGTTGATTTACATTTGTAATGCCGGATGAAGATGATTGGAGGGCTGCACTGTTGACTAGCACTGGTGTATGCTTTCTGCTACATCTAGTATCATTTTAAATGTAAAAAAAAAACAATAATTTAAAATGATTAGTAATTACGAAAATCCTTGTAACTGGTAATCATGGCAGTGTTTAGTAGACCATATAATAGGTAAGTTTAGTCAAATAAGTATGCACTTGAATCATTGATGCACTTGAAGCATCCTCTCATGAGAATCCTCGCAACGCAATGGAAAGTTCATAACTGTTAAAAAACAAAGAGAATAGATGCTTCGTGTGCTCAGCACATTGTGAATTGTATTCATCCAATGGCTTACTGAGACTAAAATGAAATCTTTAAGGGGCGGTCCCCCCCAGACAGGGATTAGCTTAATCCAGGACTAGGCCTTAGTTTAATTAGGAAATATAACTAGTTTTAACAAATATGCCGTACTAAAAACATTACTAAAAAAATGTGTGCATTTTGAGGCAAAACAAAGGGCCTGATGTATTTTAAGATATGTCAGTGCAAGTTGTTTTCAGTTTGGACAGCTCTTAAAAATGTTTTAGTCTAGGACTAGTCTAATCCCTGTCCGGGAAACCGCCCCCTATATAATAGCCTACAGTTATTGTGTGCGCATGTGTGAATGACGCCTTTCTTCTGTCCGCTTCCGATTTAAAATATCTTTAAATGTGCGTTTGTTCCTTCACATGAAGCTATCGAGTGTATTAAGAAGACTTTGAATATAGTGCATAAAACGTTTATGGTGCTTTTTAATACTTTGTCCTTTAACCCTCTGGGGTCCGACCATTTTGGGACACTCTCAGAGGTTCTGACATGCTCTTACATTTGGTCTTTTTTCAGTTGCTTTAAAACATAATACTGGCAAGTGTCTCATACCACTGCGTTCAGCACAAACTGGGCTAAAATATTATATGAGCTACATGTATGTACATGTTTGTATTTTTGAGAGAAAAATGTTTATGCGTGGTTTTTAAAAAAGCAAAATTTTTAAGTCACTGATATAAGTCCACAAAACCCATACTAAACATGTTTTAACAAGACATTCCTAAACAGAATCTAGTAGTCTAGAGTTTTTTCTTTAAAATGATGTGACCATCACCATGCCTACTTATTCTCATAAAACAATGTATTGATTTAGAAATTGTAAGACACAAAAACTTTGTATAAACTAAGAAACTGATACACAACAGAGCTGTAAACTTCATGTGGCTCATGTTACCATATAACTTTATGTCCAAAAAGTGTTTTTCCACTTCATAGTTTTGTACTGATGAGAGAGATGCAGACCTCTAAGAGAGTTATAAACAGCTGTTAGCATAAATTGTCCACAGAAATACCCTTACATATATAACTGATGGGTAAATATCACTGATATTCATAAACTATCTAGTACAAAACTTAATCTCAGATAAACATCTGCAGCAATTAGTTATATAAAAAGCTGTTTTCAGATGCCCATCCCCTTATCATCTAGCTTCTGTTTTAAACATGTTTCTGTAAGCGCGTATGAACTTTAAAAACACATCGCATGTGTGCGAGCTCGCGTCTCCGTGCAGCGCTCATAAAAATGCGTGTATGGAATGTATGGAATTACCTTGCATGTAAACAATATGGAATCATTTTACAGAAAATCCCGCAGTGCAGCATTACTCAAAGTTGCCATGAAGGATACAAAAGTGAATAAGCCTACGTGAGATCGCGTCCGTTTGTAAACAATGCGAAAGTTTTTCAATCCGAAGCGTACAGTCTGCTGAGGTTGCTTACTGTATGTAGGCTGAACTTCACAAGCCATGAGCATATTAAGTTACATGATAGCAAATATAAATGGTATAAATTAACTGTTAATGTTACTTACTTCTAATCCAGCTTTAGTGCGTTCTCCATTGTTCTTCTTAGGTAATGTTAAAGATAAATGCTTCTCTTCCTCAATGTCCAGACATAAATGAAGATATTCCTCACGTGTGTGAATAAAGTTTATAATCCAAACATGCTGTAAAAAGTCTTTAAATCTGATCAAACTTTACGCTTTGTTTATTATGGTTTGAACAGCTCGTGTCTTCATTACCATGTCAACAGCTGTGGGCGTGGCCGAATTAAAGATAATGAAGTCAGCCAGGAAAAACGGTACTCTCTTTACATCAATGCAGATTACATAAACAGGCATTATTTGTTTTCGATTATATTTAGCTTATTTAAAAGTAGACATTTCAGGCTTCCTTTGGATGTGTGTATCATGCTTGTGTGACGAGTAATCGCGGAGTTTCAATTGATTTTTGTAACGTGATTTGAGAGACAGCTGGCGGAGACAGAAATGTCTGGATTAACACCCTGTTTATTTTCTTTATTTGACAAAAACACAAAGATCTGTTGTTATTGTGAATGAACACATATTAAAGAAGACCCTTTACCGTTTCAAATGATGTCAAACACGCAAGTGTATGATTATTAATGATGGAGTATTTTAAGTTGATTCTGCCATGATAAGGAAAAAACACGTCAAAATGCGTTTCTCATAGGGGCAGATGTAATACAATCTAGAAGGATATGTTTAATGGACAATGGATTTTGACCAGATGAACATTTTAAATGATTTGTTACCTGAGAGTAAAA
Organism: Misgurnus anguillicaudatus; assembly: GCF_027580225.2. Lineage (NCBI taxonomy): Eukaryota > Metazoa > Chordata > Actinopteri > Cypriniformes > Cobitidae > Misgurnus > Misgurnus anguillicaudatus. The sequence goes on from NC_073348.2 coordinate 1,294,860, forward strand.
ATTGATGTGTCTCTTGCCTGTTTAAGGGTTAAAACACCTAAACCAACTTATCAGCCTCCTTCCAGAAGTTAAATCAGGTGTGTTAAAGGAATAGTCTACTCATTTTCAATATTAACTCTTTCCCCGCCATTGATGAGATTTCTCGTCAATCAAGAAAAAACGCTTCCCCGCCAATGACGAGTATTTCTGTCTTTCCGCAATACCGTTATTATCCACTAGGTGGCGCCCTTCCACAACTTTTGTAAACCCGGAAGTATTGCCCTATGGCAAGCTGCTGTATGTTCGTGTCTGTTTTAAAGATCGCTGTGAATGGGATCTCTATGAAAAGTCCGTCACAAAAATGGAATTATCTCTGCTTTTTGCTCAAAATGTGGTGTTTTTGCAGAAACCTACCCATATTCAAGAGCTGATTACAAAAGAACTACTGAAGGTAGGATGAAACACTTTTTTTTGTTTAAAAGCAGAGGGTCTGTTCTTTCATTTGGTATATTGTATGTTTATATATTTGAAGAAGAACATTTTCTGGAAGGCATTCAACTTTTGTGAAAATCATGAAAAACGCTGGCGCTGACTGGCAACTTTTTTTAAAAATGCTGGCGGTGAAAGAGTTAAACTATGTTATTACCTTAACTAAGAAGAGTTGATACATCCCTCTATCATCTTAGTGCGTGCACGTAAGTGCTGGAGCGCGCTGCGACACATCCAGTGTTGTGGTAACAAGTTACAAAGTAACGGATTACAGTAAATATATTACTTTTTTGGGTAACGAAGTAAAGTAACGCATTACACTAATAATATTGGTAACTACACTACTTTACTAGACTATAGGAACGCGCTTTCCTGCGTTACCCAAGCAGTGATTGCCTGGGTGTAAAGTTCTGTCTGTTTAAGTGGTGCGTGCATGCGTGTGCCTGTCTGTGTGCCATTGCCATAGAGATTGATTTTGACGTAGCTGCTGGTGCAAAGGGGAGTGGGAAATGAAGATCGAGGGTTTCGGCCACTGGGGCGATATTCACATTACTTTCAGCTTATTGCTCGAAAGGACAAAAATATTCGTGTGAAATGCACACTATGCCCACACGACAAGTGTCTTTCAACTGCTGACAAGGCGATGAGCAACCTGTCTGAGCATTTGTAAGCCCAGCATGCCAATACAACACTTGTGGCGAAAGATCCTGCTTACCGGTCATTTAAAGCAGAGGTCCCCAACCACCGGGTCCCAATGAGCCGCTCTCTCTTTCTTCGCCTCTCTCTCTCTACCAGTGCGATCACATTGCTGTCATTAGAGTTTGAGCATACAGTACTTCTAAAACACAATCGATCAAAGAATTGTGGAGGTATGACTTTAGGAATCATTTGCAAATGTGCGTCGCAATGATGTACATATGCAGAGACGTTCAACTGTGTGACAGCGCAAATGACTGAAAAGTAATTATTTTATTCTTCTTTAAAACAACTTCAGAATTATCCATCGATCGTAGCACCATGATCAAAATAAACTATTAGGCTAATAATATTTTAACGGCTACACTTTTAACGTATGTTTGAAAGGAACCTAAACTTGTCAATCATCATTAATCATGGTAAACGTGAGTCTCTGTGCCTCTGCACCCAGCCGCAATTCTTCTTGCATCTCTTCTCCTTCACTGCATTTTTCTTCTCTTCTGTTACTTGGAATTGGGTCTCGAGCCCGACCAAGATTCGAGCTGCCTTCGAGAACAGCAAGCCAAGTTCGTTTAGGTTCCACTAATTATTAAGACTAAATGGCAGGCAAACTAGTAAAAACAATGAAAGTAAAAAACAATCCGGCAAAATATGGTTTTACACGTCTATTAGAAAATATACTATAGCCTAAATAAAGCAATTATTAATTTTCCTAATGCATGGTTGTTATCTTTACTTCCGTTTAAAACGTACATTTCGAAAAGGAGGATTTTCAGCAACTCAGCGACCCCTGAATCTCACCCACCCCGGTCCGCAAATTTTTTTTAAAGCTGAAACCGGTCCGTGGTGAAAAAAAGGTTGGGGACACGTGATTTAAAGGAGTCACTCATCATCAGCCGACCCCGCCTAAACCATGTCCATGTATCTATGTGGTAAATTTAGAAAAAGGAAAGTAAAGTAATAAGTAGTGAAGTTACTTTTCAAATGCAGTAACTAGTAAAGTAATCTCATTACAATTTAGAGAAGTAACTAGTAACTAATTACATTTTTTGAGTAACTACCACAACACTGGACACATCTTAAATAGGAAAAACATTGATGTGTTTGGTCACTTCTAACTTTATGTCTAAATGGTACAATTGAATGAATGGGGCTAAGCTAAATGTTATCGAAGCGTCGCGGCGCGCTCCAGCGCTTGCGTGCGCGCGCTAAGATGATGGAGGGATGTATCAACTCTTCTTGGTTGAGGTAATGACATAGTTTAATGTTGAAAATGAGTAGACTATTCCTTTAATTAAGGAGACATCTTAGGGGTCCATCCTCGAGGACCAGGATTAAGAAACACTGCATTAGAGGTCTTCATGGATGACCTGAAGCCGTACAATTCCTGGTCTATATTTTAAATTGTCAGTCGGGTCAACTTAAAGCTGTAATGTAAAGTCACCTATCACCAGGACAGCAAATTTACTTCTGAATCTGATATAATAAATGGATTAAGCTCTTTTAATCTGCAAGCGAGGAATAGAAAAAGAAAGACATTTTTACTGCTTCTGCTTTATGTAATAATTGAATTAAGCATAAACCATTATAAAACCGGTTACATTTATAATCTCTATACCTGTTTATAATATTCATACATTGTCTATTATTAATATACTATTCATATTATTGTATTGAATAGAGTTTAATAGTATTTTTACACCCCTCACAATGTTAACTTCACCAAGAGAGTTTGGGGTGGTTGGATTTATGAACTATAATGTGAAATTAATATAAATGTTCAATAAATCAAAGTATTGGGATTTGTCACACTCGTTGTTTGTCCAACGTATTGCTTATCTCCTTGGATTCCCTGTGGAACAAAGGGCCTCAACAACAGCTCTCCAACGCAGCCTTTTTTAGTTCACCCCATGACCGGTTGCACTTCTTAATTTCCTCTTCGCAGGATCGTCTCCAGGTGGTCTTAGGGCAACCGACCCGTCTCTTTCCCTGAGGATTCCACTGCAAAGCCTGCCGGGTAATGTCCTGTGGGGGCTTCCGCAGGGTGTGTCCTATCCATCCAGGGTTCCTACAGGTTTCTTCATGTTAAATTCAAGTCTTTTTAAGACCTTTTTAAGACCATTTATATAAAAAATTAATACCCATTTCACGTCCCTACCAACAAAGAAAAACTAGTGTTGTGTTCATTTATTTTTCCGATGTGAAATGGGTAAAAAGATAATAAGCCAAGCAGGTGTGAAAAAAAATGTTAAGGAATTATTGAGACTTTTTTTATTTTTCCCGCTTCTCCTTTTCCTGTTGCTGTGTTGTGTTGCAGTCTATGGTTGTGGTGATCTTCATTTACTGAAGGCATCACATGTTCGCAGTATTTTTTACTGTGACCCGGGACTGTGTTGCTTTCTCAATTATTGGATCCGCCACTCCTTATTTATTCTACGTTATTAAACAAACAGAGATGCAAACACATGTATGTTCAAAAAAGAGAAAGGTAATCTAAGCCCTCACACCCAGGCAAATATCCAGATACTTAGGCTACATTGCCACCGACCCCTGCCATTCCTACCAACCTAGGTATATAGAGTAAAATGAAATTCGAAAATCAAAAGATGCCGACATTAATTTGGAATATTCAATTTCATTTTTTATTTTAAACCAAAACTCTAATTGAACTATCTGGCATTCTTCTTGCTTTACTCCTTCCTGGCCACCTCCTGCAATGTATCCAGGGCCTTGCATCTGGCTACATTCATCTATATTCATTTCACATTATATTTAATAAATCCAACCATAAATTAACAAAGCTGACAATGTTTGTCAAAGCACCACAAAACACTTTACTGTTTTTGCACTGACATATGAACTCTTTTGAATACAATAATATGTATAGTATAGTAATGATAGAAAGTGCAGGTCTAGAGATTATAAATGTAATTGGTGTGTTATGGTTTATGTATTTTTCTTTCCTTTTTTAGATAGAGCAGAAGCAGTAAAAGTGCCTCTTTTAATTCCTCTCTTGCAGATTAAAAGAGCTTTATTCACTTATTATTTTAGATTCAAAAGTCTACTTGCTGTCTCAGTGACTGGTAACTTTATATTAGAGCTTTGCGTTTTTTATATCTAGAGTCAGCTTTAGCTTTGCTAAAAGCAAACAGCGAGAAACAGAGAGCACGTGAACGTACAGCAGACTCATCGGGAGAGACACCATGTGCTCGCAACCAAAATGCCATTAATAATAAAAAGCCGCAGCCGCCGAAAAGCGATGTGTTTGCATCCCTGATTTAATCAAAATGTGGTTGACAAAGAAACTTTTAAGGAAAATTACAATATGGAGAAGTTACATAAAGCACAATTTTTAAGACCCAGACATCAAAATTTAAGACTTTTTTAAGTCTTTTTAAGGTATTATTTCCAAATTCCTAAATTCAATGCTTTTAAGGCTTTTTAAGACCCCGCGGGAACCCTGTCCATCGCCATTTACGCCTGGCAATCTGCTGCTTGATGGGATCTTGGTTTGTCCGCTGCCACAAATTAGTGTTTGTTAGTTTGTCTGTACACCTAATCTTCAGTATGTTGCGAAGGCAGCCATTGACGTTTGTTGGTTAGGGTGTCACACGTATGGTGAACAATTTTTTTGATGGTGTGTAATCATGATTGCGTTTTTCACTGGCTACACTGCAAAAATAAAATGTCTTAGTATCTTTGTCTTGTTTTCTAATATAAATATCTGAAAAATCTAAAAAAAAATTAGGCGAGATGCTAATCAGATTCAATAGATTATGCTAAACTATGTGAAAAATGCTACTGCCAGACCCAGGCAGACCCAAGTGTTTAACTCTAGGGGAGCTGGAAAATTAGCATATTTTCAAAAAAGTGGAGTGTCCCTTTAACAAATACAATCTTATTGTAAAGTGTTACCATTATTTCTTAGTCGTTTTTATTAGATTATAACCAGAAAATACAGCACGTCACGTCAATTTCTTGTCAACAAGTCTCGTTTTACCTGGGTAAGTCCATACAGAAATGTAATATATTAACATACATATACGTAAACCATTGTTAAATAAATATTGACATATTTTAAAAACAAAATTTTAAAATACATAAAAACGAAGCTTCAAACTGATGTTGCATGTGTAAATATTGATGACAAAATGTTCATAAACGCCAAAGCTCAAAATTATTCATTGAGAAAGTTATGATATTTTTAATATTAGAAATCAGAGGAAAAGTTATTTACATGTTTTTGCTTATAACATTCTCATTTCATCAAATATTTGCATAAAATTGTAACAGACGGTAGAATTTTGTCAGTTCTTTCAAATGAAATCATGAACATTTACTGTTTTAGTTGGAATGGGCAATTTAGTTGGAATTAGTTTGTCATATTCAGACTCAGACTCATGGTTTTTAGAATGATATTTTAAATATTATTTAAAAAACTTACCTGAACCATAAAGCAAACATGGAATTTAGATGTAAGCAACAGTAAATAATAATAATGTAATGTAATGTAATTTGTTCTTTACAGAGATAACAGGGAGATAAAGAGTGTTTTTTCCTCCACAGCATTCACCATTCTTTGTGTTAAATGCATTTAAAATAAAACATTTAATTTAATCCCTTTTATTTAATACATTTTAAATGGATAAAAACTAATTAAGCTGTAAGAATGTCAATCTGAAACATAACTGCCATTTATCAGCATTGGCTACTACTTTAATTTAAAACAATTATACAAAAACGTCAGTACAGAAAAGAATTAGGCCTACTAAAGAAATGTTATGTCGGCGCGGGACCTGAGAGGGAATTGGTTTATCTGTGAGCATGAGAGGAACCAGATCGGACACTTGAGTGGAGCATTTAAACAGAAGAGCGGAATATTAGCGGAGCTCTGCTTCTGTCATGAGTCTGTTCTGTGTTCCCATGTGTATGTCTCTTATTTTGAAGTTCTGTCTGTGTCTGCCATGTTTTGTAGTTCTTTGTAGTTCTTTTGTTTCATTGGTCTGTGTGCTGATTGTTCCCCCAGCTGTTTCTCATTTCCCAGTGTATTTAACCCCAGTGTTTGCCTTGTCTGATGCAAAGATAAACATCTTTTAAACAAAAGATTACGTAGATGTAAGAGAATCAGCGCAAATTTAAATTGGGATTTGTTATATGGGGAGAAGGGTTTGAGAGGTAAAATGTTTAATAGGCTACTGATGACAGCAAAGCCACTAGTCTGTTTCAATGACATTATGGACCTCAGATAGGATTTCATAAGTTTCAGCTTTAAAGCTTTGCCAGAGGTTGACCCAAACTTTAAAACTAGGGCCCGTATGTATAAAGCCGCTCAGAGTAAAATTTTACTGTGTCAAAACTTTAAGAATGATGTCATTTTACTCTTATTCCTATAGACTTAAGAATAAGTTTGATTTTATAAAGCCTTATGAAAGTGTTAAGACTACGTCTCAGCTCCTAAATTATTTAAGAGAGCTGGAGAGGTCTCTTAACCAAGTTAAGAATAACAAGAGGGCAGCAGAGAGGTGGAGATCATGCACTTTATAACAAAGAATGTGTTAGAATTACTTTCATTCAAATGTTTTTCTATAGCCCTTTTGGAAAAAAAATATTGTTGCATTATATACTTAAATGATATATACATTTGAATAATATACACTGTAAAAAGTTAAAGTTGGATCAAATTATTGATAATGCCTAAAAATGTGATGTTTTTTTCAACTTAAATTTCTCAGTTTAAGTGAAATAATTACATTTTAAAATGTTTAAATATTAGGTGTTACCAATTGAAGTAAGTTTTTAAGTAGAGCCGCTTTTACATTTCATGATAGATAAATAAAATACCATAACATGTAAATAAAAACTACAATAGCATTATCAAACCCAAAAATGTAAACTATCGACAAGATTGTCATTATGCACAATTGATCAAACTTTGAAGGAAGTTATAAGACTCAACCTCCTTGACTAATGTCAGAGAAAAACACAGACATGGCCAATTCGGACGGAATTAAAAACATAGTGGACCTCTGAGAAGCATGATTTTCTCAGAGGTCCCACTGGAAAAGTAATCCCGTCTGAAATTATAAAGGTTTATTGCCATATTTATTTCAGCAGACACCCGCTCATTTTGGATCAACCCGCTCATCACTGCTGTGTACCGATGTAGATTAACTGACCAAGTGCCCTGGCCCAATTTGAAAAAAACAATATAAACCATTACAGAATCTATAATGGTTTTAATGGGAATTCTATTGGTTTTAATAGACACTGTAATGGTCCCTGTTGGTCTCTATTGGTAAATTGCTTTCTTCTATTGGTGGCATGTATTGTCTCTATTGAATACTTGACTCCATTGTCTTCTCATTTTCCCTTTGCTTTACACTGGCGTAACTTTGTGGTTGGACCGGACTGTATGTTTGAACTTGTATTTTGTTGGATAAAGATTGCATACAAGACACAGAATCTTTGAATATGGGGTCCTTTACTGTCCGTCATCTTGCTCCCGAGTCCCCTAATCAACATTTACAAGTATGACCCTAATCAAACACACCTGAAGCAGCTAATCAGAAAGCAGCGTGCAGAAATCAATGTGCATCTGTGTTTATTTTTGTAGCACGCAGCCACCGCTTACTCAAAAGTCCATGTGACGGCACGCAAGAAAACATGATGAAACTAAAGCTACTTTCTAAATAATATCAATTTTACTCTGGCTTGATCGTTTCTGTCTTCTCTAGATGGACTTGTATAACAACAACATACTGATGGACTGTAGATCATATTTTTTTGTGCAAAGCAGGGAAATGGATGCAGAAAGTAGAAATGATGAGGGAGGTAAAATTAACTATATGCTCAGCCAGTCAAAACCATAGTCAAGTCTAGAGAATTGCATTATTGCTGAAAAAATCAACACTGTTCTGTATTGTCAGATAAGAAATTGCTGTTCCGTTCACTAGATCTACTTTAGGACACTACATAAACAGTTAACATAAACACTACGCAGATATTCTACACAAACGATCATGCACCTAATGCTCTATATTTTAGTATTTTTGTTGTAAATTCTTGTAAAAGATTTGTTATCATCAGTACTGTAGAATGAAAATCTGCTTACATGCCATTTATGCCTTAAAACACATTAATAATGTTTATGTTAGGTATGTTAAAGAAATAGTAGTGGGAGGCCTGTGTCCCAGTACAGCTTCATGTCAATAAAAGAAAAATAAAGTACAAACCTCATAATGTGATAGCTCAAACTCAATGTTCTGTCTTATCTGAAGGAAATATTTATTTCAGCTTCTTACATAAAAAGACATAGACAAGCCCTTTGTCTTTTCTGTTATTTATACAATATAATGTTAATTGTCAAAAAGGATATAGCATGCTATTTGTTGATTATTTGTTATTTATAATGCCCATGTATTTAAAGGGATACTTCACCCAAAATTGAAAAAAATTGAAAACCCAAATTCTGTCATCATTTACTCACCCTCATCTTTTTAAAAACCTGTATAAATGTCTTTGTTTTTATGTCATTCACTTCCATAGTATTCGTTTTTCCTACTATGGAAGTGAATGGGGCTAATGATCTGATCTGGTTACAAACATTCCTCAAAATATCTTGTTGTTCATCAGAAAAAAGAAATGTATACAGGTATACAAGTTTTTTGGCTGAAATATCCCTTTTAGACATATGCCAGGTCTTATTTGCCAATACAATGTTTAATTATGTTTAAGAGATGATTTTTTTTATATATATATATATATATATATATAGCTACCTTATGCCAAATGTCTTTGAGGTTTATCACACCTGTAAAATACTATATTGCCTTTTCATTAAAAGAGTTCTTCATAGTCTACTTGAATAATGTGGAATATTGAGTATGTTGAATAACTAGATATGGTGGTGATTGGGAACTATGTGCTTAGTAATAAGATGTGATGAGTCAGCAAATGTTATAATGACCATTCAAATAGCCACTTACCTGATAACTTAGTTTATACAAGAATTTGCACTTATCCTACATGCATTCACACTTATTTTAAATTGAATTGTGTAAAAAGTGTTAATTGTCCAAAGTTTTCTTTTATATATAAAACAAATTAAAGTTAATACTTTATACAATATAAAAAATAGTGCCCTAAGAAAAATACATTTCTTAGGGCACTCATTTGGCTAGCAACAGCCCTGTATAATGTTTTTTTTTTTATTATTATTTTTGTCATTTTCTCCTTTTTTGAGTTATATTTTTGTCTCAATGTGGAATTGAAAGCACATGGTGAGATATATATTTGTTTTATAGAGAAAATCAAGGGCAATTCATTTACAGGGACTGCTTGTTTGTCTGTTGTATTTTCTTGTTTTAAAGTGATTTTTCTTTACATAATTTATGTTTCAATCTCCTCTTATGCATGTAAACATAATAATTTTAGAACAAACAGGAAGAAGACACAAGTTAAGATATAAGGAAATAAAAAGAAATAATAGAAAACAAAAAAATGAAATATTTTAAAGGTGACACAGAATGGTTGAACGGAGTATTTATCCTTGTTCTGTGATGTGACATGTAGACAAAAATTTTAGTTTGGGTCTGTAATGCCTTAAGAAGCTTCCTAAAACCCTCTCTCAGATAGCTCTATTAGGGTGGGGGATTTCAAACAAGTGGTTTTGTACCTATTTGGCTCCCCCTACTGGCTTAACTTGCAATCTCATTACTGAGTGGCTGACTTTGCTGCCACTCAAAAAATGTAGCCAATTATTTTAAAGTGGAGGGGCAGTTAGATGCCTGTGATGTCATAAGCATCAGTTTTTCAGATTAGGCTGTTTTCTGGCTGACATTTCTAAAAGAGGAATTTCTATGAGACTGAGATGTTTAGAATGTCTAGAACTTTTTTGCATGTTTGTGAATGCGGGTAGACTACCATTATTCAACAAAGACAAGGTAAAAATGGTTTTACATTTACCTGCCTTTTATGTTTCTTTCTGTACATACTGCATTTTACTAAAATTATGGACTGAAATTTTTAAAATAACTCGACAACTTGACTTAATATCAGTCAACTTGTATGACTCAAAGCTTTGCACAGTGGATATGTGTGGAACAAAACCACAAGTTTGTGGTAGGGGAAATGCTAAAGCTACCTCAAATGTTGTTAATAACAATTCTATGTGATCATCCTCATCAGAGAAAGAAAAAAATATATTGATTATCCCACATGTTCCATCGGTTAGTTTCACATAGCTTTCATCTCGTCTGTGAGACTGGGTGTAGTCTCTGTTAGTATACAGCAGACCTCCTTTGATCATAAGTTTGTGCACTACAACTTCATCAGGTATGCACATGTGAGAGACACAGAAAACAGCCTGTTCTTCCTTTGTAACAATATGGACACTTCCATTGTCAAGTTATGTGGTATTGTCACATGTGACAGCATTTTGAGCCCTTGGGTACTTCTTCTTCAATTCAGAACAGTATTGTTGTAGAAAAGTGTCACTTTTAATGAATGGACTATTCCGGTCACCCCTGTCATTCAGTGCGAAATGGACTGTTCCAAAACTTTCCGAGTTTGCGCAGTGTCGGAGAATAGAACAGGTAAATGATAACGGGACAGGAGATCGTCTGGAAGAGTGTTAATAGTTATAGTTTAAGTAAGATTTATTCAAATCAAAGGAGGTTTTATAGACTGTGCGTGCATTATACCAACCACACATCTATGCACATTTAATAAAAGTCAAAGATTTGAATACTTTGAGTGAGGAGTGAGACATACTTGTTCTAACCGGACAAACTGTAGCCTTCAACCAAACCCGGACTAGCAATTAAAGTAAATTAAAGGAAGATTTTTCATGGTCCTTCGAGCCGGATCTTGTGAATTGCTACAGAGATGTCTCAACCTGAGAATGAAGTGCCAGTTGTACGAGAAGAAAATATGATGTACCATGTGTCAAAAATTATGATTTATGACCCTGATTTACGACCTAACACCTTATGAGTTGTTTGCTTCCTGTAATAAAATATTATGGTGGTAATTAATGTTTATACTCTGGAAATTACTCCGGAAATTACTCAGGAAATGATGTTTATCCAGGTGTCCTATAGTCTCTGTTGTTTCACGCCTCCCCTCTCCTGTGTGAGTGAATAAATAAGGTCTGGTAGTTTGTATTTTAAACAAGAAGACTGGTGTAGTTCTAGTGTTGCAATGGCTGCTCCAAAGACTCCTAAAAGGGCCAGACGAGTGTTGTGTACTTCTCCGGCAAGAGGTGTTGTGGAAATGGAAGAAAGGATTACTTTTGCTCCTAAGAAAAAACAGAGTGTTAGTTTGACAAAGTTTCTCCATGAAAATGAGAAATTTGTGAGACATGATTTCTCAATGTCTGATAGACGTGTGGGGAGATATCTGTTTGACAAGGAGTCGCGGTTCGTCAGACTCTTTGCGGGCGATTTGGTAGATGGAATTACTTCGAATGATCCTAGTCTGGTGTTCCCTGCTAAAGACTGGTTCATATTTTATAACTATGTGTGGACCGATTTGAACAACTGCGGTGACGACCCTTTGTACATCGCGGAGTGGGACGGTGAGGATCCTCAAACAAGATACCGGGTGGTTGGAGACCATTGTAGAAAGCCGCCAGATGACTTTGTTTATATTTTTCGCTGAGACGACAAGACAAAGATCATGGAATATACTTGGCCGATTCCCGAGTCTGAGCATCACAAGTGCTATGACTTGTAGGGCTGTCAAAATGGCTGAACAAGTACATTCGAAATTCGTCCTTGAAAAATAATAAAATTCGAATTATATTCGAATTATAAAGAGCTACTTTATCTTGGAGAAAATACTCCTAAACGCCCACAAGAGGGCGCAGCACAAAGCCCCAATAATATAAACAAATCATGCACAGCATATTTTTGGTTAAAACAAATGTTATAAACACTAATAAATTAAAGATAATTTCTTAAATTCATATGCAAAGGAACAAAAGTGCACATAGATATCTGGAAGTGCAAAATGCCTCAACAGCCAGCGTGTGTAGGCTATTAACACAAACATAGTCAAGAAACTATCCATGTATACATTTACAAATTATTTTATGTACCGTACATTAATTAAATTTAAAAAGAAAATTACAGAGCCTCAGTTAATACAGAACACAACAGTGTCTTAATGAAATCAAAATTAACCAGTATATTTGTGCACCTGTAAATGTACAAAACGAATGCCATACATAGACAATGCATATTAATATAGGGCATTTTATATAATATATAAGTAGATAAATGTACGTGTTTCTAATAAAGTATGAAAACGAATGAATCTGTATTTAAGCCAAAATAAGTGGGAAAGATCATTAGTCATTTAAATTTTGTCAAGCTTAAACGCGATTCACAACAACTTATATTATATTTTGTGTGTTCCTTGGTTGAAAATATTTAGAAATATAAGCGAGTAATAAAGTACAGAACAGAAATGTTTAACTTACGCGCAGAGCGAAGCCGTTAATAAAGCAGACTCTCCGTAATTAATAGAAACGTACTGAAACAGTCGAGTTGGCAGATGATCATCATGTTTATATTTCACGCAGATAATGTTAATGAAAAGCTTGCATATCAAATGTCCAGGTGAAAGTCAAGTTTCCAGTCAGTCATAAAAATAAAGCCACCGCGGCGCTACATTGCAACTCTCTCATATGCGTTGTGGACTCTGTAGATGCACATATGGTTTTAATGTTGCTAAACAAGCAGCTGTATTAATGGCACTTTCGTGTTGATCAGTTATTTTAAACTTTAAAACTGCATTTAGAACCAGACGACACGAATTCTGTCATCTCAGCTAGTTTCACTTTGCGGTTGAATTCCAGTTGATGCTCCAGAAACCAAAGAAGCATCACACAGCCCTTTTAATACGTATTCTGTCCGACTCGTAATCCCCACTGTCTTTTCTTGCTATTTTTCAAATGAATAACGCTGGCTTGCTCCGCATAGTTGGCTGAGCCGCTAACGCTATGTATAACAATCCGCGTCAGTTACGTCATCATAACGTTGCGTGAGCTTCCTGACACAGGTAAAATTCGAATGCAAAGTTTTACGTTCGAATATGCATATTTTTTTTACATTCGACGAATATTCAAAATTCGAATTAAAATTTGACAGCCCTAATGACTTGGTATATCTACTTCAATGGAAAGATGTGCGAATGTTTGACAACATTTTTTCATGCATTGACAAACTGTTGTTCCACCCAGAGAGGTGTGTCCCGCCCTCAAGGACCGGCCTCCTAACCCCGCCTACCTATTACAGGCATTAAAATGTCTCCAGTTTGGAACATTCAACACACTTGTTTAACAGGCTTCAAGAAACCATGGTTTCCCCATGCTACACCAGTACCTTTGCGCTCCCCGTACCAGGACTTGATGAAGATGAAAGAACCTACAGTTGGACCAGTGCCCTCAAGCCGGCCCCGGCGATGCCTGATGACAATGCAACACCCTACAGCGGCAGCGAACCTCTTGAGACGGTCCCTACAATACCTGATGTTGTTCCAGCATGCTACAACAATATCCTTGGGTCTGCTCCGGAAACGTCTGAAGGGGTTCCAGTACCCTACGACCACAGCCTCGAGACGGATACTGGAAAGCCCGTCGATGAGTCATCCCCAATGGATATTACTATGCCAATTTCTGACAACTCTTGGTTGGATAAATTTTGCATGGACCTGGGGTATCACAACCTGACCTTCCTTACGACTCCCTATGGTTGTACTGGTTCAGTAGCTGGAGCAGCACACTTTGCGGGGATCGACTCCACAGACGGATGTATCCGACTGATGGCTTCAAGCTCATAAAAACAATCGTCGTGGCACTTTTGCAGCATCTTGTTGACAAAAAGCTGAAAGAGCTCTGTAGCAGTTGTGAGGTTAATCATCCTAGTCAGCTTAGGCACAGCTGTATTTTTGAGGCTAATGCCTATTTCTTTGACTTTTACTTTGAGGAAGTGTCACGTGCTCTGTTCAAGCCAGAACTCAAACATATCATTTCTCAAGCATTGAACCGTTGTGGATTAAGGATTCATCCTCTGAGGGTTCAGGGGTCAGTTGACAGCATCTTACACGAGCTGCGTGAGGAAATTTTTATTGTGGAAAAACTTTCTGAGATCAGAGAAAAACTTGGAGGCCCTGACAACGAAAGGATTGTCCGTGACGCTGTGGACAGCTGGAAGGGTATCATTCATATTGACTGTGTCTAACAAAAACCATGGGGAATACATGCTTTGTGACTGGATTGGTCAAGTGTCTACTTAAACATCGTATTAGATGTGAGATAACCAGCTTACTTTATAAAATTGTTAATGAAAACTCTGATGTAAATGTACCTGTTAACAGATGTGATGTGGATGCTAAACGCCTTACAAATCTCGAGAACCAAATGTCTGTTGTAAGAAATATTTCTAATGATTGGTCTGCACTGATGCGTTTATGCATTAACAAGGATGAATCAATTTCTGTAACTATTAAAAATTTTTTAGACTTGATGACTGAATGTGGTGCCATTATCAGAATTACTGATATTATGCATATGTGACTGATTTATGTGTATTTACAATGTCTAGTAATGATAAGGATTGTTTGTGACATTATTGAAACACTGGTTGATTACCTTCTTGACAAAAATATTGTGATGTGTATAAAGTTTCTACACTACATTGATGACTTATGATGTAAAATCTTTCACAATAAATACTTGTATCACTTTGAACGTCTGTGTTATTCGTTTGTGGAGACTGGTGTTACAATATGTCTGAAGAAGTAATGAAAAGGATTTATTACACGCCTTCAAACCCAGGTTCTTTAGGGGGTAAACAACGTTTAAAAGATGCTGTTTTGAAAGAAATGGGTGTTCGCTTAACCAATGATGAAGTATCGGAATGGCTCTCCGGCGAAGATGCTTACACACTACATAAAACTGCACCTTTAAAATACAAAAGGAATAGGGTATTTGTCTATGGTATCGATATGCAGTTTCAGGCTGATCTAGTTGATATGTCTGCATATGCTAAGGAAAATGACAACAATCATTTTCTGTTGACATGTATAGATCTGTTTAGTAAATATGCTTGGACACGTGTGTTAAAAAACAAGTCCGCAGTAGAGGTTGCTAAAGCCTTTGAATCAATACTGGAAGAGGGACGTGTACCAGAGAAAATACAAACAGATAAGGGGAAGGAATTTTTTAACAAACATTTCCAACAACTTATGAAGAAGTACAACATTACGCATTTTGCAACACCCAGTGAACCAAAATCAAGTGCAATCGAGAGGCCCAACAGGACTCCGCGAGGAAGGATGTGGAGATATTTAACGGCTACAAACTCAAAGCGCTATATTGAAATACTTCAAGACATAACACGTGGCTACAACGTCAGGTATCATAGAAGTATAAAGATGAGGCCGATTGATGTAAACGAAGAAAACAAATCCGAGGTGTTACATAATCTTTACGGCGATAGTCGATCTCACAGTGTAAACCCCATATTTAAATACAAAGTTGGCCACGTAGTTAGAATTTCTAAAGTTAGAGGTCCTTTTGCAAGAGGGTATGAGGAAAACTATACACAAGAGTTTTTCACTATATCAGCATGTATCCCAAGAGAGCCACCTGTTTACAGATTGTGTGATTATGATGGGGATGTCATCGAAGGCGTTTTTTATGAGGAAGAGTTACAAAAGATACTTGTAAGTGAAAACAAAGCCTTTAAAGTTGAAAAAATATTAGACAAGAAGAAGAAAGGAAACAAAACATTATTGCTGGTACAATGGCTCGCATGGCCTGCGAAATTTGCATCATGGATCGATGAAAAAGAGTTGGTTGATGTGCAGCCATCAATAAAATAAAGGACCTGCATAGATGCCATGCATTTGTGTAAAAACCTACCATGGCTGAGGGTGGCTTTTATGTTACATTGCCCTGCAATGCTTCGTTAGCAGCCTATCCGGGAAATAAAATATCTAATTATACAACCAGCTAAGCAAGAACTATGCATCTGAAAGGTGTATGGGAGGTGGGTTTGATCTAATTTGAGTATCCTACGTCATGGTATACATTTAATGAGGAAGATGCTATCTTTATTCTCGACAATGGTATAAAACATATCACTGATTACCCTGCTGAAAGCAAAGAGATTGAGATCTTCATCAACGGCGATCAAAAGACATCGAACATACTTTACAGAATAAAATCTGGATATTATGACGACATTGTTTTCTTGATCAGGGAGATCAATGCAAATCTACCATCGGGTGTGAGTCTTGGATTTGACCACGTTAAAAACAAGGTGTTTCTAAAAGGACCCCCAAAGACGTCACTAAAGTTTTTCGGAAAGTTGGCAGTAATTTTAGGGTTAAAACCGGGGATTGCAATAGAAACAAACCCTCCAACTCATGATAACCATGGTGTCGGTCACACATCTGTGACGTATGCGCCCCATCAAGCAGATATAAATGGAGGATTCTACACTATGTATATATACACAGATATAATAGAATATCAATCAGTTGGTGATTATCATGTACCACTACTAAGATGTGTCCATATAGACGGTGAGAACAACAAGATTATTAATGTTAGATACGACAGGCCGCATTACGTACCGGTGAATAAATCTTCTATCACTGAGATAAGTATACAGGTGAAAGACGATCAAAATCAAGACATAAGTTTTAGCTACGGAAAGGTGTGTGCTAAATTACATTTTAGACCCGTGAAACAACGTCTTTTTTAAAGGTTTTGAAAAAAATGGCATATTACAACAATCATAATACTGACCCCATGCGTTACGTTGCCTATTATCAGAATCAGGCAGGCAATGGGCTTCCTGGCTATGCAGGGGGTGGGGTTATGTATGGAGCGGGGTTGGGAGGCCTTTTTCGCGGGCTCTTTAGAATGGCTATACCATTACTAAGACGTGGGTTTAACATAGCTAAACCACATCTTAAATCAGCTGCAAAGAACATAATAAGTGATGTTGTTAGCCATACAATGTCACAGTCTTTTAACAATAACAATAATAGTCAAGAAGGTTCAGGACTGATGGTAATGGCACGCAAAAGAGTGTCTAGACCCCCAGGTGCCCGGAGGAGTGGCCAGACGCAGAAGAAAAGAAAACGACATCTGAAAAAAACTTCAGTTGTAAAACGCAAGCGTAAGGAGTCGGGAAAGTGTCCGGCAGCAAAAAGGAGAAGAAAGACAATATTTTAGACAATGGCTTTACTACACAGTATGTCAGAAGAATGTTTAAAATCAGAGCTGGATCTGTTTACAGTACCGCTGACTCAGATGGCTATTGAGAAAAATACATATATAGAAATACCTCCATTATCAGCGATTTCAGACTCTACACCTCTGGAATTTTTTATTGCCGGAACGGGTGAGGATTATGTGGATCTAAACAATACATTGTTATTTTTACGACTCAAAATCACAAATCCAGATGGCACAGATATTGCAGATGGAGCTCCAGTGGGCCTTATAAACTATCCAAGCTGTTCGATTTTTGGGCAGGTGGATGTGTCGTTGGGGGACCGACTTATATCACAAAGTACTAGTACATACCCTTATCGCGGGATAATAGAATGTCTTACCAATTATGGGAAAGATGCTCTTGAAACACTCTTCAGCGCTGCGTTGTTTTATAAAGATACCGCGGGACATATGGACGTAACGGATCCTGCGGGGACAAATCGAGGGTTAACAAAGAGGGCAGCCTTCACCAACGCCAGTAATGTGGTCGAACTTCTCTCACCTGTTCACAGCGACATTTTCTTTCAAGAGAAACTGATGCTTAATGGGGTTGATATTAAAGTTCGTATGACCAAAGGAAAAGATGAATTTTGTTTGATGAGAAGCGACGCTACGGCCTACAAGCTAAACATCCTGTCAGCATCTTTATTTGTGAAAAAAGTGACAGTATCGCTGGCTGTAAGATTGGGGCATGCACAAGCATTGCTTTCAACCACTGCCAAATACCCAATCGACAGAGTATGTCTGAAGAATTTCTCAGTACCTGCAGGATCGCGTGTATGCAATAAAGAAAACTTGTTCTTAGGAACTCTACCAAAATCTATCGTAGTAGCGATGGTTGATAATGATGCTTTTGTGGGGGCGTATGATAAAAACCCCTTTGCATTTAAAAACTACGACCTTGAATTTTTATCCATTTATGCCGATGGTGTCCAGATTCCTTCAAAACCGTTGCAACCTGAATTTGGAAGCGGTTCTGCAGTGAGGGAGTTTTATCAGTTAGCACTGGCCTCTGGAAGACATCTTAAAAATCAGGGACTATCTATTGATAGAGAAGAATTCCTGCACGGCTATACACTCTACGCATTCAATCTAACTCCGGATGAGGAGTGCGGGCAGCACATTTCCCTTATTAAGAGTGGTAATATTAGACTGGAAGCCCGTTTTAGACAACCACTCCCTCGGACAGTAAATTTAATTTTATACGCTACTTTTGACAGTGTTATAGAAATATCAAATCGTCGGCAGGTCCTGGTTGACTACTATTAATACTCAAAAAAATGAATACTGTACAGCTTACATCAGTTATGGACCGGATTTCCTACAACATTCATTTTCTCGGAGTACTACCATGTGATTATCTACCGAAAGAGCCTTTAAAGAAATTACCATCAATGGTTATTTTGAACACACATCCTTCTGGACTTCCCAGTCAACATTGGTTAGCCATCTACATAAACGAAGAGCGTTTAGGATGTTTCTTTGACAGTTTTGGCAATAAACCAGATTACCAAGGTTTTCCACCAATTATCAAAAACTTTTTAAAACTCAATTCTAAGGAGATTCAACACTCGAATGTGCAAGTACAGGATTTTACATCAGACACATGCGGGCAGCATTGTGTGTTTTTTCTTTACTATATGACAAAGGGATTTGAATATGATTATGTACTGAAAATGTATAGTGATGATTTAATTAAAAATGATAAAAAAGTGTCTACATTTGTGAATAGATTAAAACAATCTAACTGTAATGAAAATGTTTTCAAATGTATTCAGTGTGTACAAACAGGTGAAATGTTTATGTATGTATTTTCTTAATAACTACCAATGACAAGTATTACAGCTTTTGGGGGTTTTATTTACGACATTCAACATTACAGATAACAACAACAATAAACATTCACAGTGTTTTTAAAAATTTAGCCATTGACCTCTGTCAAGAACAGGGGGTGAAAATACATGCCCCTCTGAAGAATTAGATTGTTCTGGAGGTGTACCCTGATGACTCTTTTTCCTTTTATTACTCCTCTTAGACGAGTTTGTAATAACTGAAGTAGACTTGTTTTTGAAAGAGTTAATTACATGTCTGACATAGTGGTTAGGCACAGTAGAGAATGGTACATTTAAAATAGCAAATGCCTCCAGAAACTCGTTCCATCCAATAGGTCTCCGTTCATCAGCGACCTTTTGAGGGGCTGTGACGCTTTTAACTAAATCGAGCATGTGTGATCCAGGAATCAATCTACCTTTAAACACAAACTCTCCCGAATCAGTCCATGATGTGATGTCCTTAGTTTTAGATAATTTATCCAAAATGTATCGAACATTTTTAACACTTCTCTGTGGAACATTCTTTAAAATGTCATCAGCAACATTAGACAAAGTATCCGGCGGATTCACAGGACCCGTCACAACAGGGTTTTCATTTTCAATATGATCAGGCTGTGGAAGAGTTAATGTTAATGTGCTGGTCTCCCTGTCCGCTTGTCTAGAAAGGTTTAAAAATCTCTGCAAAACACCTGTATACATCTTAGCTTTTTCATATGTGTCCAGATCAGACCTGTAGAGAATATTTCTTATGGTCATGTCCAAGTCATTTTCCACGGTATGTTGAATAGACTCACGAGGAGGAGCAGTTTTCAACTTATCCAGCTGGTGTTGCGGAACTAAAAACATTTTCTCTGCATACTCCATCAGCAAATACTTATTTAGAGGTGATCAAACTGGTAATGAACGGTATTGCTACGCTTAAAAGCGGTAACAGAAAACCTCCTTGTTGATTGATTAACCTTCTTTTTCTACCAACGCCAACCTTCTTATCTGCAACAATTTTGATTTCGTTACTTCTTCTCTTCAGTTTCTGATATTGTAGCGGGGTGAGTGGTATATTGCCATGAAGGACATTTAAAGCTACTTCGCACAATGTAACAATGAATTCGTCTGTAGCAACCTCTAAAATAACACGTCTTTGTCTAGGTGTAGCCTTTAATAATAGCTTTAAAAGAGAGGTTTCTTAAAAGTCTAGCAGACATTTTCAAATATTGGATGAATTCAGCGCTTCTTTTTCTGAATGTATACAACAGGATTTTGTGAGAGCAAATCTGTTCTGAGACGATACTGCTCTGGAGTTTTAGCTTTAAAGTCAATCAGTAGGTAGCCGAAGGGGTTGCTGGTAGCATTTTCATAACATTCCATGAAAAATTTAGTATTTCGAGGGTACATCTGTCTGGCTAACACGTTAATTTGGGTATTATCTCTGGGGTTTTAAAACAGCACCATATAATTGGTGTTCAAGCTGATGGTTCTGCTGGATTTACCTTGACAAAACAAGTTCTGGACAATATACAATGCACTTAAATTTTTGTGGTGTACATAATTTGTAAATACTCTTTCAACTTCAGAATTACCACTAGCATCTTTCATAACATCGTCTAAAATTAAAAAAAATATTTTGTTTGGTGGAAACAAAGAGTCGTCATTTAGATTCTGTGGAATTCCTTCAATTAATTTAATGTCAAACATTTTCATCAAATCATCATACATTGGCTGCCAACAATCATAAATTAACACAATATTTTCAATATTTTTATAAACAATTTTCTCAGCGTTTTGTAACAGCATTTTTACAAAGAATGTTTTTTCAGAGCATGAGGGCCCTGAAATTACCATGGAGAAAGGATGCTGAATTCTGAAATCAAACCCCTCTATAGATTGCATACCCCGATTACCATAAGACATGTTTCAATATCCGAACGGTCTCGACGTGTAATCTTTATTCAATATTCTTTTGTCATAAACGACACGGAACTTCTTAACAACTGACTTGTTTTTCAGTGTGAAATTCTTTTTATTTCTGACAATGGTGTCAGTATGTGCCAGGAGTTGCTGAGTGCTTTCAGATGATGCTACAAAATCGTCAACAAGGCCTATTAAAGACTGTAGTGTGATAACTTTAGAGTTCTCTGCTGTCAGCGTTACACCCTTAGCCTTGAGACATATGTGCTGTTTTGCAGTCCGGTAACCATATGTTTTAGGACCTGCGGAACAAAACTCTGTAATGGTATCGTCAGAATCAAGTTCATTAGTGAGATCCCCTAAATAAGGTCCCAATGGAGGTTCCCAATCTCCATCTCTTGAGACATAGATAACACTATCTGTATCCCCATACAAGAGTCTATCGCCCAACCTGTCCATAAGGTTGTACAACTCCAACCGTGCATGTGCCGTCGTGAATGCCCCGATAAACACATTAACATCTCGGGTCTCGTAAGAGGACCCCTGAAAAATGTTACTTCGTACTGACTTCCAAAGATGTACTGAGAAAAATCTTGAGCATTTTTCAAAAGCTTGCAATTAGGCATGTTCTCTCTGAGAGAGAATCTCCCCCACAACGAATTAAGCAACAATTTGTTGATCGATCGACGGGCGGGGTTATTGCAGATCTTTTCAGGATCGAGCTGAATACCCTCTTTCTGGTAATAGTCATCAATGTATGCCTGTTTATCAGCCTTTGTGATGACATGTGACGGATAACCGGAGGCCTGCTGTTTAAACTGTAAAAATGTTTTCACGTAGCCACTAAACAGTTTGTCAGACGTTTGAGGAAAATGCCACACCTCATCAATTTTCACGACTACATAACCCTTTTCAACAGCCTTTAACAATTCAAGGCTAACCCATGTACCAGAAATTGCTCTTTCTTCATCTGTGTGTGTACAAGGTATGATTTTGCATTGCTCATCCACACAGGTACGACATAAAGGAAACATCAGCTTACCACAACTCCTGTATGGTAACACGGGGTGAAGCAACTTTCTGGGAGGAAGGACTGTAGCCTTAACAAGCCCAAAATAATTTTCAAGGTCTTGAAAGTCCTTGAAGATTATTTCAGGATGGCCAACGGGGTAGGGCTTTCGAAACTGCACAAAAGGGTATAGACTTGTGAAATCAACATAGCTAATTCTCTCCCCCTCTGCAGCTTTGTGGTACAACTTGTAAGCGTTTGTACGGCCACCAAACAACGCATCACGTGGTTTCAGTCTTTCTGGTGCAGAATATGTAGACATAAAACTCATCACATCCGGGTCAGTTTGTTTAAGCTTTCGCCATTGACACTCCCACATCACCTCCAGGTCAATATTGTAGGATTTTTTCAAAATCTCATTTCTGTCGTTAAACGCACGATAGAGGACTCCATATGCTATTTTCGACTGCTCATTTATGCTGTCAGGTTTAAAACAAGACTTACACCCGTGAAAGTGGCATCCCGCATATTCTAATCCTTTCTGCACACCATCGCTTTGGACATAGAATCCATCGAGGTAGAAATTACCAAATTTCATTTCACCGTGATTCAAAGCATGATGCATGTCGACATCACGTGTCTTCTTCACATATTCAAGCCACTCAATCGAAGCATTCGAGAATGTCTTGTGCTGATGTATGTATGCATTGTTATGGGTCAGAGCTATAGTATCAGATTTTAGAAAGTAAGTTTTGAACACACCCATACAGCATGATGCTAAAGTCGTACATCTGAAGGGGTCTATCTTTGTACATGCAATGAACTCTTTCCTGTACTTACTACATGCATCCTGAAGTAAGACAACATCATTCATACAGTACAATCCAATCTCTTTTCTGAAGTCAAAGACTTTCCCTTCAAGCGTGTCATACCATTGATCAAACTTTAGCCTGGCACTATCAGTCATTGTAGCATAGCCGTAGTAGTTTTTTGCAGGGTATGGGCCTACATAGTTTTGATTCTGCAATGCAGTCCCGGCGCCATGGGCGGGCTTTAGGGGGCCGGGCCCGCCCTGTGAGTCACCAGTGCCCGCCCTGGACGAGCCTGCGGTCTCCCTTCACCTGTTCATCAGCTCCATGTTTTAATCAATAGGCTACTGTTATTAATTAAAAGTTATTGATTTGGACATATATAACTCCTGAATAAAAAATAAAATGTGTTTGGTCTGATTTAAAAAAATATTTATTTTAAACGTATTTGATTGGTTTGTCAATAGTGAGCGCGGAAATGTTTGGTTGTTTGCTAAGCGCGCCCCACCGCTTAACGTTAAGACACGATTTGTAGTGAGACTGACACGTTATAGTTCTGCTGTTATCTTTCAACTATTTTCGCTGCTGAAACAACAAAAACACAGTCAACATTGCGTCTAAAATGTAAGTGGCTTAATATTAATTACTTGTTTGTTGTTGTCATGAAATCTGTCACATTTTCAACTGTGATGTGATGCTGCTTAACTGTATCATGTTATTAAAAACTCCACATTTTTACTGCAGTATGTTTAACCCACTTTGTTAACACACTTTGTGTTTGCTGCGCTTATTTGTTTAACTTTGCGTTATTACATTATGCACTTTCTGTCGCCATTGAGACTAAAGGATGCAGAATCATTATCGTGTTTTGGTGATTGTTATTGCCGTTTTTAATCAGTCTAGGCTACTTGTTCGGTCGGGCAAGTAAAATTCTCTTTCACTTGGCCTTTTAAAAAATCCACTTGTCTCTGATATTAAGCGGACAAGCGTTGATGTCGAGCCCTGCGACGTGTTTTATTTGCGTTTAGACTGCTTCAGTAGGCTGGTCCAATCTTTACGACTTCTCCGTTGTATTGCGTTAATGGAGAGGTATGTTAGTTCTTCCTTGCTTTTTGTCCATTTAATTCATAATTAATGATATTATGCATGCAATGAGGTTGATCTCATTTGTGCCCCCCCTGAAAAATGAAATGCCCGTCCGTGAATATGTGTCTGGCGCCGGGTCTGCTGCAATGTATTAAAGAGATGGGGGAAGTAACCCTTCTCTGTAGTGGTCAAATTAAAGGCCGCAGGTGTCTTTGACAACGCCATAGGCATAAAACTGAACGAGTCAATGTATCGTTGTTTGTAAGTCTCATCGTACATGAAGGTCAATCTACAGCCTTGCATGATAATGTTAAGCTTGAGACCCTCGCTGCAGAAATACTCTAGGACTAAGAAGTTATCAAAACCTGCCCCATTGTGCGCCACAAATGTGTAGTCTTTATACCTCGGATGTCTGAATCTGCTAATGAAATGCCCTACACACCCTTCACCTGCACTTTCAAATTTCTCACCGCTAAAGGTCATGGCACAGACATAATTAGCAACATGCTTACCATTATCACAACGGGTTTTAAAGTCATAAAATATGTAGAGATCCTCAACCTCTTCGAGAGGTATAGGTTGTATGAAACATTCATGTTCACCATCATGACTTACATCCTCACCGCAATAGCAGCAGCAATCTGCGGGACATTC
Source organism: Misgurnus anguillicaudatus (assembly GCF_027580225.2). Classification (NCBI taxonomy): domain Eukaryota; kingdom Metazoa; phylum Chordata; class Actinopteri; order Cypriniformes; family Cobitidae; genus Misgurnus; species Misgurnus anguillicaudatus. The sequence continues at coordinate 1,319,613 of NC_073348.2, forward strand.
ATGTGTCTGGTCAGGTTTACTCGCTGCCACATGGTACTGTCTACCGCATTTAATGCAGTATTTGGTGGTATCGCAGGCCGATCGCCCAAATGCATCAGCAGAGGGTTTTTTATGAGCATCAAAGCAATATTGCGATTTACAAATTCTCAAACAGTCTGGACAGTGTATTGTCTTTTTAGCATGTTTGTAACACCGACTGTCATTACATACAGAACATGTATATTTGCAATCGTGACCCTGTCTGTTTGTATATCCTTTGTAACAAAATTGGCAGACATACGATGACCCAACAAATGCCTTAATACGAGTTATCAAGTGATAATGAGCATCATGCAAGTACAAAAATACAGTCTTTTTATGGGGTTCGTCATGTGTCTTGTGATTCTCTAACTTGCCCTCACTTGATCTGTAAAACACCACAATCTTCAAATCCATCACACTCTCAAACTTTGTAATATGGTTAAAACCTACACAGTCTTGAGGGGTTAGACCTGCAGCATTCTGTATATCCACAGTCATCCGTTCTAACTCCTCATTCTCTGCATGGGGTTCAAGAAAGCTTGCTAAACATATTGCAAAACACAGCTTGTTTGTAAAGTTGGTAGGTGAGAACAAACACATCCTTTTTTTCTTAATCACATCATCATGGGCTATATCTGTAATCTTCCTACGAGCCCCACCATTCATACTTCTTGCTATTGATACATGCAGTTGCAAACTGTCATCTGCCAACACCTGTTCATTACTTTGTGCAACCGATTCAAACTGATCGATAAAACGATTTTCATCATAGTCGTTACCGGGACACAGTATAGTGTAGGGGTGGCACGGTTCATGAAAAAAATCTGAACCGTTCGGTTCGCTTGTCTCGGTTCGGAGCGCGTGTGTGCCGTACGGTTCAACGGTTCATGGCATGCGCAATGTAGCCTCATGCCCTGTATGTGACCCCAGATAGCGTGTTCCCCTTTCGCGAATAGCGCGAAAGAAGAGGTGACTGGTGTGGAGTGAGTGCTGCCGGTCATGTTACGTGTAGAAATGGCAAGAGGGAGAGAAATGGAAGTCTGCCCGGAGTTGGAGGATGCCCCAGTGTCGTATAAGTTTGGTGTGTGGAAACATTTTTTATTTTATGTTACCTATGATGACAGCGTAAATAAAACAATAGATACAACCCCACGCGACAGCCTTCTCTCCGACCATTTATCTAATCTGAGGTAATGAACACTGTTTTACGTCTTTTCGTATTCAGCGCTATTTTTAGCCTTTCATTGATAAAACGAAAGCGGCTGATTTCCGCGTAGTTTCATTTTGCTAGCGTGTGAAAGTTGCGCGATCTTATTTCATAAACTGCCCCTTAAAGTAATCAGGACAGAAGTAGTCAAAAGTGGACAAAGGAGACCTATTTAAATATAACAGGTATAAACGTTATGTTTCTCTCTCATCTAAATATACTCAGCAGTATTTAAGCAGCCTCTCAGTAATAAATCTTAGAGCTACACTGAAGTAGGCATTTTGATAAATGCAAGTTATCTTTGTGTTCTAAAAAGGCACATAAGTTCATGTAGATGGCAATACACATTCTCTTTTTTGCCAAATAAATGAAAAGCATGTTGAAATCATCAATGTCTTCCCTCTTGCTGTATCAAAATCTCACCTGGCTTTTCTCAGAGATGGTCCCAATAATGTGCTTAAAGTCAAATTCAGTTTGTGCATGATTACATGATATAACTTTTTTAATACTGTATCCTGAATTATGGATAATTAATACATAAGATAATACATTTCTGGAGTGTTAAAAATTAAAAGAAAAAATAACAACAAGAACCGTACTGAACCGAGAACCGTGACCATAGAACCGTGATACGAACCGAACCGAGGGTTTTGTGAACCGTGCCACCCCTGGTATAGTGTTAACGTCAGATTTGAGACTGTTGCCTTTTAGACTGATATTAATGAAGGAATTATCACCTCCTATCTGCCTGGAGAATGAAACCATTTCCGACAGAATATTTTGAACAAATATAGTGTACGCTGCCAAATCTGTGGTTATGATCTCGCGCAAATTTAGATTTCTGTGGATTTCTAGACCATTAAAATAGGGTCTCGGGACTATTGTGTAATCATTTACTGTCCCTCCATCACGCACTAGCGTGTCTACGTCACTCTGACTTAAACCCGTAAGCGTGTCTGTCGTGTTAGAATTATCGTTAGGATTTACTACGCCATAACCTGTTTGTAACAAATTTGTTTCAAAATCTTTGTTCATATGACCGAATCATTTCATTTTGTCTTTCACGTATTTGTTCGTATGTTAGGTCTACCCCCGCAGGCACAGGTTCCAAAATCTGATGTGGATATGACCGAATCATTTCGTTTACCCTTTCAAGTAATTGGTCTTGTGCGGCAGCAAACATTTCAGCCTCAGTCTCATGCCTAGCCCTTACAGTAGGTATTTCTTGACAGCTATGTAGATCATCATCTGAATGCACTCTTTTACCAGCCATTTTCAAAAATATTTAGAACTTCTCCAGGATTACACAGATATTTTCTCTGATTATACCCAAAATAGCATTACAAATTAACGTCAGCCAATGTCGATATAGCCAAACAAAAAGAAAAAAAAAACTTAAATTACTCCTTAACCGTAATAAAACTAGCAATCCAAAAAAAAAAAATATATATCGTAATTAAACCGGTATCACAAAATAGTAGAAAACCTCTGCAACAACACGTATTTCAACTATAAACCAGCATCACCAAAATAACAAAATACATATTTAAAAACACATTTAAAACAGCTTCGCAAAATAGTAGAAAAAACCCAGCAACACCAAAATAATCAAAACATATTTAAAAGCACATTTAAAACAGCTTCGCAAAATAGTAGAATAAAACCCAGCAACACCAAAATAACCAAATACATATTTAAAAACACATTTAAAACAGCTTTGCAAAATAGTAGAATAAAACCCAGCAACAACAACACTTATTTCAACTATAAACCATTATTGTGTGAAACAGCATCTTTAACTTGTTGAATTAGAATTACCGTGCTTCGCTGTAGGTCGAATTCCTTTCTCTGGGTTTTTTCAACGTCCACCAATCGATCAAGCAGCACTCTGTTCACCAAGTTTTGTTCTTCAGAAGTCTTTTTGTGAGCTTCAAATATAAGTCTGGTCAATAACTCTTGATCTTTAGACCACGAAATTATGGCAGCGATGCCTTCAGTCAGTCTTCTCAGCAATACGTCTTGATCTGTACACCTTGAAATTATGGCAGCGATGCCTTCAGCCTGTCTTCTCACTCGAGCTGTCAATTCCTGCAACAACTCATTGATGAAATGTTCCTGGTTTGTAGGTAGAGATGTTTCAAAAATCACAGAAGATTCATCCTCAACACCGGCACCAACCACACTTGGCAGATTAACCGCCACAGATGTCTGCGAGTCCAAAGACGATGGCAGTACGGTAGTAACTACCGGTACTATCGCATCACCGTTAGCTTCTGAGGCCCTTGCCAACGCTGCAGACCATGAATTTGTGACATCTCCAGCTCCTAACAGGTTTTCTGTATAGAAATCTGTTTAAACACAGTAAGATTAGTATACTACAACACCACAGTATTTAAAAATCGAATATGTAGTCATATAAAGCACACTTACCAACTGTTTTAATGAAATCTGTGGTAGTATCCAGAGGTTGCACATCAGAAACTAGTGTATGGTCCGGGGATGTCCTTTTATCATTGGTAATAGAACGGGCCTGCTTACGTTTCCGACTAAGACTAAGTCTTGAAGATTTTGTAGAGGTTTTCTGTGGTACAAATCCTGGTTGTGTGACTAGTAATGCGGCATCTACATGTATAAAACAGAAAGAAAAGTTTTTTCAAAAAGAATTACGACACATGTAACAGTCAATAATACACATTAAAGAGATGTAAAGATCAAATAATATAGTCACCTTGCAGTTCGCATCCCTCATTAAAGCCTTGAGAAACCTCATTTATTGCGGGGTTATTAACTATGGGTATAAAAGTGTAAAAATGTAAGTATCACGTTTTTCAGAAAATCTGATTGTATAATTAAAAAACACAGTATTACCTTGCAGATCGCTGATCCTAGTGTCGCTTTGCTCTTCAATATTTATCAAAGTAGAATTCACTAATTTGGAATAAACGTGTAATATAAAATATACATACATAAATGCGCTCATATGATCATTCAGGAAATTTACTTGAAAATATACTTAAAACACTTACAAAGCTGGTCGATCTGGTCAAAATGTTGGTAGGGAGGTAGCGTTTTAAAAATTCCTGTATCGTATACATACACATTTAAAAGCCTGTTAAATGTTAAAAATAAAAACAAAATAAGACTGTTTTTACAAATGAAGATAACTTGGTATATCAAACATGATAAGTAAAACATTTAAAACAAACAAAATAACTTACCAGCGAGTCCTGAGTCCATTGTTTGAGAAAAATAAAACAAAGCCTCTTTAATATAACTGAGAGAAAGAGATGTCCTCGCGAAAATCAGTTGTAAGGGCCCAAATGAGAATCCCACCTTTTGAACTACGGAGGCGGGGCTTGCCAGACTCAGGAGGCCGTACCCCACATATTTACATGATACAAACCCCACCCCATATTTTATTTGGCTATTTAATTTTTAAACCTTTTACAAACAAGATTATCAACTAGAAATATAAGCTTCTCTAGTAAATTATAGATACTTATAGATTTATAATGTAAAGAATATATCTTCATGAAAACTGATGGGAAAAAGAACAAACTAGACAAGCCTGTAGTTAAAAGTATAATTACTTATCACTGTTAAAAGAATAATTTTATTTTAAATCATACATTAAATATATTAACATTTTAAACAGTATAAGACAAATGACATAACATTTCACCCACGCATACTTATAACGATATGTATACATTTTTATATGTGTAGACATCTAAAGCACAAAAGAATAAGCAATGCTATACTTAAATCTACTTTTTAATTGAATTACATCTAAACACTACAAATCAAAAGATCTTTTTTCCCCAAGAAAAAGGTGTGTGTTTAAGAAAGGGTGAATTCAAATATCAAGGAAGACCTTTGGCGTGAGCAGACACTTAGTCTGCAGGGGGAAAGGAAATGTCTTAACGCCTAACCCAGTTCCTAAACGTTTATTATATTGATCTTGATTATTGTTGTAAAACCATGACACCTTGTTTGTGGGAGATGACAGAGACTGCAAGGAATTAATATTTGAATATCAAGGAAGACCCTTTGGCGTGAGCAGACACTTAGTCTACAGGGGGGAAAGGAAATGTCTTAACGCCTAACCGAGTTCCTAAACTTTTATTCTATTGAACTGTACCGACGTATCAGAAGTCTTGGGGCGTGACCCAGTTAGACGACGATGACTGGCTTGGAAGGAAAGATTTACATTACAACCTTCAAGACAGGAAGACAACAGCTTATTCAATTGAGCTCCTAACCGGTACCTCTTTTAAAAAACCTACCTAAATAATATTACAATTATTTTATTTAACATTATTTCTTCATCAGGTCTTCTTATTTCTTTAATCATATGTATTGATTTATGCACAGACATTATGCTTAAAAGCAAAACATTCTGGCATACAATTCTAACTTATCTTTTTACTATCTTCTGATTTCTTTAAACACTCACACAGGAGATGGGAGGCGTGAAACAACAGAGACTATAGGACACCTGGATAAACATCATTTCCTGAGTAATTTCCGGAGTAATTTCCGGAGTATAAACATTAATTACCACCATAATATTTTATTACAGGAAGCAAACAACTCATAAGGTGTTAGGTCGTAAATCAGGGTCATAAATCATAATTTTTGACACATGGTACATCATATTTTCTTCTTGTACGTCCACGAAGACGGATCAACCCACCAACATATTTAGCAGATTATGAGCTTGGTGAGTCATTGCCACATCGACAGCCACTCCCACATAGACAGCCACTCCCAGACCTCAGTCAAAGTAGAGTCCCGTCATTAAGTGAGGTAGCGCAAACCAGATCGGCTTCGCCTGTTAGTCAAGATTTTGAATATGATATGTGGAGACTGAGAGATGAATGGCAAAGTGCATCTGATCGGCATGGAGAAGAGAAAGCAGAGCGTACAGCCATGCTGGAGTTGATGAAACAGGAGAATGCAGACCTGCGGCAACAAACCCGTCAGCTTCCAGAGATAATGTTAGCATCACAGGAGATACGTGAACAGAATGCTAATTTACATAAGGAGCTTCAAAGTATTAAGTCACAAAAGGGAGCACCTTATGATTCAGTGACTGCATCAGGGCGTCTTGAAGTCACTTTATTCCAAAATCAAGCCTTGAGACACCACCACAGTTCTGTCCCACTCCAGCCCCCGTTTGAAGCCACTAACGCCATCTACATCAATGAGAGAGCTGTGCTCGAATATGAATGATAAGTACCCCAGATTAGCAGAAGATTTCAGGACTATGGATATTTCTTCAATGCATGAAAGAGTAACACCACAAGTGAGCTACAGCAACCCACCTCAGCCCAGGTACTCCTATACTACACAACCTATGCTAGAGTCTGAGACCCCTGTTTATAAGCAGATGCTATCTCACCATCCAGATTACGATCCACCATACCGCCCTCCATCAATGCAAGAAAAGATGTACAGAGGTCCTGCACCCACCATTCCCTTCTTAACATCCCCTGATCCTAGAGAGTTTTCTAGACTGAGAATAGCATTGGAGAACATTTTACCTGAGGATTCAACAGAGCGATTCCGATTTCAGATTCTCACTGATCATCTTAAGTTTGAGGAAGCACTACTTGTGCCCGACTCGTACAGTAACTCAAACTTCCCTTTCACAAACACCATGGAAGCCCTCAATAAAATGTATGGTCAGCCACATCAACTAGCCTTACAACGTATTGCAGAACTGATGGATGGACAAAATATTCGCAGTGGAGATGTCAAAAGGTTTTCGGATGTTTGGACTACAAGTACGTTCTCTGGTTAGTATGCTGGAACAACTGGGACAGAAAGGCAATGTGGAGCTGGAATGCGGGTCGCACGTATCCAGATTGATGAGCAAACTGCCACATGATCTAAGGTCCAGTTTCTAGAGGTACACTCATCCCCTTAATGTCACTATTCCTACATTGCAGACTGGCTTGAGTACGAGCTTCAAGTTCAGGAAGACCATACAGAATTTACCAGTCAGTTCAAAGGGTCATCATTACAGAGACGGGAGATGAGGAGAGATGCCAGGCAACCACGTAAAACCACTAACATCCTCCTTGGTACAGAGAAACTAAAGACCAGCCCAACATCACCAGTTTATCCACCAAAACCAAAGAGAGAAGGAACAAATGCTTACTGTCCATACTGCGACAATAACAGACATTTCCTAAATGGCTGTGAAAATTTCAAGTTACTCAGTAAGGATCAGAAGGTGACTTGGATTAAAACCCAAAATAGATGCTGGCGCTGTGGGCGTAGTCATCATGCAGCTAATTGCACACTAAAAGCCCTTTGTCCGTCTTGTAACAGGAAACATCTCCAGGCACTACATGAGGTAAATGACCAAAATCAATCTACAGAAGAACAAGTTCCAACCAGTGCAGTCTTGTATGTGGATCGTCCAACTTGTGATGATAAAATCCTACTAAAGGTGACTAAAGTTTTGCTTCAAAATGGCAACAAATCCATGAAGGCATATGCAATTTTGGATGATGGGTCAGAACGGACCATTATTCTACACGAAGCAGTACAGAAATTGAATCTGAAGGGACAGCCAGAGGACTTGGTTCTTCGTACAGTCAGGCAAGACACTCAGACTATTCACGGGGCGGCTGTGACCTTCACAGTATCTTCAAAGGCTAACCCTGGTAAAACTTACAAGATACGGAGTGCCTTCACTGCCAAAAGTTTGAGTTTAGCTGAACATTCACATCCTGTCCAGGTACTCCAGAAGAAGTACAAGCACCTTGCAGGACTGCCATTACAGCATCTTGACAAAGTGAAACCAGTAGTCCTCATTGGCTCTGACTGCCCACACCTTATCGCACCGATAGAACCAGTCAGACTGGGTCCACCTGGTGGCCCTGCGGCTGTAAAAACACGCTTAGGATGGACACTACAGGGCCCAGCGCGAGACCTAACCAGCAGACTCTTTTCACAGCAATGCCTCTTCACCAGCTTACGATCTGCCAATGACCTCTTTGACAATGTGGAAAAACTGTGGAAAATGGACATTCTTCCATATCGGAACGAGAAGGTATTGACAAGGTCAAGACAGGATCAAGAGTCCATTCAACTTCTCCAGGATAAAACTGTGAGAGTGGATGTTAAAGGAACCCAGCGTTATGCAACCCCTCTTCTATGTGCCAAATGTATGCCATGTCTACATGCACCAAAGGAAGCGGTCCTGCCACAATTAAGGGGAATAGAGAATCGGTTGAACAAAAATCCTGATCAAGCGGTAGCCTACCAAGAAGAGATAGTCAGGTTACAGGAGGTTGGCTACATTACAAAACTCTCAACTGAGCAGGTGGACAGTTCAAAGGAGAGCTGGTACATCCCACATCATTTAGTAGAACACAATGGGAAGAAAAGGGTCGTCTTCAACTGTTCGTTTACTTACCAAGGCCACAATCTGAATGAGTACTTGCTTGCAGGTCCAACCCTTAGACCTTCTCTTTTAGCCGTACTTCTACGTTTCCAAGAACATTCTATCGCTATCAGTAGTGATATTCGTGGAATGTTCCACCAGATATGCCTTTTGCCTGAATACAAACAGCTGCTGAGATTTATTTGGAGGGATCTTCAGAGAGACCAGGCCCCAGATGTGTATGAATGGCAAGTTTTACCTTTTGGGACTACGTGTAGTCCTTGCTGTGCCACATTTGCTCTACAAAAGCACGTCCTGGAACAGAGTGAGTCCGAAGACACACAGTTTACGGTAGAGAGATCTTTCTATGTGGACAACTGCCTTCAGAGCTTCAGCTCAAGTGAAACTGCCAAAGATCTGGTTGACAGACTCCGCAGTCTCCTAAGTTCAGGAGGCTTTGACTTAAGGCAGTGGGCGAGCAATGACCCATCAGTCATCAGCCACCTACCAGATGTTGCTTGATCTCAAGAGTAGTATCCAGTGGATCAACGAAGGTCACCAAGAAACTCAGGAGTTGACTCTTGGTTTACAATGGCATTGTTCATCAGATACCCTCTCTTATAAGCAACGTCCAACAGAGCACCCGATTTCAACTATGCGTAGCATATATCACACACTTGTTAGTCAGTATGACCCCATTGGCTACATTGTACCATTCACAACACGGGCCAAAGTGATTGTACAGCGGTTATGGGATAAAAAAAGAGAGTGGGACGATCCCCGTCTGCCTGATGAACTTTTGCACTTGTGGAAAAGTTGGGAGAGCGAGCTGGATGGTCTACAGTACATTGCATGGCCGAGGTGTTATTGCAGTAAAGAACTGGATCGCCCTACCAGCATAAGACAGATCCACATTTTCTGTGACGCATCGGAGCGAGCCTATGGATCGGTAGCCTACTTAAGAACTGAAAATCCTGAAGGTAGGGTGGAAGTAGCCTTTGTAGCCGCTAGATCTCGGGTGGCCCCGAAAAAACAGCAAACCATACCACGGTTGGAGTTATGTGCAGCACTTACAGGTGCACAACTCGCAAAGGTTCTGAAGACGGAGCTGACTTTATCCCTTAACAGTGTCACTCTGTGGTCTGATTCCACAACTGTTCTTACTTGGCTACTGTCACAATCCTGTCGTTTTAAAGTGTTTGTAGGCACAAGAGTAGCAGAAATTCAGGAACTTACTGAGTTTGATAACTGGAGGTATGTACCATCGAAAGAGAATCCTGCAGATGATATCACCAAGGGAAAATCCCTCTGTGACATAAGTCAGGAAAGCAGATGGAACAAAGGGCCAAATTTTCTTAGACAAACAACTGATCATTGGCCAGAGATGCCACAGTTAGCAAACGCTGAGGAAGATGGTGAACTGAGAAAGCCAACCTTTTGTGGTCTATCAATCTCATCCTCACCTACTCCTGATCCACAGAAGTACCAGACACTGACAGAGTTATTGGATGCTTACATTCACCAAGTCAACGGGACAGCAACCTATATTCCAACAGCAGATGATTACAGAATGGCAGAACTCGCGGTTCTTCGTAACAGCCAGACTGAGTCTTTCTTAGAAGAACTCTCTTACCTCAGAATAGGTAAACCTCTACCAAAAAATAGTCGCTTGCTGTGCTTAGCCCCTGAATACGATGAGGATTTCAAACTCATACGAGTTGGCGGTCGCCTCCGTAATACCAGCCAGTTAGAGGAAGACACCATTCATCCTATTGTCCTCGACTCACGTCATCCACTCACCAAATTGATAATTAAGGACTATGACAATAATCTACCTCATCCAGGACCAGAAAGGGTATTTTCTGAACTTCGGAGGAAATACTGGGTGACACGTGGACGAGCAGCAGTCCGAAAGCACCAATTACAGTGTCCAGAGTGTCAGAGATGGCGAGCACAACCACATCTTCCCCGAATGGCTGATCTGCCACCTGCCAGATTGAGGATCCACAAACCTGTTTTCTACTCTACAGGTGTAGATTGTTTTGGACCTTACAGCATAAAAGTGGGGCGCAGAAATGAAAAAAGATGGGGAATCATCTTCAAATGCATGACTTCACGTGCTGTCCACATTGACATACTCACTAGCATGTACACAGACTCCTTCTTACTGGCTTTACAACGTTTTATCTCCAGGCGGGGTAAACCTTATGAGCTGCTTTCAGACAGAGGAACTAACTTTAGAGGAGGAGAAACGGAATTAAAGGAGTCATTCAGTGTCCTTCACCCTGAGCTTCAACTACAACTTGCTAGTCAACAGATTAGATTCATTTTCAATCCACCTAGTTCACCGCATTTTGGTGGATGTTGGGAGAGAGAAATTCGCTCTCTAAAAGCTGCACTGCAAGTTACAATTGGTGCCCAGACTGTGACTGAAGAGGTGCTGAGGACTGTGTTCATAGAAATAGAAGGAATCCTCAACTCTAAACCCATCGGCTACACCTCTTCGGATGTGGCGGATCCTGATCCAGTGACTCCCAACATCTTGTTGATGGGGCGGCGAGATGCTTCATTGCCGCAGGTGGTATACCAAGACACTGAACTCTTGAGCCGTAAGAGATGGAGACATAGCCAGGTCTTGGCTGACCATTTTTGGAGGCACTTCATTCGACATTATCTACCTAATCTCCAGGTTAGACAGAAATGGAAGTCAGAACAAGCTGACCTGATCGTGGACCAGCAATTGCCCCGTGCTCATTGGCCTATGGGGAAAATTGTTCAAGTTTTTCCTGGGTTAGACAAGAGAGTCAGATCTGTGGAAATTGCGGTTAAGGACAAAACTTACACCCGGCCCATAACTAAGATTATTTGTCTGCCCCCTCTCCCTGATTAACAGTGATGCTTTAGGTTTACAAATTCACACTGTGAATTTGGGGGCGGCTGTAGAAAAGTGTCACCTTTAATGAATGGACTAATCCGGTCACCCCTGTCATTCAGTGCGAAATGGACTGTTCCAAAACTTTCCGAGTGCGCAGTGTCGGAGAATAGAACAGGTGAATGATAACGACCCAGGAGATCGGCTGGAAGAGTGTTAATAGTTATAGTTTAAGTAAGATTTATTCAAATCAAAGGAGGTTTTATAGACTGTGCGTGCATTATACCAACCACACATCTATGCACATTTAATAAAAGTCAAAGATTTGAATACTTTGAGTGAGGAGTGAGACATACTTGTTCTAACCGGACAAACTGTAGCCTTCAACCAAACCCGGACTAGCAATTAAAGTAAATTAAAGGAAGATTTTTCAATTGTAATACCTCTTCTTTCACCGTGTCCTTGGATGAGAAGTAAGGAATTGATTTAAACTGAAGAAACTTGGATCTGTTGTGTCATTATTTTAAACTCTTGCATTATCCAACCTACAGTAAGTGGTCTGTCTCAATGTCAAAATTAATCAATAAAAGAAAAACATATATGTAACACACATTGATATTGTTTTTGCTCTGCATTAACAGGTATAGTTCTGTCATGCTTTGTCAAATTGTTCCAATTGTTTTGAAGTTTTTTAATAGAGAATGTTAAAATATGACAAATTTTTGAAAATTTACTCATCCCAACTCAATTTGCCAGCACAGGTCACAAATGATGCAGCAGCAAACAGAAATGGATAAAGAACAAGGTCTTCAAAAGGCAAAAACATTTATAAAACTATGGCTGATGGTTCTGTTGAAAATGTAAACAGGCTGTTGCAGACTTACATTTGCATATAGCATATATATTATCCAAATCCATTCTGATTAGAGCATTAAAAACTTGAAAAGTGTAACATTTAGGTAAATTTAGAATAAATAAAAATGTGCGATTAATTTGCGATTAATCGCGAGTTAACTCATGAAATCATGCGATTAAATATTTTAATCTATTGACAGCCCTAATGTTTATATATTTTTAGAAGAACATTTTCCTGGAAGGCATTTTGTAAAACTTTTGTGATAATCATAAAAAATGCTGGCGGGCAACTTTTCGAAAAATGGCTGGCGGGGAATGAGTTAATGTAAAAAATCTGTTTTTAAATAAAATAACCCAACAAGCTTATTTATATTGCATCATAATTCATTAATAATAATAACATTAGACCATTTTTATAACTTGATAAAAATTATATGAAGAAACAATATGAAATAATATAGCTGCTGTTAAAATCATTTAACATTGTTTAAACAGACAAAATTCCTGTACTATGTGTTTATTCGTATAAAACACACATTGCCTGTTTTTAATCCATTCATTTCTGATTTCATGCAATGGATTTAATGTTTATTCAATAAATATCACTGGCTAAAAATAATTTGTACTTGACTAGTTTTTAAGAGGGGTACTTTGTACTTTTACTTAATACTCAAGTACATTTTTAACACCAGTACTTTTACTTGTAATTATTTTAGCAACTACTTGTAATTATACTTGAGTACAAATTTTCAGTACTCTTTCCACCTCTGCCTGTTTGTAGGAGACCGAGGGTATGCATGTCAGAGGTTTTTGCTAACCCCCTATCCTGACCATCAGACAAGGCCACAAAACCGCTTCAATGTGGCCCTCAGTAAAACCAGGGTAAAGATTGAGATGACCTTTGGCATCCTAAAGTCACAATTCGGCTGCCTTAGGCGCTTAAGAGTGTCACCAGAGTGGGCATCACAGATAGTGGCTGCATGTGCCATTCTGCACAATATAACCACTATCAGAAAGGAGCAAGGACCACCACTAAATCACCTTCTCCCTGATAAAATTGACCCCATCACAGTTGACCACCCAGCTGTCAGAAATGCTATCACAACCCAATATTTCACTTAATAAAATCCACATTGACACTGCAGATAGGTCTCAAACTGTTTTATTGTTCATGTCATGTGGCTGGGGGGAGAAAGAGCAAGAGAAAGTTACATTAATAAATATTTATAAAGTTCATACTGAAAGGTTACTAGGTTAAATAAGTTCACATACTAATGTCTGTTTGTTCCAGCTGCTTGATCTCCAATTAATTTTTTTTTAATTTGGGGTGTCTTCAGCTCACAGTCTTGCTCCTTCAATTTGCAGTCAAGTTCAAGACTTCTTTTATAAAGGGCCCTGACTGATCTGTGACGGGTCTGTTTCCACCTGAAACAATTTAATAACTAACAGTCAGTAAAACTCTTCTGGAGGTTAATCAAAATCACAAAAAGTGGCATGACTTGTTACAAACATAGGACTGACTAATTTATGTCAAGTGTTTAAAGCAATACCTTGTTCACATTCCTTCTATAGCCCATTGAGGCAGGGTAAGGGCTTTAGTTTCTGGGGCAGGGTGTGTAAAATCCTAAAATAAAATAGATGTGTTCATCTGTAAGGGCCAGTCACTTATGACATTCAAATGTGGGCAATTATAAAAAGCCCACTGCATTCACCTCAGCAACTGTGTCAGAACACACAGAATAAGTGTCTTTATTTTCGTCACCATAATATATAAAAGTAGGCCAATGTAAAACATACCTGTTATAAATCAGGTTAAGTTCATGGTGTTCTGTCTGTCTGCATACTGACCTCTGTGTATGAGAGCTGGCCTCATCAGGGACACTGCAGAACATAGAGTCAGACATATTTTATACTAAAGTAGCAATTCATTGCAAACACACCCCCAGTGTCACTTGCTTCGAGGAGACAGCACCAGGGTCAGATTGCACAGCACCTGCAATCCCATCCTTAATCGGCCGCCCCTTATTGTTACTTAGAGCCAACTCCTCTGCCACAGTGTATTCTGGAGGAGGTGGCCCTCCCCCACACTTTTTTCTGTTGGCTGCAAACAAGTGTTTGTGATAAAATGTTCACAAAAATAATAAAAGTTTGTGGTAAATAGGCTACTTACCATTTTGAATTATTTTTTTATATTTGGTTTTGATCTGCTGCCAAGAACGTATGGAGTTGGGGTTGCAGGGTGTCCGCGAATCCTTAAAGTCTTAAAACGTCTTAAATTCCGTAGTATGAAAATAAGGCCTTAATAAGCATTAAAATGTCTTAAATCCGCGTATCAAAGGTCTTAAAATTTTGACCAACCAACACCGCCAAGAAGATTGTAACTGTTTTATACATGTTCGTCTCATGTGTCAGAAAAAACTGTATAGGTGGAATCTACTAAAGCACAAGTTTGCGGGGAGTTCGCTAAAGTGTGTGGACCGGGTATAAGCAAATACAGAAAAGTGTGAGTTTTAGATATGGGGAAGTGCACATTTAATGAAAACTGATTTTGCTTCGTGGTAAACACGAGTTAGCGTACGGGGTCCATTGTTTATTTTTTAAGTTGTTTAAGTTATAATGTAGTTATTATAAATGCTTTTATTTGTAGTGTTTTGATGGCATGCTACGCTAACGTACTAGCTGTTCTGTAAACATCTGCTGTCTGGAGATATGAGAGATGTGTTTCTAGGAATAATTTTGACTGGTAAAGCTTCTTTAAGGTAAGTTTCTTTTTGTAAGAAAGGAATTTAATAAAAAGAAAGTGAATAGACGAAAGGAGGAAATAAAACACTAAATAGAATGTATGAGTAATTATTAATAATAATAATAAAATAAACATTTAGACAGCCATATCCCGGATTAAAAGTTGTTAATGACTCATCCGGATGCTTATTTAATGAGTCTGTTTAAAACCCGGAGCAATAGGACAATAAACTGAAAGGATGTTGTGAGATATAAATAAACAAACATTAGCTTTGCATTTTTGCTGTTTTCTCTAAATAAATTTACATGCCATGGGTCTAAAAACATTTCATAAAATACAGAGTTTTAGAGGTATCATCTTCAGATTTAAACAGAGTTTTAGGAGGACGATAGAGCAGGATAATTATAAGAGAGTGAGCCTTCAAAACCATATATTCAAATGAATTGATGTCGTGAAAATAGTTGCGTTAGTCGGAGATTGTCGCTGTAAATTACAGCGAGACCACCCCCTTTACCATGGAGACGGGGTCTGGAGAGATAATTATATGCGGCAGGTGTAAGGAGATTCAACTGCAGAAAATCATCCGGGGCTTGCAAGTTTCAGTGAGAAGAAAAATGTCAAGCTTATTGTCAGTGATAATTTCGTTAAGATAAGAGGCTTTGTCCGATATTGAGCGACAGTCCAGTAGTGCAAAGCGACGATGCAGGGAATTGAAATTGGTGATACATTGCTCAGCATCAGAGAGATTAATTAAACAGCGATTTAAAGTATTGGCGGTGGGTTCTTGTCTGTTCACGGACGAAAATCTACAATTGGTCCAGATGCATGGCGGGGTATCAGGTTTCGAGCAAAATGTGCTCCTGAAGACACGCCGCGAGCAGTGTATGTACCAAGGGTGACAGAGAATCCCTAGACTCCAGCAGCATTCATACATCACTGAATCGAGACGCGGGTGGCGGTTCAAGGCCCTTAACTGAGATGGTAAATATCCAATATCCATTATGAAAGTGGGAAAAATGAGGCCGAACAGAGCAGAAAAAAGAAAAAGGAAAGGTTTTCCCAGAGACATGTTAGTGCTGAGCAAAAACAAGCCGATCACAGGCAAAGACCATGTTGGCCAAACTCTGAACGCAACTTCACCAGAAACAGCAGACTAAATAGGAGACGACACACCTAGATAGCAAGCTATTAAAGGAGCAGCGCAACCGACAGAGAGAGCGGTAACTCACCCGTCCGAAGAGCCAAACGTGGTTGAGACGTTAAGCAGGTAGAGAGCTCGCAGCAGCCCGGCGGCAAGTTCGCAGACAACAATTAAAAAATTATAATAGTCCAGTTCAAAAATCATTAGTAAGGAGCTGAGTAATCCTAGACAAAGTCTTGATAAACAGATGTATATATCCAAGCAGGAAGGAGACAGACTAACAAACAAACAAACAATCCAGGTGCGAAGCGGCAGCACAGACGCGCACACCTTCTCGACCCAGAAACGGAAACTCCTTGGGATTTCTTTCACCCATCCGAGGCTATAAACACACAGATGTAGTGGTGATGTACCTCTTTCTATTCCAAGGAATGATCCAAACTGTGAGTCAGTAGTGCAAAGATCCAGAAGCGAGTAAACTCCACAACGGAACACAGTAATCCACTCGATATGCTTTAAAAATCCATATGTTGAATTTCCAAGGTTAAAAATATATTTAAAAGAGATGCCTTTTCCAAACAAGAAACAAACAATACAGGACAAACATGGTTTCTGCCATCTTGGATTAGGGGCGGGACACAAACGAGGATTACTCATGTAATGGCGGATAACTTAACTTTATAACTAAAGTTATGGACATAAAGTTATATGGTAACATAAGCCACATGAAGTTTACAACTCTGTTGTGTATCAGTTTTTTAGTTTATACAAGTTACGTTTTTGAATAGGGTTTGTTTCCAAATAAACAAAAAATGTCCTTAATTTCTATTTTGATTATATTGTTAACTTCTTAATAAACCACAAACAAACATGTATACATTTCTTTTGCCCTCATGCTTTACTATAGTTCCCCACATTCCTGCCTAAAGGCTCATTATGCAGCTCATTATTCGAGTCTTTTGTTTCATCAGCTGTCAATCAATCCTTCTCACATACAGCCTTTCTAAATATTCTTCAATATATTGTTTTATGTGAATGAGTAAGCAGAATGATTTTCACATCATTTTAAAGAACAAGAAAACTCTAGACTACTAGATTCTGTTTAGAAAAGTCTTGTTAAAACATGTTTAGTATGGGTTTTGTGGACTTATATCAGTGACTTAAATTTAGCTTTTTCAAAAACCATGCATAAACATTTTTCTCTCAAAAATACAAACATGTACATACATGTAGCTCATATAATGTAGCCCAGTTTGTGCTGAACGCAGTGTTATGAGACACTTGCCATTTATTATGTTTTAAAGCAACTGAAAAAAGACCAAATGTAAGAGAATGTCAGATCCTCTTCCAGTGTCCTAAAATGGTCGGACCCCAGAGGGTTAAAAGCCAGTTGCACTCACACCATGCCAATCCCCTATTTAGATGGTGGAATTTGTAAACTGAACCGAGGAAGAAGACCACCAGTCTTAGATTGATGTAAAAATCGTGTTGTTTTAGTTGTATTGAAATTGTTATTTCTTGTATTAAAACCTTTGGTTATCTTTAAAAGTAGTTTTTTTCAGTCATGGAAGTAAAATTAGCAGGCTTTTAATTGCTATAAATGTATGAATAGCCTACATGATCAGTGTCATCTCAAAGAATAATTTACAAATATGCGATAAAAGGTTTGTACTCTTAAAATTCTTAATTTGTAACAAACATGAGATAAAGAATTTACAAACGTGTGGAGAGCCGAAACGTTTTAGCACTCGGACAGCGCTGTGAAGTGTTTTGAAAGGCATTACTTAAGGTTCTTATCTTACCATATCCAAAGGCAGAGGTAGGTGGAAAGTAACGAATTACATTTACTCACGTTACTGTAATTGAGTAGTTTTTTGTGTATTTTTACTTTTTTGAGTAGTTTTAAAAATCTGTACTTTTACTTTTACTTAGGTATGTTTTATTTAAAGTATTGTACTTCGCTACATTTTAAATCAAGTCCGTTACTGAGTAAAAAAATATTTTAAAAAAGCAAGGTGATAAAAGACGCGCAACGGATGTAAATGGGCGGGGCCCGGGGGAACGCGCAAAAAGAACCATGGAGACGGACGAGACAGGCGCGCGCTAATCCAGACCCGCCTCAGTTCAAATCTTATGAAAGAAACCCCTGGTCATATTTAAGCGACCACTTTCCACTGACGCGAAGTGAGTGTTTCATTTCTATGAAAGGTAGGATTCATGCTGTAAAGTACAAAATTGCACGACGCGTTTTTAATACCATGCGCATTATCTTCCGAGGTCTAGCAGCTTCGCGTCAAGTCAAACACAACTTCAAAACTTCAAAAAAGAGAGAGAGAGAGAGAGAGAGAGAGAGAGAGAGAGAGAGATAGGAATAAAGGTCTGACATCAGGTACCCAGGTCAGGGAAGTAAGAAGATAATAAACGTGTCAAATGTATATAGACATGGCACTCATCTCATGATATGCTCATTTAAACTATATATAGCAATATACCAGCAATGCATCAATTACAACCTTACTATAGTGATTGTATTTACAAGCTGCTGACCACCTTCAAAAGTGCATAACTCACATGTAAAAATCATTAAACAATTCCATAAATGTTTCTTACTTTAAAAAAGCTTTTTATTTTATTAACTTTTTGTTATTGCACTTTAATTGTAAAGATGTTCCTACAATTAAAAACAACTAGTTTGAGATTTATATTCCCTTGTCGTTTTTGAACTATACTAGAATCCTCCACCTCTTCCCGCTATAAAAAAGTAACTTTTACTCTGAGTAAAGTTAAAATGACTTACTTTTTACTTTTACTTGAGTAGATTTTTAGTCAAGTAACTTTACTTTTACTTGAGTACAATATTTTTTTACTTTTTCCACCTCTGTCCAAAGGTACAAAGTCAACATATACAATAAATCTGTGAGTAGCATTAAAAAAATCAAACGAATGCAAATATTGCATGTATTTTAAAGCAAAAACTTTAATTACTTACCACGCCTTCTAACATCTCGTATCGGTCCTCATGTATGTCCAAAAGACTCAATAATCTTTTACATTTTAATCCTTTTAATTTTTCACATTTAAAAAACGTTTGTGTGCTGCAAATGCGCATTGTCGTCCCATTTATAGGCGCATATGACTAACGCACTCATTAAATAACAATATTAAACAATATTGCACCACTGACTTTAGACCAGGTTTAGTTGATCAATGGCGTAGTCTATTGTAGTTGCCTCAAAATAGCAACGCGACTGAACACACCTCGTTTTCAGACCAGAACGCTCATGGGCGCAAAATAAGGTACAAATGCATTTGATATTCAAAGAATGTGGCGCTAACATGAAAATGATCATTGCGCCGGGTTGCAACTAGCAAAAAACACTTGCGTCGCACATTGCACTGCATTGCGCCGGGTGTATGATGGGGCCCAAAGAATTAAAATATAGCATATGACAGCTAAGCGACTAGTAGCAAAAATGCAAACGCTGGTCTGGCTTTGAGAGCAAATATGATGTAATGATGCCACAAATATGCTAATTAGTACATCAATAATCGATTCTGATTTAAATCGGGACCCCTAAGAATCAGTATAATGTATTACTATTTTCAAATCTTAATGTCAATGTCAATGAACATATAAATGTTAAGAAACAAACAAAAAAAACATTACCTGCAAGTCCTTCACCTCAGTTTTTGACTTAGGACTCTCTTGCATCCATGACTGCAGGTTTTTGAAATGTTTTTCAACCATGGGCCCACAGGACGGATTCGAAAACACAACCGCAGCACTTTGCAACATTTCATCTAACTTGGATGAAGTGCTTGCAGTTGTGAGGAGACCAAACATGTGCATGGCCAGATGGTAGTGGTTCCGTGCACTGGAAAATGAATTGGGTTGATTAATAATAATTATAATTATAATAATAATAATAATACATTTATTTTATATAGCGCCTTTCAACAATCTCAAGGACGCTTTGCAAAGATGTGATATACAATCATACAGAATCAAAGAGGAATAGAAAACATCATTATACGTATACAAAAGCATGGACATAGACCATAGAAAAGGAAACAACACATCAAAACATCCCAACAACAAACATGTACATCAGAGCAAAACATTCTAGTAGAAAATACAGATGGTACATACAGTACAGAAAAGAAAAAAAGAAAGAACACAAAACCATGTCAGTGGACTTGAGAATCAGAATAACATAAAGTGAAAAGATACAAAATCCTGTAAAGACGCCACGTCTCGAATGCTCTGGGGGAGAGAATTCCAGAGGCTGGGAGACACAATAAAAAAGGCTCTACCACTAAACGTTTTCAGCCTATACTGAGTAACTTCTAATAGATTAGAGTCAGAGGACATAAGTGCACGTGCAGGGCTATGTGTGTGGATGAGATCTGTGATATATTGTGGGCATATTAAGGAGATACACAACATTTTTAAAATGCATTATGCCTTTGGAGTTTGTTGACAACCCTTATGCTATTTAAAATAAACCTGGAAAAATAACTGGTAATTTATTCAGAACATTTATGGTACTTTCCTAGAAATTTGATGTATGGCAATCCTAGAATGAGTTAGCTTTTTAGTATGTCTTGTTAAAACAAACAATAATTATTATTACTCTTTAAGACTTTTTCTATTGTGTTTACTCGATACATGTAGAGTAATAAAGGCGTAATTATTAAATTAATACATAGAAATTTGTAATATGAAAAATTCAAATCACAATACTTTGTTCTTTCTTGTAAATGACATAAATTATTCAAAAAATAATAGGAAATGCTTACTACTTTCTGCACATTTCTTTATGTGACTCAAGCAACGGTGAAGAACTGTCACTTCAAAGTCTTCCTTGGTTCCTTTCCCACGGGCAATTCTGTAGTACAGGTTAATGGTGTCATGCAGATTTTTCCTCACAAAAGCTAAACATATTGCCTGCATTCATACCATCGACCCATCGCAGATTACCCTAATGGTTGACTGCATGCCTGTCCGTCCAATACATCTTCCAACATCCGTCAGAAATGCCTCAAGGAAATATGAAACCGTGGCTGTAATGTGATCACATGTCAGATAAGTTGCAACAGGGCGAGGAGTTTTTTGGGCGATTCTGGACCACCAGCTCATGAACGTAGAAAGGCAGCAAGCCTTCTTTAAAATGCTGCCCGTGGCATCAAGATAAATTGTCCTCTCTGCATCTATCCTGATATATTTTTATGCTTCTAGACCAGAGTAGGACACCTTTCGGATGTAGGACCTCATCGGGAGCATTCTTTTTTTTTGTTCACCATTATTTGAAGACTTAATAGTTTGTTGTTGTGTTGGCAGCTTTTCTGCTGTACTTCCCAGGAGATGTTTTTAAAAACATTGTGAGTAGAAGCCTCTTCTCTGCAGTTAGAATCCATGACGTCACTTTTAGCTAATTTTTCCAGATACATTGTTCTGGGACATTGTTTTTGAAGTGCTTGGCCTACTACTTCTCTTTCATGTGCTTTTACAGGTGGTATTTTCAGTTCTTGATTATGCATGGTCTCTTCACCCTGAAACTGTGTTGTAGCCTTTAAGTCCACACTATCAACAGTAAAATAAAAAGTGACTGGGCAATCCTCAAACCTACAGTATCCAACACACCAGAATTCAGGGCTTGGTTGTGTTGATCCCAAACACTTTAGCCTGTGCCTTTTTAAATGTAAAGGAACAGTAAGGATGCATGATTCTTAATCCTTTCGAAATTATATTTGTCCGCTGCAATCCTTTGAATCCCCTTTTTCTTAGACCCCTGATGAAAATCAAATAGTGATAATTAGAGATGAGCCGGATACTCGGCTGAAACGAGTATCCGGTATGGATAAAGCACTTCTGCCAAGTACGAGTTTTTTACGAGTAACACGAGTCAATATCTGTGCTCCAATTAAATGAAAATCATCATTGGGTAGCTGATTGTGTCAGCGTTCTGTGATAGGCTTAGTACAGCGCCCCTCCCCTACACACATACAGATGTATTGTGTTGCTGTGTCCCGCTCTGCTCGCTCACTCACACACAGAACAGCTCTCTGTCTGTCTCTCTCTCTCAGTCACTCGGGTTCGCGGTTCTTTTCCATTAACGTTTAGGGTTTCTTTAGCTTTTTACTTTGGGTTGTAACGTTAATACGTACCAACCAGCAGAGTTCTGGTAAACGTGGGTTCGTTCAGATGTGAATGCGACGCGCATTGCGTCTCTGTCTGTCCGAGAATGTTTTTCTTTTTTAAACCTTCAGCTGTCTCTAACCACTGTGTCCCACTCTGCACACTCACACACAGAACAGCTTTCTGTCTCTCTCCCTCAGTCACTCGGGTTTGCGGTTCTTTTCCATTAACGTTTAGGGTTTCTTCAGCTTTTTACTTAGTTAGTTGCATTCTGTTGATTACAGAGACATGGCTTCATTCATTCATCCCAGACTCTGCCATTGAGCTAGAAGGCTACACACTACAGCGTCAAGATAGAACAAAGGCCTCCGGTAAGAGCAAGGGAGGGGGGCTATGTGTTAGTACACCAATTATTGTTGACAAACACAGTGATTATAGACAGCCACTGCTCCATAGACCTGGAGTATGTGACGGTTAAATGCAGGCCCATTTATCTACCAAGAGAATTTACTGTGGTCATTATAACTGCTGTTTACATCCCACCTGATGCAATGCTAATTCGGCTATCAGTCTTTTATATGGCGGTATAAACAGCCAGCAGAGCAGATACCCTGACGCTGTCCACATCTTAGCTGGGGACTTTAACCAAGCAGATCTAAAGTCAGTGCTCCCTAGATTTCATCAGCACGTAAAGTGTGCCACCAGAGGAGCAAATACATTGGATAAAGTATACTCAAATATTAAGCTAGGCTACAGGGCCAGACAATTAGCACACCTAGGCCAGTCAGATCACATGTCTCTGCATTTAATCCCTGCATATGCCCCCCTCAGGAAAACGTCTCCAATCATCACAAAGACGTTAAAAACTTGGCCCGAGGATGCCTCTCTGCAGCTTCAGGACTGTTTTGATAGGACTAACTGGGAGGTCTTTGAACATACAGACCTGGAAGTGTTTAAAGATAGTGTTCTTTGTTACATTAAGAACTGCATAGACACTGTCACAGTGGACAAATGCATCCAGGTCTATCCCAATCAGAAGCCCTGGATGAACCGTTATGTCCGACGTCTACTGAAGGAAAGGAACATCGCCTTCAGGTGCGGCAACAAGGTTCGCTATAATGTGGCTAGAGCTAATCTGAGGAGAAGCATTAAGAAGGCCAAGTTGGATTACAAGAGGAGGATCGAAGACTACCTGGAGAGTAACAATACCAGAGAGGTGTGGCAAGGAGTCCAACATCTTACCAACTTCAGGTCTAACCTCAGTTCTGCAGAAAGTAACGCCTCGCTGGCATAGGACCTAAGTCTCTTCTTCGCCCGCTTTGAGAGGAAACAACCAGATACAGTCATACATCATCCTGTGGTCTCTAGTAATTTTACACTTACAGTGGAAGAGGATGAGGTAAGGCATACTTTGCGAACCATAAACCCGAAGAAGGCGGCTGGACCTGATGGTATCGCTGGACGTGTGCTTAAGGACTGTGCAGACCAGCTGGCGGGAGTCTTTACTAGGATTTTCAACCAGTCATTGTCCCAGTCAACGGTAACACCCTGCATGAAGTCCTCCATCATAATACCAATGCCTAAGAAACCCCACATTAATAGTTTTAATGATTACCGGCCAGTTGCACTCACCCCAGTGGTCATGAAGTGCTTTGAAAAACTGGTTCGGAGTCACATCACCTCATACTTTTCACCGACCTTTGACCCATACCAATTTGCATATCGGTCGAACAGATCCACAGAGGACGCCGTAGCTACAGCCCTACATACAGCGTTGTCCCATTTGGAGCAGGAGGGCAGCTATGTGCGGTTGCTCTGTGGATTATAGCTCCGCGTTTAATACCATTCATGGCTGCAAAAAACCTGCACCATGAGAGGACTGAATTACATTGACAATTTCAATATCTTCTGGAGCCAAAGGCAACTTTTTAACACAGATGGTATCCACCCAAACAAACTGGGTGCTAGGTTGCTTAAAGACAATATCTTTTTCTCCATGCATCATCCATCAGCTGAGTGTGCCAGTCCACTACTGAACAGCGGAAATGACCACAGGATTTTACACCAGCACCTGGATGGACATTCAGAAGACAAGGATAAAACTCTGCAGTCACAACTACTGTTCACAGACACAGCTCAGGCTGAGCCCTGCCCACAGACCTCGCTACAGCTGGATTGTGAATCAACACCCAAGGACGTTTCTGTTGATAATGACCAGAGGAATGATAACACTCCCTCCAAGCCTTCAGGAACACCAGAATCACAGCTGATGTCGTCACACTCTCTCTCCCTCTCTCCAACATCACCACTTCTGGGCTTTTCAGATAAAATGGAGAAACTGGTATCTGCTGGAACAAAGCTCTCCCACTCTATTGCTGCGAGTCCCCAAATATCAACCAAGAAACGGCGGGCTCCTCAACCACCAAAGCCTTCGGGCCCAGCCTGCCCTCCCCCTCCATCTGAGAGAGCACTCCGACCTCTGCCTCAACGTCAGGGATCACACCAGCCCTCATCTGCAAACAGCACTGGTAACTGATGTGTGTTGGGTTCCCGCTACGTCAGCAGTAACAATCATAAATATTTTAAGAACAAGCGGGTGCCCGATGTCCCTTTAGCTTTCCCTATCTCTGTCCAGACATGTGATAGAAAGATGAAGGCCGTCTCCAGCCGCACAGCAATTCTATCTAATCTACTGCCTATTATACGTCATTCTGAGATTGATACAGTGCCAAAACCAGTTACTGTTAAGTTAGCACTTCTGAACATCCGTTCACTAAAGAACAAATCCTTTTTAGTTAATGATCTTATCACTACTAACAACCTGGACTTTATGTTTCTAAATGAAACTTGGTTAGATGACAGCTGCAGTGCTACAGTCCTCAATGAATCAGCCCCACCCAACTTTACCTTTATAAATGTCTGTAGAGCTATTAGAAGAGGTGGAGGAATAGCTGCTTTATTCAAAGATGCCTTTCAATGCAAGCAAGTGTTACTTGGTGATTACCAGTCTTTTGAATATTTGAGTATTGCTTTAAAAGGTGCACCACGCATTCTGTTTACAATTATTTATAGACCTCCCAAATACACCTCAGCATTTGTTGATGAATTCACAGAACTTTTATCAACAATTTCCTCTGAATTTGATTATTTTGTTATTGCTGGAGATTTTAATATTCATATAGACAATGCAGAAAACAATGCTGCAATTGAACTGTTAAATGTTTTAAACACCTTTGATCTGACCCAGCACGTGCAAGGTCCTACACACAATCGGGGGCACACTCTTGATCTGCTCATTAGCAAGGGTCTATACATTTCATCCACTGTAATCAAGGATGAAGCCCTATCTGACCATTTCTATGTTTACTTTGATTTATTGATCTGTCCTGCCACTGATGCTAGATCTGTCTATGTTAAAAAAAGGTTCATAAATGAGAACACCAGTGAGGTATTTATGAATGCTATATCAATGTTGACAAACATATCGGCAGACTCTGTTGATGTTCTCCTTGAAAACTTTAACATAAAAGTTAAAGATGCCATTGATGGTATAACTCCAGTAAAGGTCAGGGTGATTACTGGCAGACGTAAAGCACCCTGGAGAAACACAACAGCAGTACAGCGCATGAAAAGAACATGTAGAAAAGCTGAACGTATGTGGCAGAAAACAAAACTTGAAGTACCTTATAGCATCTATAAGGACAGTCTTTGTGCTTTCAATATAGAACTAGGCACAGCTAGAAAGACCTTCTTTTCAAACATTATAAACAAAAACATAAACAACACTCGCACTCTTTTTGCTACTGTAGAGAGACTAACAAACCCCCCAAATCAAGTTCCTAGTGAAATGCTCTCTGACAACAAATCCAACCTTTTTCTCTGAGAAGATCAGTAATATCAGAATGGCGATCAATACGGCCTCATATTGTACTGTGATCAGTCAGATATCATTGCAACAACCTCAGAAATTAGCCATTCTCTCAGAATTTGACATAATTGATATAAAAACCTTGGAAGAAACAGTACAACATCTTAAAGCATCAACTAGCAGCCTTGACACACTCCCCACATCTTTTCTCAAAAAGGTACTTAACTGCTTAGACACTGATCTCTTAAAAATAGTAAATGCCTCTCTGATCACAGGTACTTCCAGAGTCATTAAAAACCGCAGTTGTAAAGCCTCTCCTAAAAAAGAGTAACCTAGACAAAGCCATACTTAGCAACTACAGACCAATCTCAAATCTTCCGTTTATAGGCAAGATCATTGAAAAGGTGGTTTTTAATCAGCTGAACAAATTCTTAAACTCAAATGGCTATCTGGATAATTTTCAATCTGGCTTCTGTCAGCATCACTGCACAGATACAATGCTGATAAAGATAATAAATGATATTCGATTAAACTCTGATTCAGGTAAAATATCAGTGCTGGTGCTACTAAATCTTAGTGCTGCCTTTGACACAGTAGATCACACCATACTCTTACATAGACTGGAAAACTGGGTAGGGCTCTCTGGGATGGTCCTCAAATGGTTTAAAACATACATACAAGGAAGAGGTTACTATGTGAACATAGGTAACCATAAATCTGATTGGACATCCATGACATGTGGAGTCCCACAGGGTTCAATTCTTGCACCGCTTCTGTTTAATTTGTACATGCTCCCACTTGGTCAAATAATGAAAAAGAACCAAATTGCTTACCACAGCTATGCAGATGACACCCAGATATACTTAGCCCTGTCACCCAATGACTACAGCCCCATTGACTCTCTATGTAAATGCATTGATGAAATTAACTGTTGGATGCGTCAAAACTTCCTCCAGTTAAACAAAGACAAAACTGAAGTCATTGTATTTGGAAATAAAGATGAAACTTAATAAGGTTAACACATACCTTGACTCTAGGGGTCTAAAGACACAAAATAAAGTCAGAAATCTTGGTGTAATTTTAGAGTCTGACCTTAATTTCAGTAGTCATGTGAAAGCAATAAGCAAATCAGCTTACTACCATCTCAGAAATATTGCCAGAATTAGCTGTTTTGTATCAAGACGGGATTTAGAGAAACTTGTTCATGCTTTCATCACCAGCAGGGTGGATTACTGCAATGGACTTCTTACAGGGATCCACAAAAAGACCATTAGACAGCTGCAGCTCATACAAAACACTGCTGCCTGAATTCTGACCAGAACCAAAAAATCTGAGCACATTACTCCAGTCCTCAGGTCCTTACACTGGCTTCCTGTTACATTTAGAATAGACTTTAAAGTATTGTTACTCGTTTATAAATCACTATATGGCTTAGGACCCAAATACATGACAGATATGCTAACTGTATATAAACCTAAAAGATTACTCAGATCATTAGGATCAGGTCAGTTAGAAATCCCAAGGGTTCACTCAAAACAAGGTGCGTCAGCATTTAGTTATTATGCCACTTCTAGCTGGAATCAGCTTCCAGAAGAGATCAGATGTGCTTCAACAGTAAACACTTTTAAATCTAGATTAAAAACACATCTGTTTAACTTTGCATTTACTGAATGAGCACTGTGCTGCTTCACACTGACTGCACTTTTAACTCAAGTCACTTTTTTTCTGTTTTATTCTTTTTAACATTTTAAAGTGTTTTTATTGTGTATCTATTATTTTTACATTTTCTTTTTTCTCTTTTATATATTGTTTCCTCATTTCTATGTAAAGCACTTTGAATGACCTCTGTGTATGAAATGTGCTATACAAATAAACTTGCCTTGCCTTGCCTTGCCTTCCTCACAAACTTGTGGACAAACTGGTTGCATTTGGACTTCCATACTCTACCTGCACATGGATAAAGAGCTTCCTGTCTGATCGGAACCAGAGGGTGAGAGTGGGTTCGCACACATCTATGGCCCTTAGTCTCAGCACTGGCTCCCCACAGGGCTGTGTGCTGAGTCCTCTGCTCTACACCCTGTACACTTATGACTGCACCCCTGCCCACCACAGTAATACCTTCGTTAAATTTGCTGACAATACCACAGTGGTGGGGCTCATCACCAAGGGGGACGAAACTGCCTACCGGGACGAGGTGGAAAGGCTGACAGAATGGTGTGGGGAAAATAACCTGTTACTTAACATCTCAAAGACTAAGGAAGTAATTATTGACTACAGGAGGAAGAAAACCAATATCTCACAACTGTACATTAGCGGAGTTTGTGTGGACAGAGTGTCAGACTTCCGCTTTTTGGGAGTTCACATCGAGGAGGATCTCACTTGGAAGGTGAATACCTCTGAGCTGCTAAAAAAGACTCAGCAGAGACTGTACTTCCTGAGAGTGCTGAGGAAGAATAACATCACCCAGAGACTGCTGCTGTCCTTTTATCTGAGCTCCATTGAGAGCATTCTAATGTACTGTATATGTGTATGGTACAGTAGTTGTACAGTAGCTCAGAAGAGAACACTCCAAAGTGTTATTAAATCTGCTCAGAAAATTGTTGGTTGTCCTCTTCCTTCTCTGGAAGAATTACACCGCTCCCGCTGCCTTAAAAAAGCCCAGAACATTATTAAGGACAATTCACACCCTGGTCATTCATGCTTTGAGTTGTTGCCGTCAGGCAGACGGTACAGAGTAATTAAAACAAGGACTAATAGACTTAAGAACAGTTTTTATCCTATAGCAGTTACTGCACTTAATGCTGCTAATCCAAAATTATGTGCAAAAAGCGATTGTGATAACTATGATTAAAGGTGTGTGGATGCCTGTTTATTTTAAGTATATTATATTTTTATATTTTAGCTGCTTTTATTTATTTTTTTATACATATGGGTGTGTGGGTGTGTGTTAATATAAGTGTGTTGCACTGTTTTTTTTAGATGGCACTTTAATTTCGTTGTACTTGTTACAATGACAATAAATTTGAACTTGAACTTGGACTTCGGGTTGTAACGTTAATACGTACTAACCAGCAGAGTTCTGGTAAACCTGGGTTCGTTCAGACGTGAATGCGACTCGCATTGTGTCTCTGCCTGTCGGATAATTTTTTTCTTTTTTAAACCTTCAGCTGTCTCTAACTAGTAACCAGACACTGAGTGTCTGGCACGTTTTTGCTGTATTTCATAAAAAATAAAGGTATTAAGCTAGTGTTTTAAATATTACAAATGAATTATTAAGCCACACACACACAAACACACACACACACACACACACACACACACACACACTCTCACTCTCTCACTCTCTCTCTCTCTCTCTCTCTCTCTCTCTCTCTCTCTCTCACCACAGTTTGCTGTTCAGCTGCTGACTACCGGCCGGGCACTGATGCTCAGCTTTCTCAGCAAAAATAGTGATTTGGTATCGCACCTGCCTCTCATTAAATATTGAACAGGAGGGGCAGCGCCGGGAGATGAAAATACCTGCATGCCAAGTTCATTGCCGTTTTAGTAGTTTCTCGAAGTAGATTGGTCCCGCAAAGCGTGTTCCAAATTTGTCAGTCACGACTTGACATCTCCGTTCCCTTCCGTCAGGGAACGATGGTTACATCCGTAACCTAGACATTAATCCAGCTGATGGCTTGTTCAGAGAAATTGAAGTTTGTTAATTTAAACAAGAGCATTTGATGATTTCAGATCCAAAAAACAGCACCAACAACAGAATGAGTGTCAGGATCCTGCCTAGGAGTCTTGTTTTGTATTTATATCTAGTCATGATGGCAGAGTTCTGGCAGTCCCATGCTTTATGTGGAGGTTCATGGCCTTCATTATTGGGTCATGTGCCTCCGGTGTCTTGTCTCCGCCCCCTCGTTCTCCTGCTTGTTAGTAATCATTAGTTTTCTCCCATCATCTGTTCCCCCTTGTTATCCTGTTTGTTTTTTTCTATCTATGTTATTGTGTCCTTAGTTCTGTGCAGGTTCATTTGTATTTGTTCTCGTGTTCGTGTGGGTCCTAGTCGACCAATCTTGTCAAGTTTAGTGTTATCTGTCAGAATATTGTGTTTTGATGTTGTGTACCCCCTCGTGGGTTTTTGTTTTATGTCTGTCAATAAAGTCTTTTCTGTTCTCCCTGAGACCGTCTGCAATTGGTTCATCTGTCCACAGTTCCTCACAATAAGTGTCTTAGTTGTTAATGTTTGTTTTATTTGAAAGGTCAAACATTACTGTTTCAGTTGACTGATGGACACAAAACCCAAATTGCATAGGATGTAAAGGGGAGCCACATATATTTAGATGCTTCACTAATTGAAGAGTTTGGTTCCAAAACGCAATAAATTCATTTTGACAAATTTCGGTTAAAACGTGTTTTCTATACCAAGAAAGTGACAAGATGAAAACCACTATTTTCTGTTACAAACTTTCACATAGCATCTTTAGGTTATAAAAACATAAATTCAAATCCATAACTTGATTTTCAAAGATTTATTATAAACATGAATGACTTTTTCCACAAAATGCAATAAATCCATGATAGTTTTTTCTTCAAAATGCTATAAATCTATTGAATCAATATATAAATGTGCATTCATCTTTGACATGCTATATTAATTTAGTTGACTAGTGGTATATACACTGATTAAAATCATTGCTGCGGTTATACTTGACGTCGTCGCTTATCATTTTTCAGATTTTAGCGATCAGCTGTAAAATCTTTTGGTCCTGCTCGATTTTCGTTGTCTGAGTAAAATAATGTAACGTTTTTCATAAGATCCCCTGGGGTTAATGTGTTAGCATGAAGCTTGATGCTGTCGGGAGAACAAGCAGTCGTCTCCCGAGTGCCTCGTGCGTAAATTATTAGATGTTGATGGCTTACATTTCTTTCCCGTCACAGAAAACCATCACAGGTTTATCAATGCAATTAAAGTATCATTTTGTTAGTTTGTTGATCACAAAGTACAAAGTAGATGAGGAAAACCAGAGGGCTATTTCATAAAACTCGCTTGGAAAAGCGAGGATTAAAGTTACAAACTCGACTTGAATTAACCTAACAAATGAGGCGAGGCTAAAGCGGTTTCAAAAAAGGCAAATGAAGCTTACGCAATCCAACTAATGTGATCCAGATTTCCCTAGTCAAGATAATTGCGCGTGCACGCTATTCTTGGGCAGCCCTAGAGGTCGAGCGTGGATCAAATCGATCAAAGTTAAAGAGAAAGCGGTCATTTTTGATAAAAATGTATGAAAATGTACTACTGACTGAAAATTATAATACTGCTGCAATAAACAAACCCATAAAATAGTTGAAAAGTCCTTATGGATTAAATCCCTGCACGCAGAAACTAAATTTAAATATATTGTCTTGTTGTTAAATGGATCACATTAAAAATATGTAACACCGTTAGAAATGATGGCCCAGTGGTTAGTGCTTTCAGCAGCGCATGCGGGGATCCGGGTTCGATCCCCGTCAATGCTTATGTGGCTATACTTTGCTAATTTTTATATGCTGTACTTTTAAAAAATAACACAAATCTTAACTTTTAAAAGACAATTTGTAGTTTACTAAGTACCCTATATAATACATATTTAGCAGATGAATGATTTTAATACATTTACAGTAACTTTAAATGTAACTTACATTTATTTTTTTTATTTGGGGGTACATTTCAAAAGCAGCAACTTGAGTGGACAATAAAGTAACAGGTGAAAATAAAATATAAATATATTGTTCATAAGAAGTGTACTTGATTTAAGCATAATCATATGCTAGAAGAAGTGTCTAATCTCATAATGTTAGCTGCCAAAGATGTTAACTGGCAATGAGGAGAGCACTGTCATCTATCAGCAGCACAGCTTTACTCCTGCAGATGAACTGTTCTTGAAAGAAAAAAATGGGGTCACTGAGAGCATGGTGGGTGAACAGCATATGCATTTCTGAATTTACAGTAGTACAAGAAATGATTGTGTAAAATCATATATGTTACACATATTCTTGACCAATCATTATTACTTGAAATGTTACTCAAAACATTTTTGATGGCAAATTATGTGTGCGTTATAGAGCCACAAGTCATCATGTTAAACCTTGGGAGTATGAGAGATTTTAAACCACTGGTTTATTATCACACTGTTAAAAAATTAGCTGTAGTTATGCAGCTGTTTGCCAGTAACTTATGTAGATTTAAAGGTTTATTATTTACTGGCAACAGTTTGTTCAAAGTTAAATGAACATTAAACATTAACAAGTCTATGATTTTACAGCATAAAACTATAAAATAACAGCCTCATGCAAAGCATTTTGTGAACCAGAAATCCTCATCAACCTTTTTCTGTTGTTTCCTTCATATTTTGGTTCCCAGAATGCTTTGCATGAGGCTGTTATTTGATGGTTTTATTCTGTAAATAAAAAGACTTGTTAATGTTTAATGTTCATTTAACTTTAAACAAACTGTTGCCAGTAAATAACATACATATAAATCTACAGTAAGTTACTGGCAAACAGCTGACAGTAATACTGTAAGTTCTACATAATTTTTTAGCAGTGTGGTGTTGATAGATGGACAGAGTTTTGTGGATGGTTGCGGGGTGGGGATCAGTTGAAGAAAAGCCTGAGGTATAAGTACATTATACTGTAAGTCTACAGTACAAGCCTTGTGAGCTGAAAAAATATTGTATGCAGGACACTAACAATCTTCTCTGTGATAAAAAAAGAATTTTAACTCATTACAACAAAATGCCAAGAGCATACCATCACATAATTATATTGTATTCCTTCAGCCATGCAGACACCATGTATTTTTTTTTATTTCAAGAAAAATGTAACAACTAGAGAAAGATACAAATACTGTAGATCTTTAAAATAATGTGCATTTTTATGCACACCAAGCATAAAAATTAAATGACTGTACTTGACTTTTGTGTGTTGTATATTTAAATTAAATTTCCTCTTTGTGTGACAGACAATCTTAAAAAAAAAGATATATATATTTCATCAATACGTTGCAATTATATTAATTTAGATACATCTTAAATTTGTTAATGAACTATTATCCTTAGTTAAGATTATCATTTATATTCAACATTTGATAGGCCTATATACCATATTATGAAACACATGTCTATATTTTATTAATTATTATTGTAACAAAATGTATCAAATTTAATATATAAGTTGATTTTCTTTAATTGTTAGATTAATAGTGGTTAATAAAGTCAAATAAAATGTCAAAGAGTCAGCTGTAATATCATTGCATTTACATTTCAGTGTTAGTGGAAGTCTAGTTAAGCAACAACTGAGGCTTAGCCTGACAGTTAGCCTGCTCCGGACCAGGCTAGTTTGCAAGCATAAGTTTCCATAGTAACCGGGGTTGAGCTAGTTCAAGTTTGTTTTATGAAACGAAATCCACCGGCAATAAGCCAGACTTAACAAAATAAGCCTGGCTTATTCTGTAATCTAGTTTTATGAAACAGCCCTTAGGACTCTTTGTACTCAACGCGCCGCCATTGTTTGTTTACAATTCGTGGAATGGTGCGCTGTAAATTGTGGAGAAGATTTATTGCATTCTGTAGAAAAGGAGGAGTGGCGTTTATTGCGTTTTGGTAGCCTGATGTTGTCGTACTCAATTCTAGTCAGAATTTGAGTCTGATACCGCTCTATTGAGCTAAAATTATGAGGCGCGTCTCAACCGAAAAATACCTCTCCACTCAATTGGATAGACCGGGTGTAGGCAAGTTCGGTCCTACAGAGCCGCAGTCCTGCAGAGTTTAGTTCCAACCCTAATCAAACACACCTGAACAAGCTAATCAATGTCTTTAGGATTTAGACATCAGGTTAGATTATCAGTGCTTAGGCTAAAATATGCAGGACTGCGGCTCTCTAGGACCGAACTTGCCTACCCCTGGGATAGACCTATGACCAATCAGAGCAACGGAGTGTGTGACGTATGTTGAAATGTCGTCTTTTGCAGCCTGACCGAACTGCTAGTAATTTTGCTACAATGATACTAACATCATTGTGATTATACTAAGTCTGAGTTAGCGAACGTACATCAACACCTACTATGTTTACAACATTTCATTTATATCACAACATTAAGTATTTACTAAGTCATGCAGTAAGACTATCTCTTACCATTTATACGTTAGGTGAACTTCATCCACGATGATAGCTACCCATTTTGTGGCTTGAAAAATATCGGAGCCTAGCATGTCCCTCCACTTATTCAGCAGTCACGATTCCGGGCTTCCGAAAAGAAGCTGGCAACGACCGCTAATTATATTCATCTCGTCGTGCACGCCGAGTTGCATCGCCGTGATACCCATTTCAGTTGCTTCTTTAACTCTGTCCTCCATAAGTGCGACAAACTTTTGCCGAATGCCGTAGGAAGGACGGCAAAAACATAAACAAATGCCTTGATCGCGTTTCTCTGTTCCTCTTTTTAAATCAATGCTCTGTCGATATCATTTAGAACAGACTCAATGTCAGAATCCACACATCTGAATTCTCCAGCCGCAGATTCAACACACGCGCTCTTTGGTGACGCGGTTGATACGTTACTGTTGATCATCTGTCCATCATTGTATAAAGCCGCCCTCACAATTTGATTCATCGACCAGTTTTGGGACTCGCATAGTAGCTCCTCAACGGAAAAAACGCCAGACCGATCTTCCCGTTTTCAAAATGTGGTGGGCGGGGCTAAGATCGGCTGGCACCCAGGCTAGCGTTTTGGGAAAAAGGGAAAAAAGATGACAGAATAACACGGCAGATATTGGATTTTGCAAGGCAAGTTTATCTGTATAGCACATTTCATACACAGAGTCATTCAAATTGCTTTACATAGAAATGGGAAAACAAAAATCAAAGATACATGAATTTAAAAAATCAATTAAAAGAAAATAAATGTGATTTTAATAAAAACTGTTTAAATGTGTGAAAAAGAATAAAACAGGAATAAAAGTATAAAAAATAAAAATAAGAATAAAAACAAGAGAAATAGAAAATAATTAAAATGGTGCATATATAATATAGTGCAATCAGTTCGGACGCAGCATAGTGCTCATTCAGTAAATGCATAGCTAAACAGATGTGTTTTGAGTCTGGATTTGAATGTGACTACTGTTGGAGCACATCTGATCTCTTCTGGAAGCTGGTTCCAACTCCGACATGCATAATAGCTAAAAGCTGACTCTCCTTGTTTTGAGTGAACCCTTGGTATTTCTAGCTGATGTGATCCTAATGATCGGAGTGATCTGTTGGGTTTATATTCAATGAGCATATCAGCAATGTATTGAGGTCCTAGTCCACGGAGTGATTTATATACCATTAATAATACTTTAAAATCAATCCTAAATGTAACTGGTAGCCAGTGTAGTGACCTGAGGACTGGTGTGATATGTTCATATTTTCTGGTTTTGGTCAGAATTCTGGCAGCAGTGTTTTGAATGAGCTGGAGTTGTCTAATGGTTTTTTTGGGAAGGCCAGTGAGGAGGCCATTACTATAATCCACCCTGCTGGTGATGAAAGCATGCAAAAAAAAGTTTCTCTAAGTAGGGGTGAGACGGTTATTATATAACCGTGAGACCAATGGTTATAGTTGAACACCGTCATTAGAACTCTATAACCGACAAAACCGTGTTATTAAAATGTTTAAAAATATATATCATAAAGAATGTTTAAATACTAATTAAAAACAATTGTCAACAGTCTGTGTTATACGCCCCACCATGTTATCACGTCACGCAATAAAAAATACAGAGCGGGGCAAACACTGACAAAGTCTCACATTTCAAATCATCTCTTCCTTCTATTTAATTTATAGAATCAAATAAACATGAATGACCATAAGATGTTTTAACCGCGGAAAGGCTCCGCCCCGGTTTTTAAGTTCAAATCCTCCCATATTAATCTACTAACTCTCCTGAAAGCACATTCACTGCTAGTTTTCTTGCTGTTAATTGTAAATAAACGTAGAGCAAGTAGCTAATCAGTGTCTAGCTTATTCAAATGCTGGTTTCACATCGCAAGCATGAGCACTGGAGAGCGTTTGCCGCGCGTGGATATTGTGCTTTTACACCGGCTGCATTTGCAGCGCATATGGCGCAGCAATTTAATAACAGTATAACAATCTCAAGTTCACATTACTTTATTTTGCATGCATTTATGAGCAAAACCTTTTCAAGACGCTTTTTAATCCACATTGTTTTCGTGCTGTTCTGGTCCGTGTAATGACACATATAGACACAATTATAGACATTAAAAGCCCATGGCACACATCTGTTTCTCTGAAGATTATTAAGATAATAATAGATAGAGGATTTCATTTATGCTGGGCAGAGAGTGACAGTGCAGTCTTCTGGCAACAGTGTGTTTTTTAAATATTTAATTGCTTTTTGTTAAATTTCTCAAAGTCATTACTGTTCAAACACACTTGGCATCACATTCATGATTTTATGGCAAAATGACACTTTTGTGTCAATCCACGAGCATTTAAACAAGCAACCCCCCTCCCACCCAGACGGTTATGTGACGAACTGTCACATTTGACTCACATCATAACCGTCATCACCAATTTTGAAACCGGCACAGCCCTATCTCTAAGTCTTGTCTGGAAACAAAGCATCTAATTCTTGCAATATTTTTGAGATGATAGTATGCTGATTTAGTTATTGCTTTGAAATGACTACTGACACTAAGGTAAGACTCCAGAATCACACCAAGATTCCTGACTTGTAGTGATGGAAATTTTCGTTCATCTAGGTGACTAGGTGATTTTCAGTTCGTTCACCAAAATGATTCGTTCAGATTCGTTCACTGATTCGTTCAGTGACCATTTCTTAATTTTACATAAATACGCCAATAGGTGGCGAAGATGTGTGTCATTATGTGTTATAAGACAATGAAAGACTTTTTGCAAAAACACATTAGTTTTTTAATAAAGCTCAAATTGTGAAATACTAAGCATAATTTTATCAAGCTACAGAATATATTAAGACACATGTACATTTATAGTACATCTAATCTGGATTTGTTTGTAAATAAAGTCTCCCGTGCTGTGAGTGATTGGCATGCCTCCTCTGGTTCAGTCAGTCATCAGATCCTCGTTCACGAATCATATAGTTTCGGTCATGTCGTTCAAGACTTCGTTCAGACCCAGATGACTGACTAACGTTAAAGTTCAGTGAAAGGGTGGATTCATTCAGCAGCTCAAACTAGACGATTGGCTCATGGTAACAGAACAACAGCTGCCACACATTTAATTTATTTTTACTACAGTAACCAGAGTGACCAAGATAGTTGTAGTTAAACTATATTAAACAGAAATACCACATTTTTCTACAGTAATTACCTTGATAATCCTTTGTATTAAGGTAAATAGTCCGCCAAAACATGGTTACTATAGCTTTACTAAAATAAAACCACATGATTCTTTCACAAGATTGTTTACATTGCACTCGCTTTCTGTACGATCCCTCTCATTCATCCTTCCTTCGGATGAGACGTTAAACCGAGGTCCTGACTCTCTGTGGTCATTAAAAATCCCAGGATGTCCTTCGAAAAAGAGTAGGGGTGTGCCCCGGCATCCTGGCCAAATTTGCCCATTGACCTACTAATCATCCCTCATACTAATTGGCTATATCACTCTGTCTCCTCACCACTGATAAGCGGGTGTGTGGTGGGCATTCTGGCGCAAGATGGCTGCCGTCGCATCATCCAGGTGGATGCTGCACATTGGTGGTGGTTGAGCAGATTCCCCCATTCATATGTAAAGCGCTTTGAGCACTGAGAAAAGCGCTATATAAATGTAACGAATTATTATTATTATTAGGTTGTAACTTGTACCAGTCATTCAGTTTGTTTAAGAACGCGATCTCTCTCTCGTTCGTTCAGACTCAAAACAGCGGCTCGGTCAGTGAAGGGCGTATGCATTCAGTACGTTAAGCCAATCATATGCTCGGCCACAGCTCATATTCGATTGCCATAGGCTCGTACTTTTGTCACTCTTTGAAGGCAGAAAGAAAGCCGCACTTCATTTGTCCGTGCTCCTCAAGAAGGGAGGGAAATTTCAGTGAACGAGAAATATGAGTCAATGGATGGCAGGAACGAGAACGATTCATTCACC
Source organism: Misgurnus anguillicaudatus (assembly GCF_027580225.2). NCBI lineage: Eukaryota > Metazoa > Chordata > Actinopteri > Cypriniformes > Cobitidae > Misgurnus > Misgurnus anguillicaudatus. The sequence goes on from NC_073348.2 coordinate 1,358,006, forward strand.
TAAAAGATTTGATCAAAAAGAACGATTCGTTCACGAACATAACATCACTACTCACTTGATTTTTAGTTGTTTGACCTCTAGCGTCAAGGTATGCATTCACCTTGAGAACTTCATCTTTGTTTCCAAACACAATGACTTCAGTTTTCTCTTTGTTTAACTGAAGAAAGTTTTGGCACATCCAACTGTTAACTTCATCAATGCATTTGCACAGGGAGTCAATGGGGCTGTAGTCGTTAGGGGATAGAGCTAAGTAGATCTGAGTGTCATCTGCATAACTGTGACAGGCAATTTTGTTCTCTCTCATTATTTGGCTTAGTGGGAGCATATACAGGTTGAACAGGAGTGGCGCAAAAATTAAGCCTTGCGGGAATCCGCATGTCATGGATGTCCACTCAGATTTATGGCCACCTAGACTTACATAATAACCTCTCCCTTCTAAGTATGACTTGAACCATTTCAGGACCACCCCAGAAAGCCTGACCCAGTTTTCCAGCCTGTCAAGAAGTATGTTGTGATCGACAGTGTTAAAAGCAGCACTGAGGTCGAGTAGCACCAGCACTGATAGTTTGCTTCCCATGTGTGAACAAACAGGGTTTTAGATGTGTTTAGATGCGTCTTAATACAAAAGTGCGTCAAATATGAGGGATTGTGTGTTTGTGCGTTTGGCCGTCGACCGCGTCTGACGGAAGCACAAAGAAAACATAAGCACCTGGAGATAACTTGTATTTACAGGCGAGAGAGCATATTTTACAAATTTACCACAAAGCGTGTCAAATATGAGGCATATGAGTGATCCCGTCACACTCGCGTCTGTTTGAAGATAACTTTATGCGCGAGTAAACAAGTAGATGTGATATTTGCAATCGCACCTTTTATAAGAATACCACAAAGCGCGTCAAATATGAGGCATCGTGTTTGTGTGTGCGTTTGGACATCGCGTCACTGACGAAGCACACACACTCGCGTCTGTTTGGAGATAACTTTAGGCGCGAGTAAACAAGTAGATGTGATGTTTACAATCGCATATTTTATAATGATACCACAAAGCGCGTCAAATATGAGGTATTTGTGTGTGCGTTTGGATGTCGATCGCGTCTGTTTGATGAAGCACACACACTCGCGTCTGGAGATAACTTAAGTTACAGTCTGAGTAAACAGGTAGATGTCATGTCACCAACACTTGGATTAAAACTCAACACAGCACTGACTGAATGGCTACAGAGACGGAGTCTCCATTGACTGGGGTTGACTAATGAATATGGATGATCTCTGCTCTTCTTTTCAATGGAGCGGGGCGTGGTTCATTATAGATAATGCAGGAACACGAGAAAGACGGTACATCTCCCTATTCTAACACAGTTAACAACAAATTACAATATTTGTTTTCGATTTCACTTACATCTTCCAAAAGCAGACATTCCAAGCATTATGTAGACATGTCATATAAACAAAAGATACAAGTATTCGTTAAGTTACAGTTAATTTTTCTGACGTGTTTCTAAAAAGACTTCACTGAGGGAGAGAGAACAAAACACGCATCATGTTTATTTTCTTAATTTTCCGAAAAGCACAACATTCTGTTTTTATTGGGAGGGGACAGATAAAAACTAGACCCTTTAACGTTTTAAATGATGTATAAATCATATCTGTATGTCCAAAATCAGCAGAGTTATCTAACTCTCTTTGCGAAGTGATTGAAAAATAAAGACTTTGCGGCGCCCGCTCCACCGTCGACCCCAGAGTGTTAACAACTGCAGTTTTAAGGGACTTTGGAAGAGTCCCAGAGTTAAGTGATGAATTTACCACTTTTAGGAGATCTGCTTCTAAACAGTTAGAGACACTTTTGAAAAAAGATGTTGGGAGTGTGTCAAGGGCACAGGTTGATGTTTTAAGATACTGTACTGTTTCTTCCAAAATTTTACCATCAACTGCTTCAAAATCAGACATCGTAACTACTTTCTGATGTTGTGGTATGACTTGTCTGCCCCCGGCGCAGCTCAAGGATGTGCTGATCACCTTTCTGATATTATTGATTTTCTCAGAGAAGTTAGCAAACTCACTACATTTGCTGTCTGAGAGCATTTCACTTGGAATGTGACTTGGGGGGATTGTTAGTCTCTCTATAGTCGCAAAAAAAGCGCGTGTGTTATTTATGTTGTTGTTTATAATATTTAAAAAAAAGTCTGTCTAGCTTTGCCTAGTTCCACACTGAAAGCACGAAGGCTGTCTTTATAGATATTATAATGGACAACAAGTTTTGTCTTCCGCCACATGCGCTCAGCTTTTCTGCATTGTCTCTTCATATTCTGCACCGCTGTTGAGTTTCTCCAAAATGATTTTTGCCTGCCATTCTTCTTCCTGACTTTTACAGGAGCAATATCATTGATTGCACTCTTAACTTTCGAATTAAAGGAATCAAGGAGAAAATCAACAGAGTCTGCAGATATGCTTGGTGTTAAAGATATAGCCTTTATAAATAGCACACTGGTGATCTCATTTAAGGATCTCTTTTTGACATATTAATCTCTCCTACAGACGGAAAGGCCTATATCTCAGGGGTCAAAGGTCGCAGGGGCCCGAAACTCGGCACGGCGTAACGGCGAGGGCCCTCGGGTCAGGGCCCAAAGTTCCGCGGCTCCCGGGCCTGTTTGCACCTCGTAGAAAACTGCTGTTTGAGGCCTACACGAGCACATGGTCTCATAGAGGCCTATATAAAGCAGAGAGATGCATGAAAAATAATAAAAAATACTTTTTTCCACCTCCGGGACGCAACCTCGCTGTATGTCGTCGAGGGCCACGCGACGCAACTTTCTGTAAAGTTTGGGGCTCCTCGGGCCCTCGCGGGAGCCGTGTCCGTTCGGCGTCAAACAAGTCGCCGGTGGGAGTTTCCTGTTTGGCAGGAAGGTCGCAGGGGCCCGGAACTCGGCACGCCACATCGCCTAGGGCCCCAGAGTCGGGGCCCTGAGTTCCACAGCCCCAGGTGTGACAGGAAGTCCCACCTGTAACTTATTAGGCGGCAGACGGACAGGCCTATATCTCAGGGGTCGAAGGTCGCAGGGGCCCGAAACTCGGCACGGCGTAATGGCGAGGGCCCCCGAGTCGGGGCCCGGAGTCCCGTGGCTCCTGGCCTTTTCGGAGCCTGTTTGTTATTGGCTAATAAGTTACTACTGGAGATGATCACTTGAAAAGCTCTAAGTCCAAAACTGCATCCCGGTCGTAACTTACTTAAGTGGTCAATTTATGTTGCCAGTGGGAAATTTTTATTATAGCAAAACAGGAAGTGACCAGACCATTAAATATGCAAAAGAGGTTTATGTGGACTTCATTATGTGATATTTATGTGAAGGGCACATAAACCTCTGTTTTATCTATGCTCTATCAAGCTTTATATAGCATGTTTTTCTGCAAGACTTATCATCAGTGGTGACAGAATCTAATTTGAATATTGCAAACATTGTGTATTTTTATGAAACTGTAACACTCAGGAAACAACAAATTGCAAGTTTAACAAATAATAATCACAAATATGACCACTTATACTTCAAACCGGTTCAAAAGAGGGAAATAAATGGCTGTTGACGCGGCATGGTGGTCCATGAGTTTGTGCTTTCGCCCCCTGCGCAGGAGACCAGGGTCCAGGGTTCCCTGCTTCCCTGCGCAGGTGTGAGTGTGGAAAAAAAAATGAATTCGGGCCCATGAACTTAGCCCTTTTGTTTTATTTAATATTTAGAATTGTTGTAAACAAACGTTTTATTTCAGTCTGAAAGTTTAAAAAACATCCCATCCATAACTTATATTACTTGCACATGCTATCCCAGTCATGGCTTAATTTACTTGAAATAAACATCCCAGTCATGGCTTAAATAATCTGCAAATGTACATGATGTGCAAAAAAGCTCTAAGTCCAAAACAGCATCCTAGCCATACCTTATTCAGCTTAAGTTACATAAGCTGTCATTGTACATCCCGACTGTAACTCATTTGACGCGGCCAAACTAGGCTGTAGCTGGACATGCAGTTTTTAGCCTAATTATGATGTTAGACACGCCTTCCTGTATGCGTATGACCGAAAAAACACAATTTCATTTACGAATTTTGACGAATTAACACTCTTTTTTTAACAAGCTGTCCAAGAACAGCCTATTTAGGCCCCATTAGAATAAGTTACAGCCAGGATGTACAGCAACAACCTATTTCCATTGTGTCAAACAAGTTACGGTCGGGATGTACAACAACAGGCTATTTTGGTCACGTCAAATATGTTACGGTCGGGATGTCCAATGACAACTTAATTGACCATGTCAAATAAGTTGCATTTGGGATACAAATTCAAAAAATCATCCCGATTGTCACTTATTAAACGCGACCGGCCTAGGCTGTTGCTGTACATCCTGACTGTGACTTAATGTACACTATAGAAATAGGCTGTTAATGTACATCCCAAACATAGCTTATTTGACAGGCCCGATCTAGGCTGTTGCTGGACATTTTTCATTTTTAGCCCATATATACGTACATTTCATATATAAAGTACCTCGTTATGTCAATAATGATAAATATAGGTTTTTAAAGTTAACCACACATCTTTTAATAAAATTAAGTTTATATTTTTATATTCCAGAAGAGTTTTGGGTATTTTCAATTTATAGAATAACCACACATCTTTAAAGAAAATTAAGTTTATTGAAAAAAAAACCACAACTCTTCTGGAATATAGAAACATTTATAGAATAACCACACATTTGTTAAGAAAATAAAGTTTATTAAACACACACACACACATCGATTTAAAAAACACATCGATTTAAAAAACACACATCTATTAAAAACCAAATCAGTCCTCTTTCGTGGTCTTTGGTGAAGGGCTTTTTGGTTTCTTTGCCATGAGGTCCCTCACGACAGAGGCCCCCTTGGAAAGCCGGGCCATGCCTGTCAAAGTCATTGAAACAATGGTCTTTCTGACCTTTAACGGAGATAGTTGCGAGAACTTGTTTTTTACGCCAGACTTTACTGGCGTCAGCAAGACCCGCGGGCTGCCCTGTTGGAGGGGGTATTTCTTCCTAGCAGTTTTCTTCCTCTCCTCTTTCTCTCCCTGTGAAAGAAAAGATGCATTCAAAATTAGTATTCTGCAAGGGGAAGATCAACAAAGACTTTGTGCGGTTACAGAATATCAATTTACCTGGCTGGACTCCTCGTCAGAGGTGGCGGCGGCCGTGTCGCTCCCCGACGTCTCCGTGTCTTCGGTCCGGGGGCCTCTTGCGTGGCTGTGTCGATTTGCGCTTCGACGGCCTCTTCTTTTAGGTCCCGGGCTTCGCGGACGCCGGTTTGGTCGGGGAATGCTCCTTACCCTCCAAGGACCTCTCGAACAAAGCCTGGTGCTCCATCGCCTGCTTCGCTGACAAGTTTGTTACATAGAACTTGTCAGCCGTTTTCACATCATGGCACATAAACTTGGAGATTTTCTCCCTGTCCTCGTTCGCATGCGTGAACTTGGCCTAGAACGACAGAAAACAATGAATAAGCAATTCGAAGAGGTCCCATTACCCTCTGCCTATTTTTGTCTATTTGTGAGAAAACACTTACGTAGCTGGCGATGGAGGTACGAATGTCCGTAAATGTGGGGATCCCCGGCAAGTCCATGGACTTCCACGCCTCCTGGAAGTAATTGTTTAGGCTCTTGCAGGGGTTCAGCGTGGATGTGAAAAAAAAGAACTTGGCTGTGGTCCCCTGGGCAGTTGGTCCTTTACCTCCAGGAAACGCAGGGCCCAGGTGTATTCGTCCTTGTTGATCTGGGCCGGGCCGTAGACGTGGTTTGTCTTGTGGCTGGTGATCTGTAAACGTACAAAAACACAAACTGATTCAGAACAGAGTAAATGCACAATTCTGTGAGGCATTAAAAGGTAGCAATGGCTGTGGTCCCCTGGGCAGTTGGTCCTTTACCTCCAGGAAACGCAGGGCCCAGGTGTATTCGTCCTTGTTGATCTGGGCCGGGCCGTAGACGTGGTTTGTCTTGTGGCTGGTGATCTGTAAACGTACAAAAACACAAACTGATTCAGAACAGAGTAAATGCACAATTCTGTGAGGCATTAAAAGGTAGCAAACTCACGTTTATGAGATAAGCTTTCTCTGAGTGGGAGTACTTGGCCCCCATGACCTCTGCGATGGTCATGTTCTGGAGAACCCCGCCCCGGTGTCCAAAAAGGCAGGCGAGGTAGGCCGAGAACAGCCCGTAGAACCTCCACTGGTTCTTCGAGCTGGGGTTGCTGTCCAGAAGGTCTAAAGAAAACACAGAACACAACATTGCCATTAAAATCTCACACTACCTTTCACACCGCACTCTCCAGTCGATCGACCCAGCCCTTGAAAATAAGATAGCGACTCACCCAGCGCATCGGAAATGTGACTGGCCGCCTTCTCCTTGCACGCCACCAGGGTGCTCTTCAGGATCACTTTTTCTTCTTTCTCGGCCTTCACCTTGGTTTGATGAAGGGCGATGCCTCTTTTCAGGGACTTTCTGATGCCCTTCATCTCCCTACGAAGGCCGGTGAGGACGTTTCGCGAAAGGTGACAGGACTGTGGAGGCGCCTCCGCAATGAAATCGATGAACTGTGCAACATTATCCATATAATGCTTCACAGTTGTCTCTTTCATTTGCGCGGCTCTCAGCGAGTTCACCCATCTGTAAAAACAAAGCCCCATCGAAAAAGTTACAAATGGAAAGTGACAAAACTCTAAGTCCAAAAAACAAACTGGTTACTTGAAAGTAACATGTGCAATTGCTTTAAAATCTACCAGGAGCGTGAAGATATCATTTTAAGTAAATACAAGTTTGTTACTATGTACTAAATGTGTAATTACTTGAAATTAGAAAGCGAAAGTGAAAGTGACATGTTTGCCAGCTTATGGTAACCCCTACTTACAAGTGAACCTGACTAGCTGCAAAAACTCCATAACAGCATCCAAATTACAGCATATTTAAATTACCAACAGTCACAAAATAAGCAATAATGTCCCGATCGTAGCCTATACAAGTTACATACCATTGGAATTATGAATTATGACGAGTTAACACTCTCTTTAACACTCTTCCCAGCGACAGCCTATATGAGCCCTTTCGAATGAGTTGCCATCGGGATGTACAACAACAGCTTATTTCTTTAGTGTCAAATAAGTTAAGATTCGGGATGTACAACAACAGCTTATTTCTATAGTGTCAAATAAGTTAGATTTGGGATGTACAACAACAGCTTTTTTTATAGTGTCAAATAAGACAGATTCGGGATGTACAACGACACCCTATTCAACCATTTCAAATAAGTTGCATTTGGAATACAAATCAAAAAAATCATCCCAACCGTCACTTATTCAAGCAAAAACAGCTCATTTAAACATAGGAGAAACGCACGACTTGTGGATTCTCGTCGTCTTGTTTAAAAAGACGAAGTTGGAAGTGTTAGCTTTTCCCTCCGCCATTACCACCAGAAACTTCTTAATCTGGTACACCTTGCAACTGATGTTTTCCCGGAGCTTTGCGCTCGGGTCCGGCCCGAGCTGGTAATGACGGAAGTCCTCCAGTATCTCGTCTAGGCAGACACGTAAAAATGACTGTCAGCTTAAAGACGCAGTGAAGACTTAACATACATTTAAGCTATAAAATTACATTTGTACTCACTCAATGAGGCGACGTGGTCCGGGTAATGGGGTGGGCTTTTGTCCTGCGGGGTTCCCGCTTTGCCAGCGGCGGGCATCTCTTTCCCTTCCGCCCCGCTGGTCGAGGGCCGAGGCTTGTCCGCCGCCTCTGCCGCAGTTTCCTCCGCCTCTTCGTGAGCTTCTCCGCCCTCCTCCTGCCCGAGAGACGAGAGCAGCCACCTGGTCACTTGCTTTACGTGCGTTGAGCCCTTTGCGGAGGAGCGCCTCTTCAATAATTTGTACCGCCGAGTGAGTTCGCGAAGGGACTCTGTCAGGGTGTCCACCTGCTCATTCAGGTCCTTTATCTTGTCTTTCAAACCCTTCGCCCTCTTGCGGCACCTCAAATTGTTGCACTCTTCCTCCTCCCTGTCGCTGGGGATATCGACGTCACCCATATCTCTCTCGCCTTCCTCCAGGTCCAAGCAGGAAACCAACGGCACCTCTGGATCGGACGCCCTCAGCTCTGCCAGAAGAGAAATCACCTTCCTCCTCTTTACGAACCTAACGGCGTCCTCCAGCGCCGCGGCCGAAAGCTCAGAATGGGTCCTCAGGTGACGATCCAGGCGAGTGGTGGTTACCCTGCAGGCCGGAACCGGGCAGGCGCCCTCGCGGATGTTGATCCTCCCGGATTCAAGGGCCAAGAGGAGTCTCCTTTCCTCTTTGTTCCTCACCTGGTGGAATACCACCAGGTGCTGGCTCAAACGGGCGTAGAGCCTCAAACAAAGCGGGCACGATTCCACCGGCATAATTCCAAATTCAAATAAGCAGAACCAAATAATGACTGACGAGCAGTAAAAGCAGCAACATGTTGGACGTGAATCACAAGCACTCTGAAGCTGTTTCGCTGTGAACATTCAGTTTAACCGAGTACAATTTCAAGAAAGCCACTGTGTAATGTGTGTATGAATTACTTGAAAATGTACGAGGGGTGTGAAGATACAATTTGAAGGAAGCTATGGTCTAACACACACAGTTACTTCAAAATAACCTGTACAATTACTTGAATTGCCAAGGGGGACGATAGGCGTCCTGGACGACCCCCCTGGGGCGTTTCGGGGGCCGGGAAAAATCATCCAGGGGCGCCGCGCAGCGTCCAAGACAAGCCTACCGTTCGCTTTCGTTCAAGCGGCTCAGACTCCCCTCTCCGGTTTTGCTTCCCTAGGGAGGGTAGGGGCTGTTTCATTAAGGACTGTTGCACTGTAGCTTTCTTCTAGCCATGTTTCATTTAGAAACATAAAATCCAGGTTGTTTGTGGCTATTAAGTTGCTGAATAGAAGTGATTTGTTTTTAAGTGAACAGATATTTAAAAGTGTTAACTTAACAGTACAAATTTTTTCCCTAACAGAGATCTTAGTTTGATATGTCACAGGCAGCAGAATGGATTTATTTGCCACACGGTTTGATACAGCCTTAAGGTTTCTATCATGTACTAAACATAAATAGAGAAAGATATAGGCACACTGAGTTTCTGCTTTTTATGTATACAATTGAAAGTATTAGTATTTTCATAACAGGAACCCCCACACATCACTGAGAGCCGTTATCCAAAGGTTGGAGTTCCGGTCAACCCCATGCTGCTCAAGGCCTATTGAAAATATGCGTTGAGGTTCCGGCAAAAGTTCGGCTTTGAGGTGAAGAAGAAATACTTCGCCTCCTCGCCGCCCGTCAGCAACGACCTCGTGCTGAGGAAATCCACCATCCAGCCAGACTCCTCCCCCGTCAAGGACATTTGTGCTGCCCCAAACTGCTGGTTGGTCTTGTGCGTTGCTATCTGCAGGAGAGAGAGATGAGAGAACAGGTAAGGACAGGTCAAAGTGACTCGAGAGAGGGAGAAAGAAAGACTCTTACGTTAATCAGGTAGGAGTCCTCTGTGGAGCTTTTGCGGGCACCCTCCACCTCCTCTATCATCATATTCTGATAAACGTCCCCTCGGTGGCCGAAGATGGATGCGAGGTAGGCGGTCATGTGCCCGTTGAAGCTCCACTGGTCTTTGGAGCTGATTGTCTCTCTGAGGCGGGCTGTGGAGAGAGAGCAACAAAGACAGAGTGTCATGCAGTGCAGCAGGAGATGCGAGGGCTAAGGTTTCTTCAGCGGAGAGTGCTAATTAATACTCACCCAAGATTTCTGGAATCGCCACCCTCGCCTTGGAACGGCACTTGAGGAGCTCCGCCTTGGGGATCAGGCGCCCTTCTTTGGCCGTTTTCACGGCGACCTGGTGGACCACCACTTTCCTTCTCATGGATTTGATTGCAGTGCGTATCTCCCTTTGTATGGACACAAAGGCCTTCTTAGAAAGGCAGCTGGTCTGCAGATGTGTTTGGCCTAGATAATCAACAAATTGCGCTGCATTTTTGACAGTGTTGGATGGTGGTCTCCGTAATCTTGGCCCGCCTCAGAAAGTTCACCCAGGACCTTACCCGCCGCATGTCATCTAAGAAGAGGAAGCGGGAGAGGTTGGTCTTCCCGTCGGCCATGTAGCCAATGAAATTCTTGATCCTGTAGATCTTCGATGCGACATTGTTAAGGAGCTTCGCGGAGGGGTCGGACCCCTCTTGGTGTCTCTTGTACTCCTCCAGCAGCTCGTCTGCAGTAAAGAAGAGAGAGAGAAAACAAGGCACAAGTCAATCAAGGAAGCAGCAGGGCATTACAGTGACAAAGAGCGCAAAGGGTGGTACTCACTTAGGGCCGCCACGTGCTCGGGGTACTGGGGCAAGTGTTCCGATGCCTTCTGGGAGGTGCTCGGCTCAAGGGAGGGACATCTAAGAGTGGTCTTTTGAGGGGTCTGCTGAGGGGTATCCTGTGGCTTGTCTTGCCCTTCCTGGGGCTCATCCAGGGCGGACAGCAACTTCTTGGTTACACTGGTCAGCTGGGCAGAGGAGGAGGGCCTAAACTTTCGTTTCAATGACCTGTACCTGCGAGTTACGTCGCACAAGGCTGTTGTAAGCGTGTCGACCTGCTGGTTTAGGCTAGCCACCTCCTCCCTGGCACGCCGGCAGAGTTGTTTTGGGCACTGTACCTCCTCTTCCTCGGGCTCCAGAGGAATCGGCTTGTCCTCAAACTCAACGAGGTCGAGCCTCGAGGCCATGGGGACTGCAGGGTTGGAGGCTCTCAGCTCGGACAGCTCTTTCAAAATAACATCTTTCTTGCACCTCTTGATCGCATCCTTCTTTGCCTTCTTAGAAAGGTCAGAGTGTGTCTGGATGTGCCGGTCCAGCCGGGTGGTGACCTTGTCGCCTCCAGCCATGGAGCACTTGCCTTCTCTGTACTTCACCCTGCCTGATTCCAGGGCCAGTAGAAGTTTTCTCTCCTTCACGTTGACCACTTTGTGGTAAACACGTAGATGCTGGCTCAGCTGTGCATACGATTTAAAACAGATTGGGCAAAACTGAACCATCGTTCCGTCTGCCAAACACATAAATGTTAACCAATTAAAGTACTACATTGTTTATGGTTTGTTCATGTTAGCTAATGCATCTATTACCTTTAAGAATATCTCAGTTCAATTCAATTATATATATATATATATATATATATATATATATATATATATATATATATATACACATTAGGGGTGGCACGGTTCACAAAACCCTCGGTTCGGTTCGTATCACGGTTTTATGGTCACAGTTCTCGGTTCTGTTATGTGGAGTGTAGGAACCCAAAAGCAGACAGCCGGTACAAACGAAAGACTTTTATTATATAAAACAAAACAGAAAATAATACCAACGAGGGGGCAAAACAATATAAACAAGATACTTTAAGAACACTAAACTAGACAAGACACAAGACTATACTATGACCAGAGGTGGAAAAAGTACTAAAATATTGTACTTAAGTAAAAGTAAAGTTACTTTAATAATATTTTACTTAAGTAAAAGTAAAGTTACTTGTCTAAAAATCTACTCAAGTAAAAGTAAAAAGTAAATAATTTTAACTTTACTCAGAGTAAAAGTTACTTCTGTATTGTGCAATTTCGTACTTAACAGCATGAATCCTACCTTTCATAGAAATGAAACACTCGCTTCCCCGTCAGTGGAAAGTGGTCGCTTAAATATGACCAGGGGTTTCTTTCATAAAATTTGAACTGAGGCGGGTCTGCATTAGCGCGCGCCTGTCTCGTCCGTCTCCATGGTTCTTTTTGCGCGTTCCCCCGGGCCCCGCCCATTTACAACCGTTGCGCGTCTTTATCACCTTGCTTTTTAAAATATTTTTCACTCAGTAACGGATATGATTTAAAATGTAGCGAAGTACAATACTTTAAATAAAACATACTAAAGTAAAAGTACCGATTTTAAAAACTACTCAAAAAAGTAAAAATACATAAAAAAACTACTCAATTACAGTAACGTGAGTAAATGTAATTCGTTACTTTCCACCTCTGACTATGACACTAAACAATGAACTAGACAAAACATTAAATTTATATAACACTTGACAAGACTAGACTAAACAGCGCACTCACAGGGATTTAGAAACAATGCACAAGCACAGGACAAAAAACACAAGGATCTTAAATAGAGGACAACTAATGAGGACAACATGTGACAGGAATTAAACAATGAAGATGAGGATAACAAGGGAGCGGGGTAAAAGAGACAAGACACAGGGAACACGTGGTCTAGTAAACCAATACTGAGACCACGTGAACCCACACAAAACATGGGTCTGTCATGATTCTGCCACAAGACTAGATTAACCCTCTGGGGTCGGACCCTTTTTGGACACAGTCAGAGGTTCTGACATGCTCTCACATTTGGTCTTTTTTCAGTTGCTTTAAAACACATTAATGGCTAATATCACATAACACTGTATTCAGCACAAACTGTGCTGTAATAATATGTAAGATAAATGTATGTACATGTTTGTATGTTTAAGTAAATGATGTTTATGCGTGCTTAGTAAAAAAAAAAACATAGAGTAGATAATTTGCTACAAAAAGATGTAAAAACCATTTAACACACTCATTCACATGAAAAAATACATTGATTTAACTTTTGTAAGACACTTTTTGCTGTGTAAAGGCAATATGCAAGGGAGGGTCAATGGTCATGAATATTGATGTGTTTCACACCTGAGGAGACCCAACCCCCTAATGGCTCAGTGAGGAATGTTGGGACAAAAGAACTGTGACTGTGGGGAGACTTAAAAAGAAAATCTTTTGCTTGTAGTTTAAAAAAAAAATAGGTTAAAATAAAGTAAAAAATACTTTTTTAGTAAAATAAAAGTCTTATAGGGTTGCAAAAAATGCTAAAAACATGAACAATACAATAGATTTAAGAAGCTTTATTGTAATTATAAATGAAGAAGCTTCATTGTAATTATAAATAATAAAGTAACAATATGTATACATGTAACAATATTCTATATGACCAGTACAATATGGCTCTAATTAAAAGAAAAGGATTCTAAATGTCAGCTGTGAAAGTTTGGTGTGCATCTAAAAATACTTCCAAATATAAAAAATAAGGTATACATTTGTAAACCATCACACACTGTAACTCTTTGGGAATGGAGTTAAATGTTGTCGTCCCATTGTTCAAAACATGCGAGTACCAGACGAAGTTGGTGTTGCAGACACATTCATGAAAACATATCTTAATTAATATCATGTATTTTCAAAGTACAAAGCAACACATCAGTATTACTAATATTGAGAACTTTTTTAAATAATTAATAGGGGTGACCCCGAATAGTTGAAGATTCGATGCATCGGAGAACTAATCTCACAGTCGTATCGTTGCAGATGTGTTATGAAATGAGGATCAATAAATTTTGGCCATATATGGGTGCACACATTATCTGATTTCACATATAACAGCTTTCTCCCAATATATTAATATACAGCATATTATTATAAAGCTGCAAATAATTTGTGATGTAGCAGCTTTCAATAAATATTTTTAAAATGCGTTAAATCCAACTAACAAAGCCTGTGATGGGGCTACACGTCCATAAGAGGTTTCTATGTTAATAAACCATTGCATCTTTGTTTCTACATTTAAAAGACAAAGCTGGCAATTCTGGCAATACTTTCGTTTTTTATTAATTTCTTTATTTTATTTATAAATCACTCTGGGTTATCTGATTTATCTATTTGGCTTATGTTTTGTTTCCGTGCACTTGAGGCATTTTGCACATTACAAAACGGATGTTTTTCGACGGGTATAAGTTTTAAAATGTATTTAAAACCGAGTGGTTATCTATTATGGTCGGTGTTCACTTTCAAATGATAGCAAAGAGATTCCTGAAATAAATAATATCATCAGGTCTTTCTGTATCTAAAGTGAATACAGAGATGATCAAAGTCAAAGCAAGCAAGCATTTCTGTGCTAAACAATAACGCGTAGTGTCTATAAAATCATTAATTTCAGTGTTTTTCTTGTTATAAATTAACGTTTGATGAATTGTATACAAAGCTTAGTTTTTATCATTTACAGTAACAATCACAGATTATTTGTCATTTGTCTTTTGTCTTTTTTTTGGTCATGGCTTTGACGCGCTTAATCTCCAAATTAAATAAAAATACTAAATTGTAGCCGGGGTTTCCAAGGCAGGATCACCTTTGTTATTTTTTAGGTTTAGTTCTCAAAATGTTTTTTTGTGTGATGTTCTGTAGATCGTAAAATGTTATGAGGAATAATTAAACAAATGTTGCCTTACATTTTACCTTAAAAAAAAAAAAATTTATATATATAAAAATATAAATATATGCATCCACAGTCAAATATATACTGTTATATAACTCAGGCAGTAAAGCAGAAAATAATTGGGTACGGAGATGCGCTGTATATGTTTGTTAACGGGCCATTACCGGACATATTTATAGCTAAAAATTAACACATGACATATCTCCGGGCACATTTACAGCACATCAATACTAGGCTACATCGAAACATTTACACCCGAACAGATACATGCATATTTGAGCATGATGACAATCTCTGGGCACAATTACTGTTATCATGTAAGCAACATGTCAGTAATACAAATATTGTGAATGCATAAGTTCTATGTTTATGCATAGTTTCATGCATTAAAAAATCAAGCAACACATCAGTAGTACTAATATTGAGAACAGAAAAGCCGGTAAATGTAACTTACACTTTATGAATTTCGGGTTAGTTTCTGCATGCCCCCGTGCGAGTAAATGACGATGAAGCCACGTTACTAAAAAAAAAATTATTTGTATCATGTATTTTCGGAAAATACAGATATGTTTATATATATATATATATATATACATCTTGTATTTTCCAAATTACTACGCAAAACATCAGTAAAAGTCTACTAATAAAACAGAAAAGCCCGCAAATGTGACTTACCCTTTATGAATGTCCGTCGCATTTCTGCAAATGCCCGCTGAAGAGGAGAGTGATGCTGCCACATTCCTACAAAAGTTTTTAATAATTAATATCATGTATTCTCCACAGTAACAAACTTATAAAGCAATACTAAGGCGGTAAAGCATAGTTGAGATAAGATAATTGGGTACATAGATGCGGTATTTCTTTGTTAATGGGCCATTACCGGACATATTTATGGCTAAACATTAACACATTACATATCTCCGGACACATTTACAGCACATCGATACTACATCGATACACTTACACCCGAACAGATAGTCGCGTAAACAAGACTTGTTGAGGCATAAACACTAGTCAAAATATATTCTAAATAGTGATATTGTTTTATGACATATTGTATATTTACAGCACACCATACAATCATACTGTTTAACGCATGACATATCTCCAGGCTCATTTACAGCACAATGTTACACCCGAGCAAATAAAAAAGCCTTATTGATAAGTCGGCATGGACACTATAGTTATAGTAGTGATATTGCTTTATAACATATTCACATTACACTAATCAGCATACGGTTTAATGTAAGAACTATCATTTTAATGTAAACAAGTTGCCAATTACGAGACGTTTCTATAAAGTCATTATGAATATCTGCGTGCAAATAGTCGGTATACAGTATATAAAAGTTTACATCACACAACATTTCAACAAATGTAGGTAAAACTTACTCTTCAGAAATTATATCCTCAGCTGGATCAAGTCGCTCTTCAAAATACAAACGTTCATCGTCGGAGTCCTGCTCTTCGTCTGAAGAAACGGTGAACTCTTCCTCGCTGCCAGGAGCATCTGTATAGCTTCCTCACCTGTAAAGCGTGTCATCTTCCCAGCACGTTGATAAGTGGATGAAACTGTCAAAACTCGCTGCTTCTTAAAGCATTGTTTGGGGGCGTTGATTTTGTTTGCATAGCCCGCATCAGGTAATTTCCATATGAATGGCGCGCACACGGTAGGTGGGATCACATTAGCGCTAATGAGGTCGAGACAGAAAAACTGTACCTCTCTTTACTTACATGTCGATTACACAAACAGAAAATGAGTTCTTCAGATTTTAATTACATCATGTAAAAGTAGACATTTCAGGCTTTCTTTAGACATATGTATCATGTTCGTGTGACAAGTATTGGCGGAGTTATCAGTTCATGTTTGAAACGTGTTTGAGGAAAATGGTCAAGGAGACAGAGATGTCGAAATGCACTCCCTGTTTATTTTCTTTATTTGCCAAAAGCACACAGTTTTGTTGTTATTATGAAGGCACTCACATTAAAGTAGAGACTTCACAGTTTCGAATGATGTATTACATGTATGTGTATGATTATGAATGACGGAGTATTTTAAGTGGATGTCACAGGAAACAGGAAAAAATGCGTCAAAACGCGGCCCCGCGTTTTTGGACCCCAGGGGGTTAAGAGGAGTACTTTGTACTTTTACTTAATAATACTCAAGTACATTTTTAACACCAGTACTTTTACTTGTAATTATTTTAGCAACTACTTGTAATTATACTTGATTACAAATTTTCAGTACTCTTTCCACCTCTGCCTGTTTGTAGGAGACCGAGGGTATGCATGTCAGAGGTTTTTGCTAACCCCCTATCCTGACCATCAGACAAGGCCACAAAACCGCTTCAATGTGGCCCTCAGTAAAACCAGGGTAAAGATTGAGATGACCTTTGGCATCCTAAAGTCACAATTCGGCTGCCTTAGGCGCTTAAGAGTGTCACCAGAGTGGGCATCACAGATAGTGGCTGCATGTGCCAATCTGCACAATATAACCACTATCAGAAAGGAGCAAGGACCACCACTAAATCACCTTCTCCCTGATAAAATTGACCCCATCGCAGTCGACCACCCAGCTGTCAGAGATGCTATCACAACCCAATATTTCACTTAATAAAATCCACATTGACACTGCAGATAGGTCTCAAACTGTTTTATTGTTCATGTCATGTGGCTGGTGGGAGAAAGAGCAAGAGAAAGTTACATTAATAAATATTTATAGAGTTCATACTGAAAGGTTACTAGGTTAAAAAAGTTCACATACTAATGTCTGTTTGTTCCAGCTGCTTGATCTCCAATTTATTTATTTTTAATTTGGGGTGTCTTCAGCTCACAGTCTAGCTCCTTTAATTTGCAGTCAAGTTCAAGACTTCTTTTAAAAAGGGCCCTGACTGATCTGTGACGGGTCTGTTTCCACCTGAAACAATTTAATAACTAACAGTCAGTAAAACTCTTCTGGAGGTTAATCAAAATCACAAAAAGTGGCATGACTTGTTACAAACATAGGACTGACTAATTTATGTCAAGTGTTTAAAGCATTACCTTGTTCACATTCCTTCTATAGCCCATTGAGGCGGAGTAAGGGCTTTAGTTTCTGGGGCAGGGTGTGTAAAATCCTAAAATAAAATAGATGTGTTCATCTGTAAGGGCCAGTCACTTATGACATTCAAATGTGAGCAATTATAAAAAGCCCACTGCATTCACCTCAGCAACTGTGTCAGAACACACAGAATAAGTGTCTTTATTTTCCTCACCCTAATATATAAAAGTAGGCCAATGTAAATCATACCTGTTATAAATCAGGTTAAGTTCATGGTGTTCTGTCTGCTGCATACTGACCTCTGTGTATGAGAGCTGGCCTCATCAGGGACACTGCAGAACATAGAGTCAGCCATATTTTATACTAAAGTAGCAATTCATTGCAAACACACCCCCAGTGTCACTTGCTTCGAGGAGCCAGCACCAGGGTCAGATTGCACAGCACCTGCAATCCCATCCTTAATCGGCCGCCCCTTATTGTTAGTTAGAGCCAACTCCTCTGCCACAGTGTATTCTGGAGGAGGTGGCCCTCCCCCACACTTTTTTCTGTTGGCTGCAAACAAGTGTTTGGGATAAAATGTTCACAAAAATAATAAATGTTTGTGGTAAATAGGCTACTTACCATTTTGAATTATTTTTTTATATTTGGTTTTGATCTGCTGCCAAGAACGTATGGAGTTGGGGTTGCATCTAAAAAAAAAAAATCAATGAATATCAAGAAGCCTTTAAGTAATAGCCACACACACACACACACACACACACACACACACACACACACACACACACACACACACACACACACACACACACACTTTCTGGTTTCCATGTTTTGTGGGGACATACCATATACGTAATGCATTTTATACTGTACAAACTGTCTATTCTATTCCCCTTACCTACCCCATTCTCTAACCCCAACCATCACAGAAACCCTTCTACTACTTCACATTATCAAGAAATATCATTTTGTTTGATTTATAAGCATGTTTCCTCTTGGGGACATCAAAATGTCCCCACAATGTCACAACAACACTGGTATTCCTATCTTTGTGGGGACAATTGGTCCCAACAACGTGATAATTACCAGGTACACACACACACACACGTTAGTGTTTAATACATTTGTTTCTATATTATACATAACTTTACATTAATGGCTTTTACAATGTATTTGTTTAACTTACGCATTAACACAATCTGCAATCTTCATCCAACATTCTTCTCTTGCTTTGACAGCAGTTTCTCTTGCTCCTCTGCGGAAAAATACACAGCTCTCGCTCTATCCATATCTAACGCAATTGGTTGTTCGGTGCTGAGGTCACTCTTTTATGTGCACACGCGCGTGGAGTAATCATAGCTTAAGGATCAAAGCCTGAGTTGACAGAAAGTTGATGAGCTGCGTCATGGTACCAATAAAGCCTGACTGCATCGGTTTTGTTTTGTCAACTCAAAATCACTCCTGTAACCCTGAGTTTGTTCAGTTACCTTCATGGCACAGACCCCTGAAGTCTTACACAAAAGAGCTCAAAGATGCCTGCGCCCACATTTACGTCAAAAATAAAGTGGACAGAGGGAATAGTGACATGCAGAAGAAATAAGGTGGGTAACACTTAAGTATGAACCATTATTTTATTTTTTAGTTAGTTACACAGGAAGTAATCCAGAACAATGATTAGTGCTGCATTAACACTGAAATCACTACTGATAACTCATAAAGAAGAGCGATAAACTAATCAATAGGTAATAGCATACTAATGTTTGGCTTAAGCAACAACTGGTTACATATTAACTACTACGTGTTGAAAAATCCTGGTGAACAATACATTAACTAAGACTTATTTAAAGTAACTATGAATTAACTACACATCAACAGTCACCAATAAATAAGGTCTGATCCTTTAAACTTTTTCGGCGTGCCGTCCCCCTTTGTGTAAGGTGCATCCATTCGTGCCACCCAAAAATCTAAAACCTATTATTTGTATTACACAAAACATATTAAATTCTACAATGTGGTGCTATTTTTCTGAGGTTTAATTACACAGAAATTATGATAATGTACTTTACAAAATGTTATAAAATCGGGGGGCCCAGTGTGAGAACCACCACTGTAACTATAAATAATACAATCTGAAAAAATGTATGTTTACTTAATTACTTTTAATTACTCATGTTACCCATCATCATTGAATCACTCTTTAGGATTCAATTCTTAAAAATTTTATTATTTGCATTTTTATTCTGTTTTCTATCTTATTGATTTAACCATAAACAACCTAATTAATACACCTCTTAATCTCTCTAACTAATTTACCCCACAAAATACAGTTTCCATGTTTTCAACCTCTGTTAGATATATCCCTCCTTATTGATGTTTATAAGTCTGGAAGACTGACTTAATATTAAGAAAATCATGGTAATCCTTTAGTAATTATTCAAGTGTTACCACACTTATTAGTAATTACGCAGGACTTAAGACAAATCTTTTTTTAAATTACTTAAAATCTTGACCATTATTTTAAAGTGAAAATCACAATAACTTCTTATTATTAATTACCCAGGACTTGAGACATAAGTCTTAAGAAATTACTTAAAATTTGGACCATTATTTAAAGTGAAAAACATGGTAATGTATTAGTAATTACTTGGGTCATAGCACAATGAATTATAAGAAACTATTCTAAGGTACAAATCATGGTAACCCCCTAGTAAAGACACAATCCTGTACTTTTAAAATAACAACACTATTACAAATAAAAGAAATGGTACTGTAAAGGCATACACTGCAAAAAATGACTTTCTCACTTAGTATTTTTGTCTGGTTTTCAGTAGAAATATCTACAAATTCTTAAATTAAGAAGCTTTTTCTTGATGAGCAAAATGACCTAAGTAAATAAGTCTAGTTTTAAGACAAATCATATACAATTTAAGTGAAATTGTCCTTAAAACAAGCAAAATTATCTGCCAATGGGGTGAGAAAAAAAATTGTGAAATAAGATTTCTTTTTTCTTAAGCACTTAATTCAAGTAAAATTTTCTCATCCCATTGGCAGATATTTTTGCTTGTTTTAAGCACAAATTCACTTAAATTGTATATTTTTTGTCTAAAAACTAGTATTATTTTCTTAGGTCATTTTGCTCATCAAGAAAATACATCTTGTTTTAAGAATTTTTAGATATTTCTACAGAAAACAAGACAAAAATACTAAGTAATAAAGTCGTTTTTTGCAGTGTAAAGTAACGTTATGCAACCTGAAGCGAGTAACAACACAAACAGTAGAGCGGACTTTGTCTGTACCCCTGTAGAAACATACGACTCATCATAATGTATATTTTTATTAAATTCTTTAAAAATAATAAATAATTACACAGATCACTAAATGTTAAATTAATTAATTTGAGTAGTCAGTACCATATTTTACACAATATTTTACTCAAAAAGGCTAAAGTTACTTATTTAACACAAAATGTTAACTGTAAATCCATGTGCCTGGCTTTGGTTGTTTCTTTACATCACAGCAAAATCCTTTCTGTTTCGCTTATCTTCTCTTCTCTGTTTTAGCAGTTTGTAAAAAGATAACTCGAATTTCTTGTTAAATCTATGTGTTCAGTTAATCACACAAAAGCTCTTTCTAATATTAGCCATAGATATATACACTAGATGTCGCCTTGGGGCTCCGAGCATGCGTCAAAACCGCTGCCATCTTAGAACAGGGGTCTTGTCATAGGAAGTCTCTAGGTTAAGCTGCCATCTCTGCCTGTAATTCGAATTCATGGACGATGTTGGACTTTTGTGCTGCGTATGAATGTTAGGACTACTAGCACTATGCATTACAGTTAGAAAAAGTAAATTTTAATTTAATCAAAACTTTTTTTTTGGACTAAATGCTAAATACATGTCTGACTGTTGAAACGAACCAAAAGAAAACCGAAGAAAATGTTTTAAAAATTACAGAGGTCTGGACCTCGGTGACCTCATAGCTGGCTACGGCCATGCGTAAGACCTCCGTTCATCTTTGGGAACACAGTTTAAGATGTTTTATATTTAGTCCGAGCTTTCTGACCTTCCATTTGAAGTTTGGAACGACATTAGTGTGAGTTATTATTGACACTACCCCTTTAACATGTCACAACATTACCTGATCCAGATTGATGTAGTGACTGTTGAAGCATGAAAATCTCAGCTTTGTCAAGATCACCATCATTATTCTAATGTGAAGGGCTCTGATAATGAAGACATTACAAAAGAGTAAAACCCTCTGCTTTCAAACAAAAAAACGTTTCATCCTACCTTCAGTAGTTCTTTTGTAATCAGCTTTTGAATATGGGTAGGTTTCTGCAAAAACACCACATTTTGAGCAAAAAGCAGAGATAAATCCATTTTTGTGACAGACTTTTCATAGAGATCCCATTCAGAGCGATCTTTAAAACAAACACGGACATGCAGCTGCTTGCCATAGGGCAATACTTCCGGGTATTATCCACCTAGTGGATAATAGCGGTATTGGGGAAAGACTGAAAATCTCGTCATTTGGCGGGAAGCGTTTCTCTTGATTGACGAGATATCTCATCAATGGCGGCGAAAGAGTTAACACAAACACGAATTGTTAAATGTTTCTGTTAAATGTATCTTTTGTCCTTTAGAGCTGAAAGTTGGGTTTCCCTATGTTTTGGAAAACTGTGACCAACTTTTCACTGGTAGATTTTGTTTTATCCTGTGTGGCTTTCTTTATTTCCTCCTTGCTAGCAAAAAACTCTTCATACAGTTGGTCCATACTCACTCTGTCTCTGTCATTTTGAGGGCAACAACCACCTGCTCCGGGTCAGTGAAAGAAAGCTCCTCATGTAGGCCAATTGGTTTCAGTTTCATCATTAGATTTTCTGATGAGAAATCAAACCATTGTCAATGTATGCAATGACAGAGTCATAGAACTTCAGAAAGTCCTTTTGTTGCTTTGATCTCTGTGCTGCTGACACTTGTCTGTCCATAAGCTGCTTGGTTTGGTATCCAAAAAAGCTGTCTTTTTTCCACTGAAGCATCTTACTTTGAATTTCTCCACCTCCTGATAAACATCTGTGATGCAGAGCGTTGTTTCCTCCAGCTTTTTAACGAGTGCGTCAAAACACACCCCCACGTTGTGGAAAAAGCACAGATAGATAAATCTCAGCAGCTGCAGTTTTTTCATCGTCCTCAAAGATTCTCCTCAAAGCCACAGGACAGGTCTCTCCAAGGGACCTAAAGTATAAGATGAGAGCTGGCCAGCTCTGCAGGAGACGAACAACAGCTGGATGAAGAGACAGCCATCGCGTGCAAACATGACGTAGAATTTCGCACCACTCAATGTCAACAAAGGCAAAACATGCACGCAGTTCCTCTCTTCTGGAAGCAGATCCTGAGAAGTGGCTGTAGATCTTTAAAACCAGCGACTTAATACAATGCACTGTTTAGCTTAAGACAGTTGGTGCTGTTGTAGCTAAAGCCCGGGATACACTGCACGATAATTGGCTGTCCCAGACGAAAGATTGCCATCGTGAAACAATCGTCACGATTTCTGTGATCGTGGCTCTTCATCAGTGGTCCTATGTCGTACAGTGAGAGAGGTTCAAAGACGGCTGTTTTCCCCGTCTTAATTAATTTGATTAAATAGATAGTACAGGGGTGCTTGAAGGCAACTGAGTCGCAGTATGTTGTTCACATCCCAATCGTTGTGGACCTTGGCAATGATGATCCATGGCCGCTTGTTCGGTTGAGGCTTCGGTCTCAGACTATGTGGGCCCGGTCTATTTTTGCTAAAGTTGTCTTGGGCGAGTAACTCTGGGATCAGCTTAGTCAGTAGGGCTGCCTTTCTCTTCCCCTTCTTTAATGCCCACTGTTACGTCCCTTATGATTTTAACAGGGTATGAGAAGGGAATATAACATATTAGATTAAAATATTATTAAGAATGAAAAATAGATGTAATAACCAGGTTCAAAGTATTGTTGTAATTGTGTGATGGAATGAAATAAACATCACTATTGAGTCAGATATTACTATTTCGTTTTCTTTAGTGAAAGATAAGAAATATATACATTCATGAAAATAAACACCATACAATGGTGTGAAAATTTGACAGATTATTTACAACATTTGACAAATAAACAAAAATAATAGAACACTGGGGAGAGAGAGAGAAACGAGAGCGGAGCCAAAGCAATGAAAAAATCAAAACATAACACACTCTAACTTATACTCTTAAGAATTCTTATCTAACAAAATAAACCAGAAATAAAAATGGATTATTAATCTACACTGACTGCCAAACATAAATACAAAAGTAGCATCCGCTTCTTACCTGGTGTTTCTAACAGAAAAAACTAGGTGATGCGAGATGTATGTCACGTGACGATCTAACCTGTTTCCCTTCCCTCCGTGTCCAGGAAGAACAAGTAATCGAATCACTCTTTACACACTTAGAAACACTACTTTACTTTTTCGATCAGAACAATTATTCAAACAATCACTAAAGAGCGAGACATTCAAAACGTAGCATGAGGCGTGAACTCTGAGCGTGCGCTGTCGTCCTTTCGTGACTTCCGGCTTTCTATAAAGCCCAGGTGAGTATTGATTGGCTTTAACGGTGAAGCGATGATGATGATTGACATAATGGATAGACAATCACAGACCTAAGAATGAGATAGTATTGAGACATCAAGAGTGGGGAGAAAAAAATTCAAAATTAAAGTTGGCCGTATTATATGACTCTTACGGCCGTAACACCCACAATCCTAACATTGAGTCTGCGTGAACGGCCCTCCAAGTCGTTAACTTTCGCCCTGAGGAGACCATTATCCACCTGTAGCTCGTTGCAGGTGGCTTCCAGAGCTGTAATGCGGCTATCGTTAGCTGGCATGGCTTCGTCAAAATCATCAAAGCGATGCTCAGTTTCTTGTTTTTTTCTGAAGTGAGGTTAACATTACTTCAATTGCGTCGAGGTGATTTTCGTGAGCTCAACCCATGGTTAGCAATAGCAGCTAATATTGCATCGTTGTTGGTGGCCGGCGAACTCGTCTCGGAAGTATCCCTCTGACTGACTTTCTTAGGCATGATGACAAAAACCCAGGCTATAGCACTGTTTTAAAGGCAAGCCTGCATAAAATAAAGTTAAAGTGTACCAGTATGAAAGTACAATTAAGGAGATGTCATGGAGCACTCTGAGAACACGTCTACTCCATCACTGAGCGCCCACCCCAACCACATAACATTTTAACCAGTAAAATGTTCAATCCAACAAAACAAAAAGTAACTAATTAGTTTTTATAGCTGTATCAGTGACAAATGTTACTTCATGAGCTTGACCAGTACTTATAATATGATCCAACAATATTATATGATTTAATTATTCACAAAATTACAAATGTAATGCCAACTATACCTCGCCCATTAGCCATCGGTGTGGCCGAAGAGTTCCATCAGTTTGTGTTTAAAGAGCAGATACAATAACCTCTTTTTCACAAGGTGGTAACCTGCAGGTAAGAAATGTAAAACAGACATGCTTACATACATGATATTTAATCCTCCATGTGTTTACTTACTATATAAATCTTCATGTACTTGTATATAATCCTAGTTGTGTACTCTTCAGCCTTTGTTGAAGAGTTCACAGAACTGTTAACAATGATCAGAGTTTGAATGTTCTGCTATTGTAGGGGATTTTAATATTTAGATATAGATCATGCAGTAATCAAAACTACTAAAAAATGATAACTGTTTTAAACACTTTTTATCTGATTCAGCATGTGCATAGACTCACACACAGTCGTGTACACACTCAAGTCATTCTCCTCAGTAGGGGTATAAACAATTGTTATTAAGGATGTAGCACATAGCACTGTCTGATCACCTATGTATTTTCGTTGATATTTAGATATAATAGTGACAGAGATAAATATATGTCTCTGTCAGAAAGAGATGCATGAGAACACCAGTGTGCTATTTATAAAGGTTATATATGAAACACCAAGCACTTCTCCTTTATTCCTTTAACTAAAAAGTTAAAACAATGAGCCTAAATAATAACCATATGTTATTTAAGCTGTGATATATGGATTAATATAGGCTAATGTTTCCTGTACTTCAATGTCTGATTTATCTGTGGTTAACTTCATATTTAAGTCCATAATTTCTTACAATGCTTTTCACAAATGAAATACACATCCTTTGTGTAGGTCTGTGCTCTTTAAATGCTTTAATATCATAACCTAATATAAATAAATCACTCACAAACATGCAACTGCTCTGATTATAAATATAGAGCCTATAGATCATTTTAGCTGATGTTTTGTATGCTTTATTTTAGCAGCTTGCAAATTATTAATGTTATTTATGAAAGTTGCGTTTTTAGAGATGTTGAATTAGCCGTTTACTAATTACTCCATTCTTTTTGAGGAGTTAAAAAAATCATTGAGTGCATGTCGAGTATTCATTAAAATAGCGGAGATACGGTTTAGTGAAACGCATATCAGAAGAATATACGAGCTCGGCTGCCTATCGCTCACGCACCGTGCACATGAATCATCTCTTTATGACGCACGCGTGATCACCGGAAGCTCGCGCTGCGGACCAAAGCGCGAAAATAAACAAAGCTTAAAGGCAAAAGAACGCATCCTGTTGAATTTCAGAAGTCAGACTGAGCTGCAGCGGGCAGTATCACTTAGTGCTCGCACATGCAGCCATCTCGCTGTTGTGTTTGTCACATGACAGCTGCAGTTTTGGCTGCGTGTGTGAGGAGAAAAAACACAGACGTCCACAGGGAGGCAATGGAAACGTGCGTTGAACGCACCAACATGAAATGTTACAAATGATTACAAATCTGAGACGCGTTCATTCTTAAAAGTATCGATACTAATACATTTAGGAACTGCAACGTTATTTATTTCCGAGAATCGCAGTACTTTTGAAGTATCGATGCATCGTGCAACACTATTATAAACCATAAAATAAACAACACTCACACTCTTTTTGCTACTTGAGGTCCAAACTGAGACCAAATTTGTTCTGGTCTAAAAGTTTCACGTGTGCCTATAAGCCACTGGTTGGGTATAATTTTAGCAGCATCAGGTCTCGGGATTAATAAATGAATGTGTTTTTGCCGAGTTATCGTGGGCATTAAGTGTATTTCCAACAACTGAAAGGCAGATGTCTATTGGCATCAGAGGGACAGGCATTAAAATAAACTATTAATAAGTAAATAAAAAAAGACAATACACAGAGCAGCAAGCAAAATTGGTTCCAAGGCCAACAGGGTTTTTTTCAGTTAAATTGGTGCATGTGGGGCTGCAGACTGGCATATGCCTGTTGAAGTGATTTATTGATGGTGATTTAATTTTGTAATTATCTACATTAAGTACACACAAACTAACCACCAGCCTACAAAAGATATAATGTAATGTACTGGTCAACAATAACTGTAGTTTGTTTTTACAATCCGGCAAATTTCGGTCATTTCTTGAAGCCTCAGTGGGCGGATCTTGTCAGATGTGAATGATAGTGCAAGTTGACAGCTCGAAAGGCTAATAGAAAATATTTTAATGTGCAATAAAACTCAAAAATGTGTATCAGGCATATTAGTCAAACAATCTGGGCTTTCCTGAATAGGTTCAGGGCTTAAGCTATGCAGATGATACGCAGATTTAGCTAGTCTTATCGCAAAACGACTACAGACAAAGAGACTCTGCCATTGCATTCATTAAATGAACAGTTTGACGTTTCATAACTTTCTTCACTTGGACAAGAATTCGCTGAGTTGCTGTTCAAACTTGCTGAAAATCCTCCTTTTTCGAAATGTATTAGGAAAATTAATAATTGCTTTATTTAGGCTATAGTATATTTTCTATTGACATGTAAAACCATATTTTGGCGGATTGTTTTTTACTTTCATTGTTTTTACTAGTTTGCTTGCCCATTTAGTCTTAATAATTAATGGAACCTAAACGACCTTGGCTTGCTGTTCTCGAAGGCAGCTCGAATCTTGGTCGGGCTCGAGACCCAATTCCAAGTAACAGAAGAGAAGAAAAATGCAGTGAAGAAGTAGAGATGCCAGAATAATTGCGGCTGGATGCAGAGGCACGGAGACTCACGTTTACCATGATTAATGATGATTGACAAGTTTAGGTTCCTTTCAAACCTACGTTAAAAGTGTAGCCGTTTAAATACTATTAGCCTAGTAGTTTATTTTGATCATGGTGCTACGATCGATGGATAATTCTGAAGTTGTTTTAAAGAAGAATAAAATAATTACTTTTCAGTCATTTGCGCTGTCACACAGTTGAACGTCTCTGCACATGTACATCATTGCGACGCACATTTGCAAATGATTCATAAAGTCATACCTCCGCAATTCTTTGATCGATTGTGTTTTAGAAGTACTGTATGCTCAAACTCTAATGACAGCAATGTGATCGCACTGGTAGAGAGAGAGAGGCGGAGAAAAAGAGAGAGAGCGCGGCGGCTCTGTTCAAAAGTGGAAATGATTGGGTATTTTGTACTTTAAGAGCCGACTTCAAATAACATCAATCAAGCTATTACGTGGCTATTATATACATTTTTTTCGACCTGGTGGCAACTTGTTCATGACCCAGTACTGGGTCGCGACCCAGTGGTTGGGGACCTTTGCTTTAAGTGACCGGTAAGCAGGATCTTTCGCCACAAGTGTTGTTTTGCCATGCTGGGCTTACAAATGCTCAGACAGGTTGCTCATCGCGTTGTCAACAGTTGAAAGACACTTGTCGTGTGGGCATAGTGTGCATTTCACACACATATTTTTGTCCTTTCGAGCATTAAGCTGAAAGTAATGTAAATATCGCCCCAGTGGCCGAAACCCTCCGTCTTCATTTCCCGCTCCCCTTTGCACCAGCAGCTACGTCAAAATCTCTCTCTATGGCAACGGCACACGTACAGGCACACGCATGCACGCACCACGTAAACAGACAGAACTTTACACCCAGGCAAACACTGCTTGGGTAACGCAGGAAAGCGCGTTCCTATAGCCTATTAAAGTAGTGTAGTTACCAATATTATTAGTGTAATGCGTTACTTTACTTCGTTACCCAAAAAAGTAATATAGTTACTGTAATCCGTTACTTTGTAACTCGTTACCCCCAACACTGGTCATGGGTGCCCTTCACATGCGTGAACACTTGTTAAAAAAACTGTCAAAAACTCCATTTGGTCGCAGTTTGGAGCCCTTGTGCCCCCTGATTGCCAACTCGCCCAATCCCATCTACAGATAATCCGTCTCTGCTTCAATGTATAAAACATGCACCTTTTTAGACACACTATGTTTCTTTTCGTAATGAGACAGCATTGTACTCAAACAAGAGATTTATTTACCATTGCAAAATGTTCAGCTGCTCTGACTGCTATAGAACTTCAGCTCGCTGCACTCAGGGGCGGAGTTAAGAGGTTTGACTGACAATTTGAGCGGATCCTTTTTAATACCTTTTATTTGATAAATATATTTTCTAAAACAGACAGACAGGCATAAATGTTTACCAATACCATTGATTTATTAAAAAATAAATAAATAAAACACCTCCAAAAACAGGGCAGTTCAGAGTATAAGGACAAAAAGGGCATGTGTCCTGCACAGGTTGAGCCATATCTGTGCACGTGCCTGATTGTAGTATTTTCTTAGATAAAGCCCCTACCACTGTGTATGAATATTGCCTATTTCCCCATGAGATTGACCTAATATTATTCTGTATTAGATGAAGATTTATTACTTGATGATGCATTCATGGTGATTTTTTAAATGTGCATCAACTTTTACAGATACATCTTTATGTGGTCCAGTCTGTGCTTCCACTTTGGTTTCTGTTTGTGGATATGACCTTGCATGGTCTTGAGAGACCTCTTTTTATTGAGTTTGACCCTCTGCAACTATGGAATCATCATCCTATTGAAAATATAGAAGAAAACAAAGGTTCTAAATAGTCAGATTCAATCTATCGGCTTTTAATATTTTCTGCGCTTTTTTATACAGTTTTATAATATGTTAGCCAACAATGTTATACAAGAGAAAATACATTTTAAAAAAGGCACAACATTATATTACTCTAACACTTACTAACAAACAAAAATGTAGAACGCATAATGTAACTGTGATATACAATGTAATAAAAGTTAAATGAAAAACCGCACTCTCAAGATATAATTTCTTTTTGAAAAGATTTGCCGATCTGTATGTCACTAGATAGAATATCCTAATGTTTATTTACTATTGATTTTATCTTACCTGAAAAGGGAGAAAATGTTGTAGATAAAATCCAATAACCAAAATGACAGTTTTTTTCTTAAAAAGTGATTCTCGTTCAATGCCACGTACCCTTTCCAAGTTTGAGTCAAGATTCATATTTTATTACAACCTTTACAAAGGAAAACCTCATATACTATTTTCACCTGGTTTTCAAATTCTTATTCAGTACTACAAATCCTCCTTATGCGCAAAAACTGACTATACGAAAGGCTTTTTTCAAAGATGGAGGATGGTACTTTTAGAATGTAAAAGATTCTTATATGTTGATTTACAAAATAGTCTTCTGTCCAGAAGATTTAAAACCTTAAAATCAAGAAAAGAAATGGAAGACATACTGTATTCCAAGGAAAATCGTATGGAGTCAAGTCTGGAATTTAAGGATGCATGAAATTGATTAAGTTCAACTGTTCCACTAATAATTAAAAATACATCATCAATATATCGGAACCAACATTTCAAACGGTGGTAGAAAATATTGCTTGAAGAATACACAAATGGAGCTCCCATAGACGTACCTTTCACCTGATGATAGAAACTGTTCTCAAATTTAAAATAATTTATGGTCAGCACTATGTGTGCCAGATCCCACAAGAACTTTGTTGAAGGCTTATCAACATCTCTAGATTTTAACTAATGTTCCAAAGCACATAAACCTAAAACCTAAATGTTAGTATAAGGGCTAGTTACATCCATAGTGCATAACAAATCATCATCTGATACAAGGCCATTCATCAGTTTACTCAAAAAATCAGTGGTGTCACTTAAGTATGAGGGTAATGTACAAACAATTGGCTTAATATACCAGTCCACATACTGCGAAATATGTTCAGGTAAAGATTGGCAACCGGCCACAATAGGAGAACCTGGAATAGTTCCTTCACACTTTTTATGGATTTTCGGCAAGATGTAAAATACCGCTCGTACTGTATGAGTTTGCAAATTGGATGAGTTGGAAAATTTTATTACGGTATGAATTTTTGTCTTGTATTACAACTGCAACACCTTTGTCGGCAGGCTTAATCACAATCGAATCAATCAATTAATTTCTTCTCCATATGTTTCTTAGGATGAATTCTTACTGTGGGCTGAACTGAGAGTAACAGAAGAGTTCCACAGGAAAAAACATTTCAATTTAATGGACCTGAAGAATTTGAAAAGTTACATTTTTGACAAAAAGGATCAGTATATTTAGAAGGGACAAAAGAAAGACAAAATGTCTCTTCATCACTAAGTGGTCTTTTGGTTGGATACCTCTGTGTCTGCACACTTCGTGCTGCAAACTCTGTGCTTCCTTTTCTGTTTTGCGACCCAAGTGCTTGTCTACCGCCTTGAGATAAAAAACGATTTGCAGTACCTGTTGATGCATTATTGCTTCCAGATTCGTCGGTTGAAAGACCACTGGAGAGGGAGTCAGCAGTTAGGCGTGAAGTACGCATTGTCGCACAGGTACAGGATTAGACATCCACTGGTAATGAATTTGGGCATGACATTTGTACTTACAAATTTCAAGGCATTGAGTGGAGACATGGAACACTATCTCCTTCAATGTGAGACTTTTTGGATTTGTACACTTCAAACAGTATACCCCAATGGTTTAAATTAATTGTTTTTTGTTAACCCCTTAATTTGAAATCAATTTAATTAATTTGTTTAAATTTATTTAATTTGTTTTAAACAATCTTTCTGGTGTTTCACAGTATACACTGATGATGGCTTAGGCCGAAACACGTCTGTGTGGACGTGGTATAAATAAATCCAAGAAATTATATCTTGAGAGTGCGTTTTTTTTTTTCATTTTTTCCTTTGATAACAGTTTTATTACTCGGCCCATAAACATTCTGGGAGTTGAGCGCACCTGTTCTTATTATATAATGTAATTAACAATTACCTTATACCTTTTAAGTAGGTGTCTTGAAGAGGAATGCTTTACGAAGTGGAGTTACATATCTTCCCCTCTTCTTCTGCCGGCGTTCCTTCCATTTTTCAACTTTCACTTGGAAAACCTGTGTAAAGATGTATAGTAGGATGTATTGATGGTAAATTGCAAATGCATAATTGGTGGCACTTCACTGAATTATCATTATTTTCCATCGTAGCCTTGTTACATCAGCCATACTACAATAAAACTTGTTATTGTTTGGGTTCTTTGCTAATGCTTGCATGTGTTACTCTGACTCTCTAAGGCTTGCTTCTATCTCTGTGTTTCTGCGCTGCTTACCCTTTCATAAAGATTGCATTTGGATCTTATAGAATGTCTATGTAGAGCAAAAAATAACAAATACTTTAAAATAAATGTGCAAACCTTTCTTTGAAACACTTGCGTAGAGTCTTCATATTCCTTTAGTTGACCTGAGTGAATAAATTGGTATCAGACCACAAAATCATACAGTCTGCATAGTCTGCCAGATGGAAAACGAATATGTTTTAAATCCCACTGGGTCTTCTCCATAATGCCCTGTGTCTTGTTGTCCTCTGTTACATCCTAAGAGAAGGTTAAAATATTGATAAAACAACTTAGCAGCTAAACACAATCAAATAACAAATTTCTTGTCTTGTAAGGTTTCTCAGGACATCATAACGCTTTGTGTACGCAGTGTATACTTCTCCTGTGCCATATCGTCCTAGATCACCTTGGTATTATATATATATATAATTGGTATGTACTATATATATATATATATATATATATATATATAGAGAGAGAGAGAGAGAGACACACACACACACACACACACACACACACACACATACAGGCATATGTGGTTTACGAGGTCAATGTGACTTTTTGGTGGTTTACGGGGACACACCTTTCCCAACATCCAATCGACATGAGAGTTATGTCAAAAAATTTAATTTGATCTACAAAAGACAAAACATGCTTCAAAATAGCAAATTCATTTTTACAACACACAAATAATAATTATGTGACATTTTACAGGCTTATGGGGTCTGAGCCAAATTGTGGTTTATGAGGACAATGTGACTTTTTAGTGGTTTACAGGGACACACCTTTCCCAACATCCAATCGACATGAGAGTTATGTAAAAATGTTTCATTTGATCTACAAAAGACAAACCATGCTTCAAAATAGCAATTTCACTTTTACAACACACAAATAATAAGTATGTGATATTTCACAGGCTTATGGGGTCCGAGCCAAATGGTGGTTTATGAGGACACTCACAGTTTATGAGGTCTCTCTACACACAAACCTAGCCCAGTGGCCGTTCTAGACAAATTTCACTATGGGGGCCAAGGAGGGGCACATTAAAAAAAAGGGCAACAAATGATATTTGAAGATTATGGGGTGGTTACAGGGATTAGTTTAATCCAGGATTACGCCTTTATTTAGTTATATTTAGGAAATATAACTAGTTTTAACAAACATGCCTTACTAAAAACATTACTTGTGTGCATTTTAAAGCAAAACAAAGAGCATTGATGTATTTTAAGATTTGTCAGTGCAAGTTGTTTTAAGTTTGTACAGCTCTTACATTTATTTTAGTCTAGGACTAGTCTAATCCCTGTCTTGGGAACCGCCCCTTAAACTTTATTAGGGCCCGAGCACCGAGGAGGTGCAAAGCCCTATTGTTTTTGCTCAGTTTCTTCTTTTTTTTCTCCGAAATGAATCGCATTTTTGGAGGTTTAAACATGCTCAAAAACTCATGAAACTTTGCACACAAGTCAGAAGTGACGACAATTTACATGTGGTATAGGCATCAGAAGTTGCCGTGTAGAAATGACTCTATAGCTAACCTGCAAAATTTCATGAGAACAGCCCTCCCGCTATAAAAAACAGGGGTGGCCAGAGACATATCTACACAGGCATGGGCCACCCTTGGCCTCTGCGTAGAACCGCCACTGACCTAGCCTCATCCTGGTTTAAGGGGACTGACAAACACAGCTCAATTTCACAAGTGGTCAAAGGTTTTCATTGCTTTTAAAATAAGTCTATTCCACTCACCAAGGCTGCAATAAGTATTATTATTAAAATAGTTTTTATGTAAATATTTTGTAAAATCGAATTTATTTTGATTGAAGCTGAATTTTCTTGAAAAAAAAAAAAAAAATATATATATATATATATATATATATATATATATATATATTTTTTTTTTTTTTTTTTTTTTTTTCAAGAAAATTCGACTTTCGATCATAGAAACAAATTTTAACTTAATATATATTCACATAAAAACTATTTTAATAATAATACTGGAGTTATCTCAGCTTTTTGCTCAAAATTGGGTGTTTTTGAAGAACCCTTTCCATATTTGAGAGGTGATAAAAAGAGAACTAATGAAGGTATGATGAAACAGGGTTTTTTTTGTTTGAAAGCAGAGGGTCTGTTCTTTCATTTGATATATTGTTTGTTTTTATATTTATAGAAGAACATTTTCTGGTGGGCATTAAAATGTTGTAAAAATCATGAAAAATGCTGGCGCTGGCTGGCAACTTTTTTTAAACGCTGGCAGGGAAAGAGTTAAGAGAGTAAAAACGTTTAATAAAAAAAATCATTTTTTGAATTGTCATAGCATTACAATCTAGTGCTGCCAAATGATTAATCACAATTAATCATTTGACAGCACTATTACATTCAGAACATATTTACTTTGTGACGGGAATTTAAAAAACATTACTTTCAACAGCAATAACATTACAATCAGGAAATTTTTACTTAAAGGAACACGCCCACATTTTAGCTTATTCACAGTATCCCCCAGAGTCAAACAAGTCCACACATATTATTCTTATCTCTGTGCGTGCTGTAACTCTGTCTGACGCAGTCCCCGCCAGCCTAGCCAAGCACAACGACTGAAAGCGAATGGCTCCAGCCAGCACACTGCTCCAAACAAGCGACAAAACAACGCGAACATTTTCCTATTTATGTGTTGTGATTTGTATAGTCACACCATTTACAAATATCAAGGTCATATGAGACAGCCATCTTTTAACAGTATACAGAGCTCAAAATTAACTTTTTTATTTGGTAGCACTGATGCTCCCAACCTTAAAGAGTTAGGAGCACCAAATTTGAAGCACCACAACTACAATGTATAAGTTAAAAGATTTATTTTATTAAAAAATAAACACCACAACTGGACTTTACACATCCTATTGCCAGGATTTGAAATTTGGTCTTTTTTGCTGCAAACAGTAAAACAAATCTGTAGAAATTACAATGTTATATACGGCAATTTACCGTAGATTTAAACCTGCTATTTACCGGCAAGAGTTTGTTCAAAGTTAAATACATTTTAAACATTAACAAGTATTTA
Source organism: Misgurnus anguillicaudatus (assembly GCF_027580225.2). NCBI lineage: Eukaryota > Metazoa > Chordata > Actinopteri > Cypriniformes > Cobitidae > Misgurnus > Misgurnus anguillicaudatus. Next base: position 1,392,947 of record NC_073348.2, read on the forward strand.
TCTTTACAGAATAAAACCATACAATAACAGCCTCATGCAAAGCATTCTGGGAACCAGAAGTCATCATCAACCTTTTTCTGTTTTTTGCTTCAGATTTTGTTTCCCAGAATGTCTTGCTTGATGCTGTTCTTTAGTTTTACCCTGTAAAGACAAAGACTTGTAAATGTTTAATGTTCATTTAACTTTGAACAAAATGTTGCCAGTAAATAACATACATTTAAATCTACGGTAAATTACCGGAAACCCAGCTGCAATTTCTACAGAATTTTTTTACAGTGTAGATTGCTAAAATTATACCCAAATGCTGTTTAAATAATATAGCAGCAATAATAATTTAACAATTACAGGTAACATAATTATGATTACAATAAAAAATCTAGCAAACACGTAAAACACTGATTAATTGTGACATTACAAAAGGATGTTTGTCGGATATCCCTCAAGCAGTATGCGCTCATACATCATCAAACACTATTTGATAGACAGGTCAGTGTCTCCATCAATAATGAACACATTTGTCACGCACTTTTTGTGTTTTTAGCACTTTCGCCATGTTTAAGCAAGGTCTCGCGCTTAAAACATGTGTATTCTGCAACCAACGCCGTTTTACCTGCAACCTCCATTAATATAGTAATAACATTGGCTGTAGTCATCTTGTTCTTTTCATTCTCGCGGTTTGTTTTTTCACATTTTCGCGCTTTGCGTACCAACGTAGCACGGCAACAAGGAATGATTGACATTCATATTAACCAATCTGTGCTCTTCATTAAATGCAAGAACTTAATGGTGAAATTTGATTGGTTATGTAATGTTGGAGAGAACGCTGAACCTGGAACAGCACACAGCATACACTATCTAAATCAAGTCACACCACAACAAAATAGGCAGTCGCAAAAATGCTCCCAAATATTTTTTAAAGGGGACATAATATGAAAATCTAACTTTTTCCATGTTTAACTGCTGTAATTGTGTCCCCAGTGCTTCTATCAACCTAGAAAATGTGAAAAAGATCAACCCAGTAACTTAGTTTTGGTAAACCATTCTCTGCAAGCATGTGAAAAAATAGGTAATTGTAATTTGGCTCCACAGCACAACCATTTAGTACAGAGAGAAAGAGAGAAAATAATTCACAGCACAATTGACTTTCAATTGCAACAAACCACCATCATTGTGATCAGTGTTTGCACTTCATCCGCTCATTTGCATTTTAAATGACACACCCAAAATGGCACACTTTTGCTCAGACCTAGATTAAGACTTGGTTTACATCTTTAAAAAAAATCTCATAATATGTCCCCTTTAAGGTTGCACAGATTAAATTTCGGCCCCATATGCGACCAAAACAGTCGCAATTTCGAGCCCTGGTATACATACTGGGAACTACACTCTCCGAAGACGAAGCACCGCCACATGGGCGGAGTGACTTGCACAACTCTGACCGAACTCTCTGCTCCTCACCAGGGGGCTTCTTGGGGGCTGCGAGCAAATCACTCCACCGCCCAAGCAGCAGCGCTTCGCCCTCCGAGAACACAGTTCCCTGTATGTATTCGGTTAAAAGATAGCTGTGTCTCATATGACCTTGTTGTTTGTACATGGTGTGACTGCACAAATCACAACACACAAACGGGAAAATGTTTGCGTTGTTTTGTCGCTTGTTGGGAGCAGGATGCTGGCTGGAGCCGTTCGCTTCCAGTCTTTGTGCCAAGCTAAGCCAGCGGGGGCTGCGTCAATTACAGCAGGCACAGAAAAATATGTATGGACCTACCTAACTCTGGGGAACACGGCGAACAAGCTAAATTCCCAAAATGTTGGCGTGTTCCTTCAATGACGGCAATTACAAAACGTTACTTTAAAATCAACAGCATTACATTCTGAACATTGTGACTCACTTTTCCATGCGCTTAAAGGAGTCTCTGAGATTTTGCTCTGTCCTATTTTGTAGCACTGGATGCTCACATCTTTTACAGACCTCACATTCTCTCACTGACGCCAAGTGACCTTTGCTGATGTGAGATCTGAAGTGTCACATTACAGCGTTCACTGGGGCGGCAGTGGCTCAGTGGTTCATGTAGGTTGTCTACAAACCGGAAGATTGGTGGTTTAATCCCCAACTCCACCTGACCAGGTGTCAAGGTGTCTTTGAGCAAGACATCTAACCCCAGCTGCTCCCGATGAGCTGGCAAGGCTGACACCGCCGTCGGTGTATGAATGAGTCAGTGAATGGGTGAATTTGAGGCAAATTGTAAAGCGCTTTGGATGGCCATAGGTCTGTTAAAAGCGCTACATAAAATGCAGTCCATTTACCACTCACTTCAGCTTTTGTCCAGGGTTTTTTGAGCGTACGCTTTCCTCTGCCAGAGACTGAAAACAAACAAGATGATAAATTGTTAACATAACTGACTACCATTTTTTAACCTTTTAACCAGAACTGGTTCCCTGCCTGAACTAATATAAAGATTTAAGTAATGTTTACTCAAATTAAGCATGACAGTGTTCAAATTTAAGAACAGGTAAGCCAACTCATTAAATGAATGAAATTAAAACCCAAATTTACCACACCATTGTTTTGAGAGACATTTATGACAAGTGTTTGGTCCTTCAGATGGGTACTTCAGGCATGGTTTCCTCCTTTTCAAAGGCTCTATGGAAATGGATAGGCAAATCATTGTTTTACAATGCTTTGTCTACATATAGAAATATTATTATTATATAATTTAAGTTCTCTGAAAAAGAGAATATAAAACTCGAGTGTCTGTAGACCTTTCACGACAGCTAATTATTTCCATCCGGGACGAAACAAATGATTGGCTTGCGCGACTATCACTCTCTCTCGCGACCATGGCACCACCCCTGTTGCTACGGGATCTGCCCACACATACGCAAACCCGATTGATTATCCAGTGCACGGGGCACGAAATCTATTAAGAGCAAAAGTACAGCAGAGAAAGAACATTCAGATCTCACAGTACCTGCATATCCAGTCAACAAAGGCAAACGAGGCAAAAAAAGGAATAAACGAAGAAATCAAACGAGAGTAAATATCGCGTGGCTTTTCCTCAAGTCGACGATGCGGTAGTGGTATTGTCTCCGGAGTGTAGTCCTCATCAGAGTCAACAATGCTTTCATCACGGAAACTCTTACATGCAAAACATTGTTTATGTTATGAATCTTCCACAAAATTCACCTTTATTACAGTGTAACTGATGGTAATGAAAAAACTTGTATCAATGCAACCTATTTTTAGATGTCTTATAGGCTAAATATAACTAGCTTGTTCGTTACCAAATCAAAAAAAAATATTTTAAACTTTTCCAGTATCGATATGCTAGCTTAATAGTGAGTACTAAAAGCCATCCTATTTGTTTATATTCATATTGATAAAGTTAGGTGTATTATTACATGTGATTCTGACATGATGTTACTACATGCACCGCGCTCCTTCCTCTCCGCTCGTCTCAGGTAAATGATGGTTCTCCCAGAAAAGCAGTCGCGCGTTCATGTGTTTTGGGGGCGTGGCTTTAGAAGAAACCCAGAAGGGAGGGGGTGGAGTGAATGGAAAAATGAGCTGTCGTGAGAGGTCTACAGACATTCGATTTTTATACTCTCTTTTTCTGGATACTTGCATTTTACTTATGTATTGAAATATAAAGACAGTTCAAACTAATTTGGACTTTTTTAGACTTAAACCTGCCTACTCTGCCTTTAAGTGAAGAGGAAAGTATTCTTTGTTAAGGTTATTTATTGAACATTTTGACTTCAACTGAAATCAAAGCACACATTGCTTGAAATGAAAACAGTCACATTTTAGTTTACTGTATACTGCAAGGTTTCCTAAAAAAGTAGAATGAAAAACTTTTTTTAAGTCTAGTAATTCAGGGCTCCAGACTAATGGCGCTTTTCCATTGCATAGTACCCCACGGTTTGGTTTAGTTTGGGTCGGGTCAGCTTACTTTTGGGAGCTTTTCCATTGGGATCACTTCGTAGTACCCGATACTTTTTTTCGTACCACCTCGGTTGGGGTTCCAAGCGACCCGAGCTGATACCAAACGTGACGCGTAAACACTGTAGTTCACTGATTGGTCTGAGAGAATCGTCATCGGCGCCGTCATCCTATTATGTAAAATATTCGCTTTAGCTTAAGCTTGCTGCTAGCTTGCGCTGTCTCGAGCAAACATGTTGTCATCTGTGCTCTGTTTTAAGTTTCCAAACACCCTTTTAGCGATTAAAAACATCCACAGGTTGTGAATCAGGAACACATAAAAGTTTTTTCCAGACTTGCAGTTGGTGGCGGCACATTCGCGACGTGCACGTCAGTATTATTTATGGTTTAATGCAACTTCATTGAGGCTCAGCGGAGCGCCGTCGACAGACGCCACGGGTGTTTGAACAGAAACTGTTATGTGAGACAGAGGTAGTTATAAACGCGATGTGCAAAGTAAACTTCTATTTGTGGTGGCCAATTTTAATTTTGTGGCGGCACATTCGCGACGTGCACGTCAGTATTATTTATGCTTTAATGCAACTTCATTGAGGCTCAGCGGAGCCGTCGACTGACGCCACGGGTGTTTGAACAGAAACTGTCATGTGAGACATAGGTAATTATAAACGCGATGTGCAAAGTAAACATCTATTTGTGGTGGCCAATTTTAATTTTGTGGCGGACTGATAAATAAATGTATGGGAATGTACAAGGACGCTCTCACTTGTATGATGTCACAGCCGTATGCAGCGCAAATATAACGACACGCCTATAATTCCTCCCACTGCGAAGTGATACTAAACTTAATGGAAAAGCTAACCACGCCAAAGTGAGGTGAGCTGACCCGACCCAAACTAAACTAAACCGTGGGGTACTATGCAATGGAAAAGCGCCATAACTTTTTTGTTATTAGGAGTACTTAAAAGGAGTATTTAAAAATTTAAATGCCTAGAAGGGGAAAAAGTCTTCTTTATGCACGTTGCAGAAAATGACAGAGGCCCGAACGTTTGCTGACTAGTGTTGCCAGATCTTACAGCAAAAAAGAAAAACAGCGAACAAGAAAAATCCAATAATAAACCCAAATAAATCCAAATGCTTTATTTCAAAAATCAAAATATTCGTACAGGCATGTTCACACTTTAATAACACCAAAATCTTGATCGGTTCATGTGCCAAAAGCCATAAACGGTTAAGCACCAAAATGGTATATAAGTACAAAAAAGACGAGGACCTTGCAAACTCCCAAGATAGCGCGCTGTGGACACAAATGCATGCAGTACACAACACCAAGACGGAGTTATTGCAAAACATAACATTAATTAAATTATTTTTGTCAAAGCTGTGAGTGTTAAGCACGCGAGGCGGCAGAACGTGGCTATTGTTATCTCTTTGTCAATCATCACATTTTCATGAGTTTGCAGTGTTTTCGAGGCCTATGAAAGTCTGACAATGTTCTGCTCTGTATGTTCTGCTCTTATATTTCACATATAAAGAAATTCAACCAATGGTGAGGCTTAACGACAAAGGGTGAGGTGGGAGCCAGGAAGTATAAGGCTATCTAAAATATTGCCAAAGACGGCGTTACAGGGACGCAGGAAGTATGACAAGGGAGACGCAGCGTCTCGTTCCCTTCTCAGGTGACAACAGTTACATACGTAACCCAACACGTTTTCATGTGTCAAACACTACTATGCAAAAAAGCATTTTGGTATGAATCAACAGCTTACCATCCTGTGAAGCCTAATGTGCAAACAGTACTGTTGTTTAAGACGCAGTTTCTGTTTTACATCGCCTAATGCAATTTTGAGTTTGGGAACTTATAGCATAGCACTGTTGACAACATGTTTGCTTGAGACAGCGCAAGCTAGCAGAGGTAAAGCTAAGCTACATTATAGCAATGACGCTGTAGTGAATATTCTCTCAGACCAATCAGTGATCTACTGTGTTTTCGCGTCATGTTTGGTATCAGCTCGGGTCGCTTGGTACCCAAACTGGGGTGGTACGAAAAAAAGTATCGGGTACTATGTACTGCACCCAGTGGAAAAGCTCCCAAAAGTAAGCTGACCCGACCCAAACTAAACCAAACCGTGGAGTACTATGCAATGGAAAAGCGCCATAAGTATATCTTCTGTAAGTCACACTTTCGTAAGGTTGGTCTGGACCATTCGTAAGCTCTCTCTTAGCATTGTTTGAGCGCAAAACGCTATCGCCGCCACTGTGCAGCAGTCTTTAGAAATCAGCGCAGCGCAGTACAAGTCAAACTATGGTATGTTGACAATGATTTTATGTTATGGACATTTTAGGACTTATAATAATATATGTTTGCATTAGATACAGGACTTTTTATGCAGTTGACTTTATTTGGTATCAGAACTAATGAATCGAAGACGGCGCTGGTGTTGTGTCGAAGGTTGTTCCCCATTGAAGTCTGTTCCCTCTATGTTTATAGCGTTTTCATAACGTTACATTTATAATTTATTTAGAAAGATTAAAGATTTTAATTGGTTATACTAAAAAGCAATAATATCATGTATTCTATTATACAATTTATTAAATATTTCATACATTTCACAGTTTTATATTATGGTATGTCTTTATTACATTATACTGTTTGTTTTAATACATGCATACATAATACATTTATATATTATACATATAATATGATCCATACTATAAAAATAACTGACTTACCATTAAGAACAATAAATATAGAAATGCACACATACATCTCAGTAGCCATTAAAGCCATTTCTTGTTGTAAAGTACCTATTAGTATTAAAATGTATTACATAATTTTTTTAAAGTCATTAAAGTCATTAAACCCATGTCAAGAAGTGGCACAAGTGACAAGTGGTTTGTCTACCCGTATTACTGATCATTTAATTAATAGTCTATATTTTACAGATAACTTAAACTAAGTTAAAATATATGTAACTTGAATAATTTGAGTAATGTTCCATTTGTATAGAACGTGTTGTCTTTCATAGCGCCGTAATGCACCTTCGCATAAAGTGGAAAATCAATCCCTGAGTGATCAATTGCAAATAATTCAGCACCTTCACTTAGAACAGTGCCATTGTTACGTCGAACTTAGAGGCAGCGTGTTAACTCTTTCCCCGCCATTGACGAGATATCTCGTCAATCTGCAATACCGCTATTATCCACCAGGTGCAACTTATAAAAAACGGAAGTATTGCCCTAGGGCAAACAGCTGTAAGTCCGTGTATGTTTTAAAGATCGCTCTGCATCTGATCTCTATCAAAAGTCCTTCACAAAAATGGAATTATCTCTGCTTTTTGCTCAAAATTTGCTGTTTTTGATGAAACCTACACATATTTGAGAGGTGATAAAAACAGAACACATGAAGGTAGGATGAAACGGATTTTTTTGTTTGAAAGCAGAGGGTCTGTTCTTTTATTTTATATATTATATGTTTATGTATTTAAAAAGGAGCATTTTCTGGAAGGCATTAAACTTTTGTGAAAATCATGAAAAATGCTGGCGGTGAAAGAGTTAAGAAGCTTCCTAAGAGACACTTCGGGGAACACACTTAAGAACATAAACAACTTTGGTAAGATATATCTTTTTGAGTCTTCTTAACGCGTGAGCGTTATTGGGGAACCGCACCCTGAAATCTGAAAATATTTCACTTTTTTTATATGGTTAATGAACTTAAACTGAAGCAACACTGAACTGAATTAAAGGGTCATGAAACCCCAGACTACTTTGCACATCATAGAAGACAATGTTAGCATCTGAAAGCTGGTTAATTTTTTCATCTTCTGGGTTTAAAATCTACATTGTGTTGACATCACATGTGGCAAAGAACTAGTACATTGATAACGATTCAGTGTCTATTAAATTATTCATGAGACTGCGTGTTCTTATCCTGTGAGAAGGCCCTTAGTTTAAAGGGGCGGTGAATTTGTCGATTTTATTGTTTTATACTGTTGTCTGATGTCTACTTATGATGTTCGCGTGGTTTTTACATTTAAAAACATCAAAAGCAATAAGTAATAGGCTATTTTGTAACATGGATTAGTGGCTGTCTGGAGAAATAGTTTGTTTGAAGGGGCAGGCCGCACTGAAGACCTGGACGTAATGCCCACTGCTATGATTGGACAGCTTCATTCCCCGTCATTACATGTGGGGAAATGTTTTAAAAACGTTAATGTGTAAAAATAGCAGCCGAACACAAATATGTTTGAGCCACAAAAGATTCTGGGTACTAAAGATGATACACATAAATGACAATACGTATAGTAAAGTATACTCGACAAAACTCGACGTGACTAAATTACCGTATACAACACAGTAAGCGCGCATCAGAATGTGAACCGTGCCTGGTAAGTCCTTATCAATAACTTTGTATATTTCTATTGTGCTTGTAAGGTTGCTCTTACATACATGTAACGTTACATACCACAGTTATATGATAAAAAAGCTTTGTTGAGTGTTTGACCTTTCAAACGCAACTCGCCTAAATTACCGTATACAACACAATAAACGGGCATCAGAATCTAAACTGCAGCTGATAAATCCTTCTTTTTTTTCACTAACTTTGTATATTTCTACCGTTAAATTACAGTCGTGTTGTTAAGTGTTGTACCTTTATTAATCGATTAATGTTTTTAGTAAATTAAAACAAACGTGTTTAGACAAGGATGTTACAACAGACATATCAAGCAATCTCTTCTAACAAAGCAATAGTGAAACACAGTAACTTAAATAAACTTAATGTGTATACTGCTGTGTCATTTTTGTCAGATCCAATATTAGTGGTGTTTTTAATCACAGTCTCTCTGCAAATCCAGCATCGACTTCTTTACAAATGAATCCGTGTACACAACAAACACTCCCCACGCGAGCTGGAACTTCTTCAAAAACAAACTTTATCCACGCATTCCTAATGTTGAGCCTCTGTTATCCAGCGTCTGTGTTCTTCCCATAGACGGTTCTTCCACAACCGAAAATACGTTTCCATGGTTACTTCAGATCACCGCGTCAAAATAAAAGTCTCTCAGAAAAAATGTATTTAAAAGTCATTTTGGTTACATTTGGCAATCTTTAAAGACATGTTTACTTATTGTTGAGACACACGTGTCACGCGAAGCTGTGGGAGGGGCTACAAAAGTGGTCGTTGTATTTGGCTATGGGGAGGTGCTTCAATTCTACTTTTTATGTCATATTTTTTCGAATTCCACACTCGCTTGTAATACTGGCTTGGTGCCAAAAACTGTTATATTTCAGTAGCACGGACGTTTTCAGTTCTGAAACTTGCAGAATGTTCATTTAAGTATGATGAGCTCTTATATATAATATAATATATATATAACAAATCTTATATATAACAAATTATCAAGTTAAAATTAAGTATTTAATTCACCGCTCCTTAAATTATTCACAAGAGCATGTTATGACAGACGCTTTAGACTGTGAGATCACATACATTAACTGAGAGAAACGTTCATGAATCGAAACAGAATGTTTGTTTTTGCTTTGTAATAAGAGTTCAGCACAAATGTTATTCATTCATTTTAGTGAGTGATTTTTACAACTCCTTAACACAAACCGTCAAAAGGCTTATATAAATGCCACAAAATAAGCCTTAGGTTATCAAACTGCAACAGTGGTTTTATCTATACGTTTTCAATGCAGAGTGCCAATGGCTGTGAATTTATTGTGTTTTTAACTCAATGGAAGCGAATTGAAACTGTCTGAATCCTAAGTTGTCTGTCTGTCTCCCCTCTTCCCCATCCTTTCTGCATGGCACCACATCCAGTTTTTAGTTTTTTTTAGCATTGCTTAGCGTAATCCATTGAATCTAAACAGACCATTTAGCATTGCGCTAAAAATAACCAAAGAGTTTCAATATTCAATATTTTTCCTTAAAAATTAACTAAGTATTTTAATTTAGACTTCGTGGACTCTGTGTTATTTTTTTAAAGGAATTTTCTTACCATCATTGCCACTGCCTGGCCTTCTAGCTTCCTGCTGGGATCTAACCATTATTACCTTGAGGGGAAAAAACAAGTTCATGAAAGACATAGAGGATAAAGATATAAGTGATGAGCTAATTTTCAAAACCAGTATTGAAGTCGCTTTTGAATGAGCTGGGAAACTGATTGAGATAAACCAGAATTCTATTTTTTGACAAAAATCATTTACACAAATTCAGGCACTGGTAATGGCAGTAAAGGACCCTGGCTCAATACACATTCAGAAACTGATGACACACCATCCTCATTGTACAACATTGACTACTGGTATTTATGAACAACAGAAGAACTAATATCTGACATTAATGTTGTTTAAAGTACAGTACAATTTGAAAAATACTTTGGGTAACATATACATGAAATGCAAGTAAAAATGATGCGTATTTGGCATGCTGTCCAGGGGGAGGTAGAAGTGAGGAGATGGGGTGGAGGATGGATGCTGATAAACCCGCCTAAGCTGGGAAACCCTACCGCCATAACTAGGTAGTCCAAAAAATAAAAAAAATAAAAAAATTGCTGCACAAAAGCCTGTCAAGTGCATCTCAGGGAATAGCGCAGACATGCTTCACATCGTGAGCAGGCACGCGTGCCACACGGCTGAAGTGAGTGAAAGACGTGGTTCTTACAAATGTAATGCAAGTTAGCTGGTGCAGGGCTTGACATTAACTTTTTGAGGAACTTGTTCTTCGGAGTAAATTTATGTTTCACTTGTCCATGCACAAAAGTCACTTGTCTGGGTAAAGATTTATAATATAATGTATTTTTTGTGTTTTGCTAATCAGTGGCGGAGCAAGGGATTTTTCATAGAGGTGGCCAGGCAGGGGCCAGCAGTTACTCTGGGGTGGCACATAAAATCTCTATCATGCAACCTTAAAATACTATTAAGTATTATAAGTGCAATAATCACAATGATGTATAACATACAATTTCTACAATACTTTAATTTTAATTAAAATGAATTGAGATTAACATACAATTTATAGTAATAATTCAACCTCATTTTTTTTACTATTTAATCAAATAAAACTTTTGAAATTTACTTTGAAACCAGAATTGATATCTCCAATTGCTGAAAAAACAATATAGACCAGAAAATCATGTGAATTTTGTAGGCTACTAAAATGTATTTTACTAAGATTCATTTGGCTGCTTCTTGCTACTCTTTCTGAAGAAGGATGCTATATCTGCTGCCTTTCTCTTCATTTTTTCCCACATTTAAATGATTGTCTGACATTAAAACACTAAAGCAAAACATTAAAACATTACCATGTTTTAAAAAACTTATTAGGGTAAATGTATCTAGATTATCTGTTATATATAAAATCAATCTTAAACCTAGCATTTACACTGTAATGTTTGTGTGGGATTTTTAATGTTCAGTGACGAACTCTGTCAAATTCAAATCAGCTGTCGTGCAGCACACACACATAGGCGCACTGAAAGAGAGATTCTCACTATAAAACAGATTCTTAAACAAGATTTTAAGCCCATTATGTGTTTTTACCGAACTTTAGAAGAGAAAAATACGGACTTAAGTCGGCTTTTTGACACACAGTGATGAAAACGCGGTTGAAGTGCCTATCATTTATATTCACACCGGAGCCTGAAGAAACATCACTCTCCACTCCATGCCGTCTTGCTCCTCTGTGTTTGGTGATCAGGTTTCATGCGCGCACAGCTTGTTTAGTAACAACATAAGGTGTAAACGTGTGTTTGTATGTGTGTCGGTGCACTGCGCTCTCTGTTCAATATTCCACTCTGTGTTTGCGCTGCGCGTTCTGCTCTGTCGTTAACGGCACATAACGTTAAGTAACATTGTTTGAAATTTAACTTCTCCAGTCGGACAACTAATTTTCTCTTACACTTGTCCTTCAAAAAATCCACTTGTCCCAAACAAGCCTTAATGTCGAGCCCTGTGGTGATTTTGTTGTTTGAGCAAACTAGCTAGGCGGCACGTGCCTGATTCACTCTTGCTCACGTTATTTATGTGCATTATTTACATGCATTATTTACATGCTACAGTAGCTACACTCCTTTAAGATAATATAATGTTCTAAAAAATCTGCTTCAGTTTGTGTCTATTAACCCTTAAGTTTCACTTCATCACGCAGCTATTCCCGTTAGAGGTATCTGTTAAAAACATTTAATTCATTAATAATCTAGTATGTGTTCATTTTCTGTCATAGTTTCTTCAAAATTAGGTTTTATTTTCATTTTCATCATGACGTGTACCCTTTGATTACCACGTCCATGGAATTCTACACCTCTGCTAATTTGGCTGGTAACACTTTATTTCGATAGTCCACTTTAGACATTTTACTAATTATAAGTAACTTTGCAACTACTTATCAACTACCAATCTTTAGAGAATTAGTAGACTGTCTGCTTAATATCTACTAACACTTTATTGTGATTATATCTCACACCTATATATGTGACACACCTCATTCAGTTACCTTACACACCCAGTTCAGGTCTTACAGTCTCTACTAATGAGCTGAAGATTTAAACCAGGTGTGTCTAATGACAGAGACATGCAAATTGTGCAGTACTAGTGGTCCTCCAGGACAGGTTTGAAACCCTAACCCTTAAGGGGATCGCACACCGGCCGCGCAGCTCAGCGCCGCGCAGTTCTAAAAAAATGTAACACATTGTTTTCTATGAGTGTACGCACACCGGCGCCGCCAGATGGCGCCTGTCCGCGCCGCCCAGCTGTGACTCAGGAAGTTGTTCTAATCCCTGTCGCACCACAGAGCGCCACTCACATAGTTTAACATTAAATAACATCATATTTTCCCACATCATTAATGATTAACATTGGCTGCTAACGTATATTTTACATTTTGAATTAGACGCTATCTGACGAAGCTTGCGCTATTTAAAGTACACTTCCGGTTTACAATACCTCCGAGTTCTCCTAGGCGCGACGCGGCGCGGCGCTGAGCTGCGCGGCCGGTGTGCGATCCCCTTTACAGTCTACTAATACTTTAATGACAGTAAGTTGATGTATAGTTGCAAATTAATGAAAGTTAGTTGACATGAAGTTGCAAAGTTATTTATACAGTTGAAAGAAAAAGTATGTGAACCCTTTGGGCTTACTTGGATTTCTTCATAAATTGGTCATATAATGTGTTCTGATCTTCATCTAAGTCACAACAATAGAGAAAAATAGTCTGCTTAAACGAATACCGCACAAACATTATACGTTTAATGTTTTTAATGAACACAACATGTAAACATTCATAGTGCAGGGTGGAAAAAGTATGTGAAACCCTAGGCTAATGACTTCTCCAAGAGCTAATTGGAGCCAGGAGTCAGCCAACCTGGGGTCCAATCAGTGCGATGAGATTGGATGTGTTGATTAAAGCTGCCCTGTCCAATAAAAAACACACACCAGTTTTGAGTTTGCTGTTCTGAAGAAGCATTGTCTCTCAGAAGAGCTATGATCAAGAATTGTTGACTTACATAAAGCTGGAAAGGGCTACAAAAGTATATCTAAAAGCCTTGATGTCCATGTGTCCACGTTAAGACAGATTGCCTACAAATGGAGAAAGTTCAGCACGGTTGCTACACTCCCTAGGCGTGGTCGTCCTGTAAAGATGACTGCAAGAGCACAGCACAGAATGCTCAATGAGGTGAAGAAGAATCCTAGAGTGTCAGCTAAAGACTTACAGAAATCTCTGGCACATGCTAACATTTTTGTTGACAAATCTACAATAAGGAAAACATTAAACAAGAATGGACTTCATGGGAGGACACCACGGAGGAAGCCACTGCTGTCCAAAAAACATTGCAGCACGTTTGAAGTTTGCAAAAGAGCACCTGGATGTTCCACAGCACTACTGGCAAAACATTCTGTGGACAGATGAAACCAAAATTGAGTTGTTTGGAAAGAACACACAACGCTATGTGTGGAGAACAAAAGGCACAGCACAACAACATCAAAACCTCATCCCAACTATGAAATATGGTGGAGGGGCCATCATGGTTTGGGGCTGCTTTGCTGCCTCAGGCCCTGGACGGAGTACCGTCATCAATGGAAAAATGAATTCCAAAGTTTATCAAGACATTTTGCAGAAAAACTTAAGACCATCTGTCCGCCAACTGAAGCTTAACAGAGGATGGACGATGCAACAGGACAACGACCCAAAGCATGGAAGTAAATCAACAACAGAATGGCTTCAACAGAAGAAAATACGCCTTCTGGAGTGGCCCAGTCAGAGTCCTGACCTCAACCCGATTGAGATGCTGTGGCATGACCTCAAGAGAGCGATTCACACCAGACATCCCAAGAATATTGCTGAACTGAAACACTTTTGTAAAGAGGAATGGTCCAAAACTTCTCCTGACCGTTGTGCAGGTCTGATCTGCAACTATAGGAAATGTTTGGTTGAGGTTATTGCTGCCAAAGGAGGGTCAACCAGTTATTAAACCCAAAGGTTCACATACTTTTTCCACCCTGCACTATGAATGTTTACATGTTGTGTTCAATCAAACATGAAAACGTATAATTTTTGTGCGGTATAAGTTTAAGCAGACTGTGTTTCTCTATTGTTGTGACTTAGATGAAGATCAGAACACATTTTATGACCAATTTATGAAGAAATCCAAGTAAGCTCAAAGGGTTCACATACTTTCTCTTTCAACTGTACTTAGTAAAATAAAGTGTAACCATTTGGTTAATTATCTGAACCTGCTAACTTTGTTAATAAAACATCATAAAGTAATTCCTCAAATAAAGACCGGTATTCAAATAAACGCCGGGCCTCTGATAGTGGCCAAGGGCGTGGACATCATGGACAAATAAATCCCGATCTCAAATCAATGCCGGGGACAAGTTAGTGTGAATACCTGCAATCTCCTAAATGCATTCAAGTTCATCATAATGCACAGCTGCTAATAGATGGCAGTAGCTAAATTGGATGGGTTTTATTTAATGCTAGTGAAGGAGTTTTTAAAGGACAAGTTCGTTATTATACACTAAAAGCCCTGTTTTCAGATTGTTTATGATGAAATGGAACAGTTTTGACTGGAATTTGGACGTATGATGCTGGGCCGAGAATTTGGGGTGTTTTTTGTATCATGATCCCCACCTCTACAATGGCTGCATAGATGCACTGGAACAATCCTTCCTAAAATGCATTAAATGAAAGTAAACGAAAGTTTAATGCATTTTAGGAAGGATTGTTCCTGTGCACCTATACACCCATTGTAGAGGTGGGGGTGATACAACAAACACCCGAAAATTCTCGGCCCAGCATCATATGTCCAAATTTCAGTCAAAACCGTTCTATTTCATCATAAACAATCTGAAAACAGGGCTTTAAGTGTAAAATACCGAAATTGTGGAGCATGGCACCCAGAAGAAAATTTGTTTTAAAATTTAAACAAACTTGTGTGTGTTTACAAGTGTTTTAAAGGACAAGTTCAGTATTTTACACTTAAAGCCCTGTTTTCAGATTTTTGTGTGAACATACCAGTGAACACCCCTGACCACTCGGTGAGTTTCACATCTTTGTAAACGAAAGTTTAATGCATTTTAGGAAGGATGGTTCCAGTTAGTGATGCAACAATACACTTAGTTCATGGTTCAATACATATTTCGGTTCTTGTTCACGGTTTACGGTTCGGTTTCGGTTCTGATGCCATGGCCTATTAAACTGTTTTTAATTATTCTATGCTTAGGTAACAGGAACATTGAGATGTTAAGAAGCAAAAATACTGGTTTTAATTGCAGTGCTCTTTATTTTATGTAAATGCAAAAATCATCTTACATATTTCTAGTGTACTGATACAACAATATAAGATATAATTAAATAAAGACATATAAAAATCATATCCTATTAAAACTGGGGAACATGTGAATTCATTACATTACATAAATTGGCCATTTTATATACCTGTACTTAGTAAATTAAACTTTACATTGTAAATGAAGGCTATACCTTACTGCACTACTGTTAAGTCCAACATCATGCTGTCTGTGTAGAAACCAAAAATGCGTTCCTCAAACAACATTACTGGTGGGATTTATTTGAGCTTCATGCGTATTCTCTTCTTGAGTTAAACTTTTTCAACTTGCGCAGAAGATGTGTTTGAGGCAAATAACGCGCGTTTGCATCAATAACAAGCCCAATTTGCGTCATTCGCATTGCCGCACGCGAATTTGCATCTTTACATTGATGTTGTCTGTAATCTACACGCACAAATAATTAATCCACACCTCAGATTTAAAAGACAGTCGTGCTGCTGCTTTTTGTTGTCGTACTTCTGTTGGGTGTGTGTGCACGCGAATGAAATCTGACACCAGCATTGCAAGCAGAGTTCAAGCAGAGTTTAACGCAGCTAGCGCACAGTGACTGGATATCAACTCGCTGTGGCGTTTATAAGCGTGCAGATCACGCGCATGCGCACATTAACAAAAGTGCAGGGAATATAAAACTGACAGATTTTGATGGATAAACCGAAAAACCGCAATTCACCTGCGCATATTGGACCGTGGGGGTCGAACCGAACGGTTCAATAATGTATTGAGAATTGTGGCATCCCTAGTTCCAGTGCACCATTAAACCCATTGTAGAGGTGGGAGGTGAAACACAAACACCCAAAAATTCTCGGGGCAGCCGCATATGTCCAAATTTCAGTCAAAACCGTTCTATTTCATCATAAACAATCTGAAAACAGGGCTTTAAGTGTAAAATACCGAACTTGTCCTTTAACAAGTAAACTGCTGAATCACATTTAGTAGGAATAAGAAAATTTCACTTCAGATCAAATTATAACACGTGTGACACAAATTTGACAAAATTATTAACAAACCTCTTTAGGAGATGTGACTTCACTTTCTGAAACGACAGGCTCATGGACGAGCTGGAAGACAGAAAAAAAAGAGCTATAATGTGACTCAGGGGTAGACTATAACTTTACAACACTTGTGTGTGTTTACTCGTGGTTTATGAGGACACAAGCCTTTCCGTATACTGTTAACACACAGGTGTTTTAACATGTTAACTGCGGAATCACATTTAGTAGGAATTAGAAAATTTCACTTCAGATCAAATTATAACAAGTGTGACACAAAATTATTAACAAACCTCTTTAGGAGATGTGACTTCACTTTCTGAAGCGACAGGCTCATGGACGAGCTGGAAGACAGAAAAAAAAGAGAAATGAGCTATAATGTGACTTAGCGGTAGACTATAAGTTTACAACATTTGTGTGTGTTTACTCATGGTTTATGAGGACACATGTGACTATTGTACGTATTTGACTCAGCAGCAGACTTTAACTTTACAACACTTGTGTGTGTTTACTCATGGTTTATGAGGACACATGTGACTATTATACGTGTGTGTTAACTCATGGTTTATGAGGACACATGTGACTATTGTACAAGACTCAGCAGTTGACTTTAACTTTACAACACTTGTGTGTGTTTACTCATGGTTTATGAGGACACATGTGACTATTGTATGCGACTCAGCAGTAGACTTTAACTTTACAACACTTGTGTGTGATTACTCATGGTTTATGAGGACACATGTGACTATTATACGTGTGTGTTTACTCATGGTTTATGAGGACACATTTGACTATTGTACGTGTGTGTTTACTCATGGTTTATGAAGACACGTGTGACTATTGTACGTGTGTGTTTTCTCATGGTTTATAAGGACACATGTGACTATTGTACGTGACTCAGCAGTAGACTTTAACTTTACAAGACTTGTGTGTGTTTACTCATGGTTTATGAGGACACATGTGACTATTGTACATGACTCAGCGGTAGACTTTACCTTTACAACACTTGTGCGTGTTTACTCATGGTTTATGAGGACACATATGACTATTGAACGTGACACAGCAGTAGACTAACTTTACAACACTTGTGTGTGTTTACTCATGGTTTATGAGGACACATGTGACTATTGAACGTGACTCAGCAGTTGACTTTAACTTTACAACACTTGTGTGTGATTACTCATGGTTTATGAGGACACATGTGACTATTGTACGTGACTCAGCAGTTGACTATAACTTTACAAGACTTGTGTGTGTTTACTCATGGTTTATGAGGACACGTGACTATTGAACGTGACTCAGCAGTTGACTATAACTTTACAAGACTTGTGTGTGTTTACTCATGGTTTATGAGGACACATGTGACTATTGTAAGTGACTCAGTAGTAGACTATAACTTTACAACACTTGTGTGTGATTACTCATGGTTTATGAGGACACATATGACTATTGAACGTGACACAGCAGTAGACTAACTTTACAACACTTGTGTGTGTTTTCTCATGGTTTATGAGGACACATGTGACTATTGTACGTGACTCAGTGGTAGACTTTACCTTTACAACACTTGTGCGTGTTTACTCATGGTTTATGAGGACACATATGACTATTGAACGTGACACAGCAGTAGACTAACTTTACAACACTTGTGTGTGTTTACTCATGGTTTATGAGGACACATGTGACTATTGTACGTGACTCAGCAGTAGACTTTACCTTTACAACACTTGTGCGTGTTTACTCATGGTTTATGAGGACACATATGACTATTGAACGTGACACAGCAGTAGACTAACTTTACAACACTTGTGTGTGTTTACTCATGGTTTATGAGGACACAAGCCTTTCCGTATACTGTTAACACACAGGTGTTTTAATATGTTAACTGCGGAATCACATTTAGTAGGAATTTGAAAATTTCACTTCAGATCAAATTATAACACGTGTGACACAAATTTGACAAAATTATTAACAAACCTCTTTAGGAGATGTGACTTCACTTCCTGAAACGACAGGCTCGTGGACGAGCTGGAAGACAGAAAAAGAAGAGAAATGAGCTATAATGTGACTCAGCGGAGAACTTTAACTTTACAACACTTGTGTGTGATTACTCATGGTTTATGAGGACACATGTGACTATTGTACGTGACTCAGCAGTTGACTTTAACTTTACAACACTTTTTACTCATGGTTTATGAGGACACATGTGACTATTGTACGTGACTCAGCAGTTGACTTTAACTTTACAACACTTGTGTGTGTTTACTCATGGTTTATGAGGACACATGTGACTATTGTACGTGACTCAGCAAGTAGACTATAACTTTACAAGACTTGTGTGTGTTTACTCATGGTTTATGAGGACATGTGTGACTATTGTACGTGACTCAGCAGTAGACTTTAACTTTACAACACTTGTGTGTGTTTTCTCATGGTTTATAAGGACACATGTGACTATTGTATGCGACTCAGCAGTAGACTTTACCTTTACAACACTTGTGTGTGTTTACTCATGGTTTATGAGGACACATGTGGCTATTGAACGTGACACAGCAGTAGACTTTAACTTTACAACACTTGTGTGTGTTTTCTCATGGTTTATAAGAACACATGTGACTATTGTACGTGACTCAGCAGTAAACTTTAACTTTACAACACTTGTGTGTGTTTACTCATGGTTTATGAGGACATGTGTGACTATTGTACGTGTGTGTTTACTCATGGTTTATGAGGACACATGTGACTATTGTACGTGACTCAGCAGTAGACTTTAACTTTACAACACTTGTGTGTGTTTACTCATGGTTTATGAGGACATGTGTGACTATTGTACGTGTGTGTTTACTCATGGTTTATGAGGACACATGTGGCTATTGAACGTGACACAGCAGTAGACTAACTTTACAACACTTGTGTGTGTTTACTCATGGTTTATAAGGACACATGTGACTATTGTACGTGACTCAGCAGTAGACTTTAACTTTACAACACTTGTGTGTGTTCACTCATGTGACTATTGTACGTGTGTGTTTACTCATGGTTTATGAGGCACATGTGACTATTGTACGTGACTCAGCAGTAGACTTTAACTTTACAACACTTGTGTGTGTTTACTCATGGTTTATGAGGACATGTGTGACTATTGTACGTGACTCAGCAGTAGACTTTAACTTTACAACACTTGTGTGTGTTTACTCATGGTTTATGAGGACATGTGTGACTATTGTACGTGACTCAGCAGTAGACTTTAACTTTACAACACTTGTGTGTGTTTACTCATGGTTTATAAGGACACGTGTGACTATTGTACGTGACTCAGCAGTAGACTTTAACTTTACAACACTTGTGTGTGTTTTCTCATGGTTTATAAGGACACATGTGACTATTGTACGTGACTCAGCAGTAGACTTTAACTTTACAACACTTGTGTGTGTTTACTCATGGTTTATGAGGACACATGTGTGACTATTGTACGTGACTCAGCAGTAGACTTTAACTTTACAACACTTGTGTGTGTTTACTCATGGTTTATGAGGACATGTGTGACTATTGTACGTGACTCAGCAGTAGACTTTAACTTTACAACACTTGTGTGTGTTTACTCATGGTTTATGAGGACATGTGTGACTATTGTACGTGACTCAGCAGTAGACTTTAACTTTACAACACTTGTGTGTGTTTACTCATAGTTTATAAGGACACGTGTGACTATTGTACGTGACTCAGCAGTAGACTTTAACTTTACAACACTTGTGTGTGTTTTCTCATGGTTTATAAGGACACATGTGACTATTGTACGTGACTCAGCAGTAGACTTTAACTTTACAACACTTGTGTGTGTTTACTCATGGTTTATGAGGACATGTGTGACTATTGTACGTGACTCAGCAGTAGACTTTAACTTTACAACACTTGTGTGTGTTTACTCATGGTTTATGAGGACATGTGTGACTATTGTACGTGACTCAGCAGTAGACTTTAACTTTACAACACTTGTGTGTGTTTACTCATGGTTTATGAGGACACATGTGACTATTGTACATGTGTGTTTACTCATGGTTTATGAGGACATGTGTGACTATTGTACGTGACTCAGCAGTAGACTTTAACTTTACAACACTTGTGTGTGTTTACTCATGGTTTATGAGGACATGTGTGACTATTGTACGTGACTCAGCAGTAGACTTTAACTTTACAAGACTTGTGTGTGTTTACTCATGGTTTATGAGGACACGTGTGACTATTGTACGTGACTCAGCAGTAGACTTTAACTTTACAACACTTGTGTGTGTTTACTCATGGTTTATAAGGACACATGTGACTATTGTATGCGACTCAGCAGTAGACTTTAACTTTACAACACTTGTGTGTGTTTTCTCATGGTTTATAAGGACACATGTGACTATGGTACGTGACTCAGCAGTAGACTTTAACTTTACAACACTTGTGTGTGTTTACTCATGGTTTATGAGGACATGTGTGACTATTGTACGTGACTCAGCAGTAGACTATAACTTTACAACACTTGTGTGTGTTTACTCATGGTTTATGAGGACATGTGTGACTATTGTACATGACTCAGCAGTAGACTTTAACTTTACAACACTTGTGTGTGTTTTCTCATGGTTTATAAGGACACATGTGACTATTGTACGTGACTCAGCAGTAGACTTTACCTTTACAACACTTGTGTGTGTTTACTCATGGTTTATGAGGACATGTGTGACTATTGTACGTGACTCAGCAGTAGACTTTAACTTTACAACACTTGTGTGTGTTTACTCATGGTTTATGAGGACACATGTGACTATTGTACGTGTGTGTTTACTCATGGTTTATGAGGACACATGTGACTATTGTACGTGTGTGTTTACTCATGGTTTATGAAGACACATGACTATTGTAAGTGTGTGTTTACTCATGGTTTATGAAGACACATGTGACTATTGTACGTGTGTGTTTACTCATGGTTTATGAAGACACATGTGACTATTGTACATGTGTGTTTACTCATGGTTTATGAGGACACATGTGACTATTGTACTTGACTAAGCAGTAGACTTTAACTTTACAACACTTGTGTGTGTTTACTCATGGTTTATGAGGACACATGTGACTATTGTACGTGACTCAACAGTAGACTATAACTTTACAAGACTTCTGTGTGTTTACTCATGGTTTATGAGGACACAAGCCTTTCCATATACTGTTAACACACAGGTGTTTTAACATGTTAACTGCGGAATCACATTTAGTAGGAATTAGAAAATTTCACTTCAGATCAAATTATAACACGTGTGTCACAAATTTGACAAAATTATTAACAAACCTCTTTAGGAGATGTGACTTCACTTCCTGAAACGACAGGCTCATGGACGAGCTGGAAGACAGAAAAAAAGAGAAATGAGCTATAATGTGACTTAGCGGTAGACTATAAGTTTACAACATTTGTGTGTGTTTACTCATGGTTTATGAGGACACATGTGGCTATTGAACGTGACTCAGCAGTAGACTTTACCTTTACAACACTTGTGTGTGTTCACTCATGTGACTATTGTACGTGTGTGTTTACTCATGGTTTATGAGGCACATGTGACTATTGTACGTGACTCAGCAGTTGACTTTAACTTTACAACACTTGTGTGTGTTTACTCATGGTTTATGAGGACATGTGTGACTATTGTACGTGACTCAGCAGTAGACTTTAACTTTACAACACTTGTGTGTGTTTACTCATGGTTTATGAGGACATGTGTGACTATTGTACGTGACTCAGCAGTAGACTTTAACTTTACAACACTTGTGTGTGTTTACTCATGGTTTATGAGGACACATGTGACTATTGTACGTGACTCAGCAGTAGACTTTAACTTTACAACACTTGTGTGTGTTTACTCATGGTTTATAAGAACACATGTGACTATTGTACGTGACTCAGCAGTAGACTTTAACTTTACAACACTTGTGTGTGTTTTCTCATGGTTTATAAGGACACATGTGACTATTGTATGCGACTCAGCAGTAGACTTTAACTTTACAACACTTGTGTGTGTTTTCTCATGGTTTATGAAGACACATGTGACTATTGTAAGTGTGTGTTTACTCATGGTTTATGAAGACACATGTGACTATTGTACGTGACTCAGCAGTAGACTTTACCTTTATAACACTTGTGTGTGTTTACTCATGGTTTATAAGGACATGTGTGACTATTGTACGTGACTCAGCAGTAGACTTTACCTTTACAACACTTGTGTGTGTTTACTCATGGTTTATGAGGACACATGTGACTATTGTACGTGTGTGTTTACTCATGGTTTATGAGGACACATGTGACTATTGTACGTGTGTGTTTACTCATGGTTTATGAAGACACATGACTATTGTACGTGTGTGTTTACTCATGGTTTATGAAGACACATGTGACTATTGTACATGTGTGTTTACTCATGGTTTATGAGGACACATGTGACTATTGTACTTGACTAAGCAGTAGACTTTAACTTTACAACACTTGTGTGTGTTTACTCATGGTTTATGAGGACACATGTGACTATTGTACGTGACTCAACAGTAGACTATAACTTTACAAGACTTCTGTGTGTTTACTCATGGTTTATGAGGACACAAGCCTTTCCATATACTGTTAACACACATGTGTTTTAACATGTTAACTGCGGAATCACATTTAGTAGGAATTAGAAAATTTCACTTCAGATCAAATTATAACACGTGTGTCACAAATTTGACAAAATTATTAACAAACCTCTTTAGGAGATGTGACTTCACTTCCTGAAACGACAGGCTCATGGACGAGCTGGAAGACAGAAAAAAAAGAGAAATGAGCTATAATGTGACTTAGCGGTAGACTATAAGTTTACAACACTTGTGTGTGTTTACTCATGGTTTATAAGGACACATGTGACTATTGTACGTGACACAGCAGTAGACTAACTTTACAACACTTGTGTGTGTTTACTCATGGTTTATGAGGACACATGTGACTATTGTACTTGACTCAGCAGTAGACTTTAACTTTACAACACTTGTGTGTGTTTACTCATGGTTTATGAGGACACATGTGACTATTGTACGTGACTCAGCAGTAGACTTTAACTTTACAACACTTGTGTGTGTTTACTCATGGTTTATGAGGACACATGTGACTATTGTACGTGACTCAGCAGTAGACTTTAACTTTACAACACTTGTGTGTGTTTACTCATGGTTTATGAGGACATGTGTGACTATTGTACGTGACTCAGCAGTAGACTTTAACTTTACAACACTTGTGTGTGTTTACTCATGGTTTATAAGGACACATGTGACTATTGTACGTGACTCAGCAGTAGACTAACTTTACAACACTTGTGTGTGTTTACTCATGGTTTATGAGGACACATGTGACTATTGTACTTGACTCAGCAGTAGACTTTACCTTTACAACACTTGTGTGTGTTTACTCATGGTTTATGAGGACACATGTGACTATTGTACGTGTGTGTTTACTCATGGTTTATAAGGACACATGTGACTATTGTACGTGACTCAGCAGTAGACTTTAACTTTACAACACTTGTGTGTGTTTACTCATGGTTTATGAGGACATGTGTGACTATTGTACGTGACTCAGCAGTAGACTTTAACTTTACAACACTTGTGTGTGTTTTCTCATGGTTTATGAGGACACATGTGGCTATTGAACGTGACACAGCAGTAGACTAACTTTACAACACTTGTGTGTGTTTACTCATGGTTTATGAGGACACATGTGACTATTGTACTTGACTCAGCAGTAGACTTTACCTTTACAACACTTGTGTGTGTTTACTCATGGTTTATGAGGACACATGTGACTATTGAACGTGACTCAGCAGTAGACTTTAACTTTACAACACTTGTGTTCGTTTACTCATGGTTTATGAGGACACATGTGACTGTTGTACGTGACTCAGCAGTTGACTTTAACTTTACAACACTTGTGTGTGTTTACTCATGGTTTATGAGGACACAAGCCTTTCCATATACTGTTAACACACATGTGTTTTAACATGTTAACTGCGGAATCACATTTAGTAGGAATTAGAAAATTTCACTTCAGATCAAATTATAACACGTGTGTCACAAATTTGACAAAATTATTAACAAACCTCTTTAGGAGATGTGACTTCACTTCCTGAAACGACAGGCTCATGGACGAGCTGGAAGACAGAAAAAAAAGAGAAATGAGCTATAATGTGACTTAGCGGTAGACTATAAGTTTACAACACTTGTGTGTGATTACTCATGGTTTATGAGGACACATGTGACTATTGTACGTGACACAGCAGTAGACTAACTTTACAACACTTGTGTGTGTTTACTCATGGTTTATGAGGACACATGTGGCTATTGAACGTGACACAGCAGTAGACTAACTTTACAACACTTGTGTGTGTTTACTCATGGTTTATGAGGACACATGTGACTATTGAACGTGACTCAGCAGTAGACTTTAACTTTACAACACTTGTGTTCGTTTACTCATGGTTTATGAGGACACATGTGACTGTTGTACGTGACTCAGCAGTTGACTTTAACTTTACAACACTTGTGTGTGTTTACTCATGGTTTATGAGGACACAAGCCTTTCCATATACTGTTAACACACAGGTGTTTTAACATGTTAACTGCGGAATCACATTTAGTAGGAATTAGAAAATTTCACTTCAGATCAAATTATAACACGTGTGTCACAAAAATTATTAACAAACCTCTTTAGGAGATGTGACTTCACTTCCTGAAACGACAGGCTCATGGACGAGCTGGAAGACAGAAAAAAAAGAGAAATGAGCTATAATGTGACTTAGCGGTAGACTATAAGTTTACAACATTTGTGTGTGTTTACTCATGGTTTATGAGGACACATGTGGCTATTGAACGTGACACAGCAGTAGACTAACTTTACAACACTTGTGTGTGTTTACTCATGGTTTATAAGGACACATGTGGCTATTGAACGTGACTCAGCAGTTGACTTTAACTTTACAACACTTGTGTGTGTTTACTCATGGTTTATGAGGACACATGTGGCTATTGAACGTGACACAGCAGTAGACTAACTTTACAACACTTGTGTGTGTTGACTCATGGTTTATGAGGACACATGTGACAATTGTATGCGACTCAGCGGTAGACTTTAACTTTACAACACTTGTGTGTGTTTACTCATGGTTTATGAGGACACATGTGACTATTGAACGTGACACAGCAGTAGACTAACTTTACAACACTTGTGTGTGTTGACTCATGGTTTATGAGGACACATGTGACTATTGTATGCGACTCAGCAGTAGACTTTACCTTTACAACACTTGTGTGTGTTCACTCATGTGACTATTGTACGTGTGTGTTAAGTCATGGTTTAGGAGGACACATGTGACTATTGTATGTGACTCAGCGGTAGACTATAACTTTACAACCAGGGAACTACACTGCGACCGTTTTGGTCGCATATGCGACCTCTTGAAATGCCATTGCAAGTTGCAACCCTAATTTTTAATGGGGGCAAATGTATCACTGATTTTTTTTGTACCTACGTCATGTTTTAGGCAATATGCTACAATTTACTATGAGCATTTATTTAAACAGAAATGTTTATTTTAAGAATACGTTTTATAACGTCCCCTGAGCCTTCAACAAATCAAGTTGGCTTCATTTTGCGTGCGAGCACATCGTGTCTCTCCCGGTGAGCGTTCGCGTGCTTTCTGTTTCTCAATGAATTGGGTCGCTGCGCCGCGAAGCAAGTGTCACATTGTATCTTTCCATGTGTCTGAACTTGAGCATACAAGTTTTACCATTAGAGGTCTTCACAGATACCCGAGACCCGTGCGGTTCCGGGTTTATAATTTTAAATGGTCAGTCGCGTCGGGGTCGGTCCTAGTTTAATTACTTCGGGTCCAAAGTCTTGTGTAAAATCCAAGTCGATCGGAGAATGGCCGCGAGCTCTACCATGCTAAAGCTCGAGTGCAGTTTCGGCGTGCCTCCCGGTTTCTATGGCGATAACAACTTGCTCTTGTTACGACCACGCACTGAATTTTCTTCTTCCCATTTTTTATAATCTTATTATTAATAAACCATATCTTTTCTAAAAAGTTTGCACAAATATGGTGGCAAAAAAGCAATGCCAATGTCAAGCATTACGAGCAAAGCTCAAGCTGACTCAAGATATTAAAAACGCAAAGCTGTAACTGTAAAGTCACCTGTCACCGGGACCGCAAGCAGACTTTTACATCTGAAATAATGAGTGGATTAAGCTTTTTTAATCTGCAAGAGAGAAATAGAAAGAGCAGAAGCAGTAAAAGTGCCTATCAAATAAAAATTATAACCATCATAACATCAGTCACATTTATAATCTATATCTGCACTGTCTATTAATATAATATACATAGTATTGTATATATTGAGTTTGAATATAAAGGGGTCTAATTGCTTCATATATAGGTGCAAAACAGTATGTGTTTTTTGGTGATTTGACAAACAGTCAGCTTTGTTAAAAAATTAATTAAGATTAATGACCTATAATGTGAAATTAATATTAATGTTGAATAAATCAAAGTATTCTTTGTGACATGTATTCTGCCCTACAAAGCGAAAGCGCAGTAACTACGCATTTGGTCAAAATTGAGTTAAGGGTTAAAATGGGCTTTGTGAGATCTGTTGTGTCTTGTGACAAAGTCTCCTGGTTAAATTTTGTCCCATTTCAGAGAAATGTGTGTGCCAAAATTGCAGTAACATGTTTGACTGGCTGGTGTAAAAAACTTTAAAGCCATTTTTCTCAGTTTCAGTGTTTGCGTAGATACTGCACTTAGCCTTTGGAGGGCAGTATAGTAGACCATATTTTGTCGGTGGATAATGATTGCCCTTTTCACAGGCTATCACCACAAGTAAATTTCACATCCGTGGGAAACACTGCAACACAAGGCAGCATGTGGTTTAAAAAATGGCAAGTAAAATTAAAAGCACATCTGTATGCAATACAGTTTCATTATTATCCATAATATAACTAATATTTGTCCGACCAAATAATGTTTTGCGCCAGTAACTGAAAAAGTTAGAAGCGCAAGTGCCACCAGTGGAAAAGGTTAGTGTAGTTCCCTGACAACACTTGTGTGTAGGGGTGTCACGATTCTCCAAATCCTCGATTCGATTACATTTTCGATTCTAAGGTCACGATTCGATCCGATTCTCGATTTTTACATTTTTTTAAGACAAAAATGATATGCCATTATTTATTATTATTATTATTATTATAGTTTAACATTAACATGCACATTGCACAACTCGCATGGGGGTTTGTGGGCTTCACTTAACGCGAGAGCTTGTGGAGAGAGGATTCCTTCATGCACGCACATGGACTTAATGCACATGGACTTAATGCGTGTGTCTTTGACTTAATGCGCGTGTCTTGGACTCATAGCATCTGAAATAAATCCAGCATCATAAGCAGCTGACCCAAGTGAGCAGTAGCATTTAAAATTACATAATAACGAAGATGCAATAATAATTGGTTCAAATAGAGTATTAAAACCAAGTTACATTAAACAACATTTGTAGCCTATAAATAAAAAGCATTATGTATGTATTATAACAAATGTCTGCAGGGGGCGATAGAGGACTCGTCTCGCGGACGCTATCTTCACTTTCACTTTCACTTTAGACGGAGAGAAACTTATTTTTAGTCAAACAATGTTTAAATCCATATTAATATTTAATGTCCATTTCTTTAAACTAGAAATTATACAGTCAGTCATTTTTTGAGCAAGAACATGCAGACATTAAATCATGTAAACTCTGTGTGAGGGTTTAATCAGCTGAGACTTCACATCTGACACTGATCAACAGACAAACACAACACGTCTCAGACTTCACACGAGCTCCCAAACGAACATTATTGGAAACCCAAACAAAAAAGCAAACGCAGTAAAAGACAAATATAATGCATGCACTGTAAAAGGGTCAAACAGAAAGCTGCATCCTCCGGAGGTCGCATATGCAGGCTGCATACGTCATCAAGGTTTATTTCAGATCATTAACTGAGCATTACATTCGCAAGTCGTGAGCATATTACAACAATTTGCGATTAACTAAATAATTAGTACATTTTATAATTGTAAATAGTCTCTAATAAGACAATGATGAAGTAAATGCAGTTTAAAAATGCGACCTCCGAAGAATGCAGTCTTTTATTTGAGAAACGGCCAGCACCTCCACAAGAAATCTCGCGAGACACATGTAATCTCGCGAAACACATTTAATCTCGCGAGATCTCGTCACACAAGATCTCGTCACACCCCTATTAAGTAAATGTAATTAGTTACTGTACTTAATTATTTTTTGGCCTACTTTGTATGGCTGTCAACGAACATTCTAAATTCGAATATATATTCGAATGGTTAAAAAAAAGAATTTCGAATATGAAAATTAAGATTCAAATATTTTTTTTTATAAAGCCCGCGGTAGTAGAGTCGTGGCTGTCTGCTATGTTGGGCTTTGTGAGTGGGCGCACTAGTGCGCCTGGTTCAGGGACAGGTCACAGTAGTCACACTGTCTGTCACTGTTAAAAGTTGACGCGTCTTGCATGGAAAATGGCAGAAAGTCGACCGCAGCAGAGAAAGCGATTTTAACCCCCAAAAATCTAAAAAGCTATGTCTGGAAGTACTTTGGATTTTGGTCGGTAGGAGGTAAAATTGTTGAGCCGCGAGATAAAGTTGTTAGCATACCATTCAACCACTAGCAACATGATGTCACATCTCGAAAATGTGCACCCAAATGATGAGCGTGGCATCCTGTACATATTAATTAGTTTGTCACTTCAACTTTTAATGCTTAATCTTGTTCTGTACACACACACTTCAGTAATTTACGGGACTGACAATCGCATTCTACAACCGCATTAACTCCCGCAAACTGCAGTGACAACCGCGTTTACAGAAACTTTGCATAGTGTGTAGCCTACATAACCGAACTGAACAACTAGTAGTTAATAAAGTGTTTAAACGTGCATCATGGACATGACAGGTCTCCCTTCTGAAGAAATAAATTATTACAAGGGGGAAAAGACTTCTGTATGCGCGGTACAGAGAATGACAGAGGCACAAGCGTTTGCTGCGCAGTGTTGCCAGATCTTGCACTAAAAAAACAGCAAACAAGAAAAATCCAATAATAAACCAAAATAAATCCAAACGCTTTACCTCAAAGATCAAAATATTCGGACTGGCACCTTCACATTTTAACAACACCAAAAACTTGATCGCTTCATGAGCCAAAAGCCATAAACGGTTAAGCGCTAAAATGGTATGTGAGTACAAAAAAGACGAGGACATGGCAACACTGCAAGAGCGCGCGCAGCCTCACAAATGCGTACGATACACAACGACACGACGGAGGTTTATTGCAAAACATAATGCTGTTAAATTATTTTCATCAATGCTGTGAGTGATAAGCACGTGAGACGGCAGACCGTTGCTATGGTTATCTCCGTGTCAATCATCACATTTTCACATTTAAATGCGGTTGTCACTCCTGAAAGTTTGCAGTGTGTACAAGACTACAATGTGTGGAACTCCAGCTAAACAGTCACGTCTTAACACTTACTTTGCATAGCCCGCCACAAGCTCTTTGTCTGCAACACGACAAGAGGTCATAACGGAGAAATTAATTTCGTTCATTTGTAAGGACATGAGACCGATCAGTGTCGTGGATGGAGCAGCCTTTCACTTTGATGTCTCTTGATTTACTTGTTTTGTGTATGTAATATACTTGTCAAATATGTTTAAACTTAAATAGACTACCTATAGAAGTAATTATGTCTCTTTATATTAATTTGTCCTGTTATTGACGTAATGCGTCGTTAAACGTCGTTAACGTCGTTGAAAAAATGGGCAACCAGATATTCGAATAGTTCGAATATTCGTGGGTTTTTTAGGGAGAATATTCGAACGTCATTTTTGAGCAATTTTGACAGCCCTACTACTTTGTACTTGTACTGAGTATCAAAAATATAAGCAACTTTTACTCTCTACTCAATTACATTTTTGATTGGGTATTTGTACTCTTTACTCCACTACATTTGAAATAACACTTACCATTACTCGCTACATTGTTTATTCGTCAATGAATAAAAGCGAGACGAAAGTGTCAGAGGTTGATGATGGATAGAATCTGTGGTCGCGAGGTTAGACGCACACACATAACTGAGGGACTTCATGTGGCGCTACGCAGGGCAATCGTATGAAATCAAAATACTGCGAGAGCGAATCAAATGCATATGGAGAAGTCTGGTCTCGCGGTATTTTGATGTCAAATGCTGAATGGCTTGCATTGAGCCACCGTAGCAGGACATCTGCGTGCTGCGTATGTCATAAACTGTAGAGAAAAGTTCGCGTCTGGTCTGAGTGAAGAGATAAAGAGCAAACATATGGATGCATATCACATTTGCTTCTGTCAAGGAGGGACCCTTTGTTAAACTTGTGATGCTACGATCAAAACAAACGTGAAGCGCGATTGCAGGAGGGTCAACCCGCAACTCAAAGGCAAGCACAAATGTTTTATAAACTGATGCTACTTTATCAGCTAACCTAAGCTGGTACATAACTTGATATAACTTACTATATAAGCCTAAATAAACCAGCGTTGTCCTGTACTCATTGTGTTTGTAACTTAAGTAATAAGATTGATAATAAGTGTACAATTTCACTGTCCTCACATTTAATCAAGTATGCTGTAATGTATTTACTGTAAAAAGGGATGCATGACTGAAGAAATGTAGTGCACTTAATGCAAGATAGTGGTGTAACATCTACTACATGTGTTTTCAATTAATCTTTCAAATGAACAACTTCACATTTTTAATATGCATCATCAAATTTCTGTTACTGTTTATTAACTGTAACAACCTCCTGGACTCTAATACTGGAATTTCTGAAATATGAAGATTATAACTTTTTTAGGATATGCCTATATAAGAATATTTGGTAACACTTTACAATAAGGTTCATTAGTTAACATTAGTTAATGTATGAACTAACTTGAACAAACCATGAGCAATACATTTGTTACAGTATTTATTCATCCTTTGTTAATGTTAGTTAATAAAAATTTAAGCTTTAATTGTTTGTTCTTGTTAGTTTAGAGTGCATTAACTAATGTTAACAAGATTTTAATAAAAGTATTAGTAATTGTTGAAATTAACATTAACAAAGATTAATAAATGCTGTATAAGTGCAGTTCATTATAAGTTCATGTTAACTAATGTAGCTAACTAATGTTAACTAATGAACCTTATTGTAAAGTGTTACCATATATTTATATCACAAAGTGAGGCTATATATTTGTCAGCATGACACATTCAAGTACACAATGACACTAGACTAAAATTAAATGGGTTTAAATTCAATTTAATGTAGATTTCTAGACTAAAATCTCATGGCATTTAGTTAAATAAAATTAGACTAAAACTAAATCAATTCAGATGACAAAAATATGACTAAAACTTAATTAAATTTTGGTCAAAAGACTATGACAATGTTTAATCTGTGTTTGTTCTGCCAGGTCAAAATTTTGAGGTGTTTGATTTCTTTTCTATATTAGGAAGTAAAACCTCATAAATAAACTATCTTGGTTTTCACTGACCTACAATGTCTCTTTGTGTTGAGGACTAGTGCATCTTTGAGCCAACATTCAGTACGAGTAAAAATACTTAATACTTTTCGCCGCGCTCTCTGTTCAATATTCCGCTCTGTGTTTCCCTGCTCTGTCGTTAACGGCACATAACGTTAAGTAACATTGTTTGAAATTTAACTTGTCCAGTCGGACAACTAATTTTCTCTTACACTTGTCCTACAAAAAATCCACTTGGCCCGGACAAGCCTTAATGTCGAGCCCTGTATGCGACTCAGCGGTAGACTTTAACTTTACAACACTTTTTACTCATGGTTTATGAGGACAAATGCGACTATTGTATGCGACTCAGCAGTAGACTATAACTTTACACGACTTGTGTGTGTTTACTCATAGTTTATGAGGACACATGTGACTATTGTACGTGACTCAGCAGTACTCAACGAAGTAAGAGAGATTTATGGGTAGGGCTGGGTATTGGCAAGGGCCTCCTGATACAATACGTATCATGATACATGGGTCATGATACGATACGTATCACGATACAATACAATAGGTTGCATGTTGCGATACATTGCAATACTTTTTCAAGCTGAACAGCTCTTTGAAAGCTGCAGGTATTTTTACATTTTGTGCCATATTCTCACTCCCTCTAACTTCTGAGACATTGGCTGAATGGCCGTATATGGCAGACACCTGGACAGTGAAAACTACAGCAGCGGAAGAGAAGGTCGTTTGACGCACACAGAGGAATCTGATGGGTTTTTAAAATATCGATAGTAGAGTTCGAAATATCGATACACTATTGATACAGCTAACTATCACGATAGTTAGCTGTGTCAATATTTTTGCACAGCCCTATTTATGGGCAACACACACACAAAGAAAAACTTACCTTTGATGGGATTAATGTATTTTCTGGTTATGTTGTCTTTGTCCTTGCCCTTTTGTTCATGGATTTCTGCATCTTTCAGAGGATTTGGTCCTCTTCTCCGATGACTCCGAATCACTACAAAATATCATGTCAAGTAAATCTTTACAGGTAAACAGTATAATATTAATAAAGTGCTTAAGTTGAGAGAATTTGTTAATGCTTTGTTTCAAAATGGCTGCTTTTTCATATTCATGGTTACTAATATAAAAGATTTTATCATTAGCTATACGTAATTCTAACTGAAATTGACACTGCATATATTTATTTAGTTGAATCAGTGTTTGTGAATTCACAATAGCATTATGCTTTATTATAATTTTTAATTAGGGCTGCAATAAACTATTATTTTGATAATCGAATAATCTATCGATCATTAGACCATCAACTGATCATCGATTATTTTGATGACTAATCAGTGCGTTTTGAACTATTATTCAGCTTTTTTAATCAGTTAATACATTATGTTTTACATATTCTTACTAATAATAAATGAAAAAGAAAATCACTTCAGCATATGAAATAGTTGTTTTAATGAATTTTGGGCAGGTCGTTCTCTTAAGTTTTCAGATTTCTGTCTAGATCAAATTATACACAAATGTTTTCTAAGCATTGTTTAAATATATTAAAAAATTTAAATAAACAAAAACTAAGCAGCATTACAGACAAAATATTTTTCAACCCAAACATCTCTTGTCCGCAGTATTAAGAACTTATTTTCTAAAACAGACCATAGTATTTAAAAGAGTTACTATAATAACACTATTTATTATCACTATCCAAATTCCTAGGCTCGATAAAGGCTTTAATCTTTGAAAAATAAATCATCACATTACTGTAATTATATTGGTAACATTTTATAATAAGGGTCCATGAATCATGAACTGATGTAAATGAATTCTTACTGAAATATGAAGTAATGCTGAGCATGTACTAGTTATAAACTAATAATGAGTCATCATTAACTATTACATGACTCAACACATAAATTCATTGTTTATTTATTCATTAACTAACAACTAAAAAACATGTTATGTTGTACTTAATGATGAATCCTTATTAATTTATAATTAGTACATACATTACTCAGCATTAGTTCAGGCTGAAGTAAAAATAAGTTCATTATGATTCATGGACCCTTATTATAAAGTGTAACCATTATATTATTAATGTTATTATTATTATTATTATTATTATAGGTAGTACTGCATTCTCGTTTATCTAATAAAGAGATTTAGGGCTAGTTACCTCCCACCTAAGTGCTCCAACATGCACCATGTGCTCCCGTGAAAGGCAATATCAGTCTTTTATGTATTACACACGACAGCATTCTTGGTTTTAAGTGTTGTAAAACTTTCATTTGCACTTCGCTATAATCTGCGCTGTGTTTTTTCATCCATCTTCTTCTATCGCAGATTTGTTAGGGCTGCATTACACTCTAGCGCTACAGCGTCGTAGCGGTCAAATCACGATATTACATGCATTTATATTAGTTTAAGTCTAATGAGAATGATGAAAACGACCACTCGACAACAAAGATATGTGTCGACAATTTTATTTATTGTCGGCTTTGTAGACTAATCGTTTCATGGTTTTAACATATAATGCAGCCTTGGAAGTCTCATAATGGTAAATGTTTTCTCATCCTTGAAATTCGCCATATTCGCCCTGTTTTATGGTTACTGCCACGGGCAAAATCATGTAATCAATGTTTTTTTAATCGAGGTCTCAAATCAAATAAGTTACAGAAATCGTGACATGGTGAGAAAATCGCACGCTCCATGGCCAGGGGAGCGAGAGACAATTGCCCCGTGTTAGTGTTCACCTCAGCCAGCTCCACTCAAACCGCGTGAACTGCGACATTAGAGAAAATTGTGCTTACTCAGATGTCAAACTACTGTATTATTTGAAGTTTGTTAAGTGATCAAATGAAAAAATATATATCGCAGCATTGTTTTTTTTAGGCGCCGTTACATATTAGCAGTCTGCTCTGCCAAAGGCCACTTTATTTTACAACGATATACTATTTCATTCAAATTGTATTTCTTAATGATTAATTTACCACATTAGTTGAGATCTACATCATCTTTGCGTCTCAGAGCTGATTATACATTAACGTTACAGTGCTACACGCCATTACTAGAGTTTTAAGTTATTAAATAACATCAAATGAACATTTGACAATTGAAACTAACTACGAGTTTCAACTATTTGTAAAAAATAAAAGATATTACTTACTTTTTTCCCCACAGATCCAGCTGCTGTGTTTGTTCTGCTGCAAATCTTCTTGACTGTTCCGTCAATGGCACTTGGCGCGAATGTGTGTGTAATTTGGCGCGAATATGTGTGTAATATGGCGCCAATGTGTATACCACGCAATACCAATTCCCACCTACAGGGGCACTGTTCCGAGTTCACACATACACATCATGGTTTAAGAGGACCATGTTTATAAACGTCATAAAAAAGGTAGGCAGTGTCATAACAGTAAAATAGCGACAATACTTAATAAAAGTATTAATATAGTAAACATACAAGCATTAATAGTTTTTAGAATTATTATTAGTCATTAATTATAACAATTCAAATTTCCAGAATTACGAGACCACACAAAATGGTCTCATAAACCGAATGGTCTTGTAATGCTGGTATGTAAACCTGAAAATTGGTCTCATAAACCACATATGCCTACACACACACACACACACACACACACACATATATATATATTATGTGCATTGCTGCATTTTTTAAGGTTATGATTCTTAACTACATATGACTATGACTAACCTAGCATTATCCCAGTCCACAACCCAGCGTAGGGACGAAGATAGTTTGTGATGTGTTCCACAAATCCTTTGTAAAAGTAAATGTTTGGCAGACCATTTCTTTGCATTGGAGCATGGTTAGCAACTCTCTTGTAGTGCTTTGCAAAGTTGTTTCCCTTAATTCCCCTAACAACAAAACATCAACACATGACACCATAAATCAAACACATAATCACTCACAGTTCCCAGACCCAATCAGATACCAAAAGCTTTATAAAATAAATAAGTCTTTAAATCCTTTTTAAAAGTATCCATGCTTGGCAGGGATTTCAGTGATAGCTGCAACTTGTTTCAAAGGGCAGGGGCCGCAACAGAGAAGGCGCGATCTCCACTACGCCTTAATCGAGATCTAGGGACGGTTTAAAGCATGTTCTGAGAGGAGCGTAATTGACTTCAGAAAACCCAGCCCACCCCTTCCTGGATGTAACGTCACACAACTCCGCCTGTTTTACCGTGAGGAAGTCACTTCAATCTGACAGAAGACGGGAGTGAGATTGCATCATCATACAACAAACATAATGAAAATAACTGAGGCGGCTGTTTGCAAGGTGAAAGCCAAGATGAGAAGATAGAGATGTTTGCTCCATCCGCGGTGTTACTCTTGGAAGTTTATGTTGGCTGCACACGAGCGATCTCACGACGAGACAATATCAGATCAATAAGCAATAGTAAACTTTATGAAGTAGGATAATTACAAATAAAGCGTTCATCTACCTAATGTGCCATTATACTATATACACAATATTTTAAAGAATATAACGAGTCCTAGTTTTACATTTATGTAAAATAATATTATTTTAAAATACAGGTGTGCATGTGTGTCTAAATATGTAACGTTAAATTTGTAATTATAGTTCTATGGTGATGTAAACATACTTACACATTATAAGAGGTGTGATATCTTTAATCATGAAAACGTTAATAGTTGAGCATCACATGAAACACAAGGTAACTGTCTAATAGCTATTTCAATAATGTGTCAATCAATAAATATACTACTGTCTATAAAGAACTGCCTCGAATAGCTGAATAGGACTGAAAATCACTTTACTTGCATCTCAAAAATAAAAACGTTTGAGAAATCATTAGAAAATGTACTCGTTAAGAATCAACTCTGAATATACACAAGTATTTAAAAAGCTTTGTTAATGATGGTTATATATACCATTTTGTACTTTATTTACATATGAAGTTCATATCAGTGCACAAACAGTGTATTTAAAGACATCTCCTCCCGTCGGATTTCAACATCCGTGGCTCCTGTCGTCTCATCATCATCATCTTCGTTTCATCTCCTGCTCTTGCATTTGTTGCTGAGTCATCTCTCATATACAAAATAAAAACTCATGGATGACAAACTGAAAGCTTTACGTTGGCATTTTTTTCTGTAAAACGGACAAGAATAAAGCAGCACATGTGATGTTTTGTATAAAGGGTTTGTAAATACACATACAGTATACCCACATATAAAGTTTGCTACATTAATATAAGAGTTAAATGAATCTCCAAAATACCAGAAAGCATGGCTATGACTAATATAATAAAACCATGGTTACTTTTTCTAAGGGCTGACTAAAAAATTCAACAGACAATATAACACTAAAAACACAATAAACACCCATGTAAGACACTTATGCAATCGTCATTTGTATTGTACTTTAAGTGTTTTGTATGCAAACGTTATGTAGCATGTTAACTCACTGACTGTAGATACCATTGTGACTCGAGTGATCGCTTCTTTAATACATGGACGATGAAATGATGATCCAACACACATCTTTAATTTCTCAGCACTGTTGCATTTTAAACACTTTGTTCTGTGCCCGAAACTTTATAAACTTCTCCCGAACCGGTAGCTGTGTGCGCCGGATCCTTAGCATGGCGAGTTCGGCGTTGTAACGCGTGTTTGTTTTTTACATATGCAGATCATTTTCTACAGTCCGAAGTACAAACATACCAGGCATCTTTCGTTAAACAGTAAAAATAATCGGGATCACCAGTAATTTAAAGTTTTAAATCTGCAGACAGATGGATCTTGCCAGAGACTAAGATAAACTCCCCCTTTGACCTTTACCACTCCCCTAGCCCCGAGAAGCCAGCTCTGGCCCAAGGAATTCGGCGGGCCAGAAAAGCCGGGCCTTAAGCCCCAACGAAGCACCAGTGAAGCACGATCATGCCCCGGAAGTGACAATGCAAACGCGACAGGCCTCGGCAGGCAATGGCAGGCCCGCTTGAAGCCCGATAGTGCAAACACGGCTATTGATTCACTAAGAGTCGATCGGCCCTATAGGCTTACTACGCAGAGTGCGTAGGGCCCCCGCAAATTATGTAAGGCCCTGCCTCCCCCTGCCTCATTTTACAGCGCGTTTTACTGTTTACACTGGATGACAATATGAAGCGGAGCTATCCATCTGGCCACAAAAAAAGAAAAAGGAAACAAAATGAGAGTGAAAAGTGAGAACAGCAATCAGGTAAACTTGTGTTCTCTAAGTTTGATGTCATGTCAGCAGGAGCAAATAGTAAAGTTAAGTTGATGTGATTCTGTCACTCTCTATCTGACTTGCTAAATTAGCTGTGTAGTGTTTTCAGTGCATCTCTTAGCCTGTCTGTCACACAACAATTTATTGCGTGAATAAACACCCAAGGGCAACAGTTTTATAAACGGCAGCTCGATAACTGCACCGCGCGTTCATATGCGTTCATATGCGCGTGAAATCGTACACGAAATGTCACGCGCGCTTTGCAGCAGCAACATCTGTGTGGGGACCAAAACAAAAATAGCATGATAACACTCCTAATGTCAATGTTAATGCAATATGGAAACCAACGGATTTACATTGGAATGGGTATAATGGTCAAAATGAATGCACATAAACTATAAACAGTTATACAGTATGGCAAGCCATTTTAGCTTTTATACATTCACATGATATGGATTTTTATATCAAGAGTTCAGTTTTCACTACTTAAAATATAAATATTTAGAGTGTGATTTATAGTAGTAACCATATTTTTTATATCAGGAATTACATTTTACACTAGTTAAAATGTAATTCCTGATATCTGCTATTGCATATTCACTAGTTGAATATTGCAAATGCCAAGTCATATTATAAATAGTATTTTATATTTGAAAGTGGATAAAGAGGAATCTGAGGGAGGCAGTTTAAGTGGGGCCCGATGCAGCTGATAAGATGAATAATAGTTATCTATAACTTACAGGTGCTATGCTCAAGTTTGTTAGTAGAGGAGATGCTGGATCAACAGCCAGTACAAGCACAGGCTCAGTTCATTCACTTCCAGCCTCAGCGAGTACTAGCACAAACCCACTACAGCCAGCATCACCAAATACTAGCACAGACTCAATACAGCCATCTTAATGCAGTACTAGGATAGACCCAGTACAGCCAGCTTCACCAAATACTAGCACAGACTCACTACATACAGCCATCTTCGTGCAGTACTAGAATAGGCCTAGTATAGCCAGCTTCAACAAATATTAACACGCCCAGGACAGACTTCTTCAGCGAATAATAACACAGACCCTGGTGAAGTACAGGCAGCTTCAGTCAGTACTAGAACAACCAGAGATGTACAGCCAGCATCAGATACAAGCAGCTCAGACCCTATTAGAACAGTTGCTGCTCCACCAAATGATCCAGCAGATTGTCCCCCAGTCTTAACAGACTTAATGAGGACTGAGTTAGTGCGCAGGGGTCCATTCAAACCAGGAATGCATTTTTCTTACCCCAAAGACAAATCTAGAAGAGGGTTTCATTCAGGCTTATTACAGAGACATCTGTCAAATGGGGAAAAGATTCCCAGGAGCTGGCTTTCATACTCTATCAAAAACAATGCTGTGTATTGTTTTTGCTGTAAGCTCTTTTCTACAAAAGACTACAAAATAATAAAGGAAGGTGTAAATGACTGGTCAAACATCAATGCCATTCTGAAACATCATGAGGATAGTTCTGAACACACAAACAACATGATTAAGTGGAGAGAACTTGATCTGCGCCTTAGTCGGGAACAGACTCTTGACCATATACAAATGACAATTTTCGAAGCAAAAAGAAAAAGATGGCGGGATGTTCTTACACATTTAATAAGTATCGCACAGTCTCTGGCTGAAAGAAACCTAGCATCGGACAAACTCTTCCAACCAGATAATGGAAACTTCTTAAGAGGTTGAATTACTGGCAAAATTTGACCCTGTTATGGAAAATCATCTCAGCAGAATTAAAGATGGAGGGACACATGCTCATTACATTGGGCAGCACACATAGAATGAGCTCATACAGATTATAAGTTCCAAGATTCTGGAAGAAATAGTTATTCAAATAAGAGACTCAAAGTACTTCTCCATTATCTTGGACTGTACACCTGACATTAGTCACCAGGAGCAAATGTCCATTATTCTAAGAAGTGTGGCTTTAAAGGGAAAGCCAGAGATCAAAGAGCACTTCCTCGGCTTTGTGAATGTTGAGGTTACAACAGGCTTGGATCTGTCCACTGTCATTTTAGATAACCTAAATGAGCTAAAGATTTCATTTGATGATTGCAGAGGGCAATCTTTCGATAATGGGGCCAACATGAAGGGCAAGCACCAAGGAGTACAAGCCAGACTGCTTAAAAAAATCCCAGAGCCGTGTCGTCCCATGTGGAGCACATACCCTTAACCTTGTCATTGCAGATGCTGCCAAATCTTCAAAAGATGCAGTTGGGTTTTTTGGGAATGTGCAAAAGCTTTTCACATTCTTTTCAGCTGGCACACAAAGATGGAGTGTTTTAAAGAATCATGTAAACATAACCGTGAAGTCATGGAGTGACACTAGATGGGAGAGTAGGCTCCAAAGTGTTCATGCTATCAGGTATCAGGCTTCTGAGGTTCGGGAGGCACTACTAGAAGTAAGACAGACAATCAATGATCCTGTGGCCAAAGTGGAGGCACAAGCACTTGCAGAGGATGTTGGGTCTTACCGCTTCTTGATTTGCTGTGTTGTATGGTGTGAGATATTGACAATTACAAACAAGGTTAACAAGCTCCTTTAATCTGCCTCAATACAGCTAGATATTGCAGTGAATTTAATCTCAAATGCAAAGGCCTCCCTCACTACATACCGGGAAACTGGATTCTCTGAGACCCAGACCAAAGCCAAAAGCATTTGTGAAGAAATGAATGTTGAGGCTGTTCTGAAAGAGAAGAGACTGAGAAACAGCAAGAGGCATTTTAGCTACGAGGCTCCTGATGAACCAGTGACTGATGCACTGAAAAACCATGAAGTAAATTTTATCAACATTGTGGTTGACTCTGCTGTGACGTCTATGGATGAGAGATTTCAAACACTCAACCAGGTGAAAACCAAATATCGAGTGCTGCTGAACTTCAGCACTGCCTCTGAGATGTCCAGGGAATCTTTAGTTGACAGTTTGGACATAAGATCATAAGCATACTTCTGTAAAAATAGGCACATAGTATGTTATCCAGATGAAGACGCTTGGTGCCCTGCATTAGATAAATACAATAATACTTCCAAAATCACTGTGTATAATGATGATGGTTAGAATCCAGTTTTGCTAATGTAACGGCGGGAAAAATGGTTTGTGCACCTAGTGGACAGTCTAAAAGTGTTGTTCCTATTCTCATAATGGGTGTGTTTTGGGCATTACGCGCAATAAACCAATGAGAATCTCTAATCCCCTTTAACCCCCTGGGGTCCAAAAACGGGTCGCCGCGTTTTGACGCATTTTCTCCTTATCATGGCAGAATTAACCTAAAATACTCCATTATTAATAATCATACATTTACATGTTTGACATCATTTGAAACTCTGAAGGGTCCTCTTTAATTAGTGTACATTCACAATAACAAGAGATCTTTGTGTTTTTGTCAAATAAAGAAAATAAACAGGGTGTGCATTCAGACATTTCTGTCTCCGCCAGCTGTCTCTCAAAACACGTTACAAAAATCAATTGAAACTCAGCGAATACTCAACACAAAAACATGACACACATATACAAAGAAATCCTGAAACAAATATTTCCTGTTTATATAATCTGCATTGAAGTAAAGAGAGTACTGTTTTTCCTGGCTGACTTCATTATCTCTAATGTGGTCACACCCACAGGCGGTACCGGCTGTTCACATGGTAATGAAAAGACGAACAGTTCAAACAATGACAAACAAAGCGTAAAGTTTTATCAGATTTAAAGACTTTACCGCATGTTTGGTTGATAAACTTTATACAAACACGTGAGGAATATCTTAATTTAGTCTGGACATTGAGAAAGAGAAGTGTTTATCTTTTACGTTACCTAAGAAGAACAATGGAAGACGCAATGGAGGAGGATATATTCCTGAAGTAACTGTAAGTCATTTATCCTCATTTATATTTGCTATCATGTAATATGCGTATGGCTTGTGCAGTTCAACCTACATAACGGACCTAAGCAGACTGCACGCTTCGGATTGAAAAACTTTCACATTGTTTACAAACGAGGATGCATGAATTCACATAATGGCAGATAACTGTTACATACACCTAGTAGTGTCAACAGCCAATAAAAAAAATTAAAAGAAGTGAGTTTTTGGCAGACAGCAGCTTGGTGGTACAGGCAGTAGCTGGTGGCAGCAAGCAGTAAGAACTGTAACTACAGCTAGTGTTAGCTAGCTGGTACCACCTATGAAAAAGCCACCTACTTTGCAACAGTTCTAAGCACTACTTGCAGCAGTTTTTGTCTGTGGCTAGTTGATTGTCATGGCTAGAAAAAGAGTCTAAGCTTAAAAACAAGTGCAAACTAGCTGTCCAAAAATTGGAATATGGATAAGTTGGATGAACCACAATAAAAGTCCATGTAGTTTGGGCCCAGGCACAAAACGGCTACTTGCCCACAGCTAGCTAAGCTACACAAAAAACTCAAGAAAATCCATTTTGAAAACAGTCACCAATAAAACACAATTGTGTGCCTCAATATCAATTAAGGACTTTTTGGGGTTTCTTTCACCCGTCCAAGACTAAAACCTACAGATGTAGTGGTGATGTACCTCTTTCTATTCCAAGGAATGATCCAAACTGTGAGTCAGTAGTGCAAAGATCCAGAACGAGTAAACTCCACAACGGAACATAGTAATCCACTCAAGTATGCTTTAA
The DNA here is from genome assembly GCF_027580225.2 of Misgurnus anguillicaudatus. Taxonomy (NCBI): domain Eukaryota; kingdom Metazoa; phylum Chordata; class Actinopteri; order Cypriniformes; family Cobitidae; genus Misgurnus; species Misgurnus anguillicaudatus. The sequence goes on from NC_073348.2 coordinate 1,436,296, forward strand.
AAATCCATATGTTGAATTTCCAAGGTTAAAAATATATTTAAAAGAGATGCCTTTTCCAAACAAGAAAGAAACAATACAGGAAAAACATGGTTTTTGCCATCTTGGATAAGGGGCGGGACACAAACGAGGATTACTCATGTAATGGCGGATAACTTAAGTTATAAAGTTAAGTTATGGACATAAAGTTATATGGTAACATACGCCACATGAAGTTTATAACTCTGTTGTGTATCATTTTCTTAGTCTATACAAGTTACGTTTTTGAATAGGGTTTGTTTCCAAATAAACAAAAATGTCCTTAATTTCTATTTTGATTATATTGTTAACTTCTTAATAAACCACAAACAAACATGTATACATTTCTTTTGTCCTCATGCTTTATTATAGTTCCCCACATTCCTGCCTAAAGGCTCATTATGCAGCTCATTATTCGAGTCTTTTGTTTCCTCAGCTGTCAATCAATCCTTCTCACATAGAGCCTTTCTAAATATTCTTCAATATATTGTTTTATGTGAATGAGTAAGCAGAATGATTTTCACATCATTTTAAAGAACAAGAAAACTCTAGACTACTAGATTCTGTTTAGAAAAGTCTTGTTAAAACATGTTTAGTATGGGTTTTGTGGACTTATATCAGTGACTTAAATTCAGCTTTTTCAAAAACCACGCATAAACATTTTTCTCTCAAAAATACAAACATGTACATACATGTAGCTCATATAATGTAGCCCAGTTTGTGCTGAACGCAGTGTTATGAGACACTTGCCATTATTATGTTTTAAAGCAACTGAGAAAAGACCAAATGTAAGAGCATGTCAGATCCTCTGCCAGTGTCCTAAAATGGTCGGACCCTGGAGGGTTAAAAGCCAGTTGCACTCACGCCATGCCAATTCCCTATTTAGATGGTGGAATTTGTCAACTGAACCGAGGAAGAAGACCACCAGTCTTAGATTGATGTAAAAATCGTGTTGTTTTAGTTGTATTGAAATTGTTATTTCTTGTATTAAAGCCTTCGGTTATCTTTAAAAGTAGTTTTTTCAGTCCTGGAAGTAAAACTAGCAGGCTTTTAATTGCTGTAAATGTATGAATAGCCTACATGATCAGTGTCATCTCAAAGAATAATTTACAAATATGCAATAAAAGGTTTGTACTCTTAAAATTTTTAATTTGTAACAAACATGAGATAAAGAATTTACAAACGTGTGGAGAGCCGAAACGTTTTAAGCACTCGGACAGCGCTGTGAAGTGTTTTGAAAGGCATTACTTAAGGTTCTTATCTTACCGTATCCAAAGGTACAAAGTCATCATATACAATAAATCTGTGAGTAGCATAAAAAAAAAATACATGCAATATTTGCATTCGTTTAAAGCAAAAACTTTAATTACTTACCACGCCTTCTAACATCTCGTATCGGTCCTCATGTATGTCCAAAAGACTCAATAATCTTTTACATTTTAATCCTTTTAATTTTTTACATTTAAAAAACGTTTGTGTGCCGCAAATGCGGATTCTCGTCCCATTTATAGGCGCATATGATAATGCGCTCATTAAATAACAATATTAAACAATATTGCACCACTGACTTTGATCAACTAAAACCTGGTCTAATGGCGTAGTCTATTGTAGTTGCCTCAAAATAGCAACGCGACTGAACACACCTCATTTTCAGAGGCCAGATGGTAGTGGTTCTGTGCACTGGAAAATGAATTGGGTTGATAAACATATTATTATTATTATTATTATTATTATTATTATTATTATTATTATTATTTATTTTATATAGCGCCTTTCAACAATCTTAAGGACGCTTTACAAAGATGTGATATACAATCATACAGAATCAAAGAGGAATAGAAAACATCATTATACGTATACAAAAACATGGACATAGACCATAGAAAAGGAAACAACACATCAAAACATCCCAACAACAAACATGTACATCAGAGCAAAACATTCTAGTAGAAAATACAGATGGTACATACAGTACAGAAAAGAAAAGAAAAGAAAAAAAGAAAGAGAACACAAAACCATGTCAGTGGACTTGAGAATCAGAATAACATAAAGTGAAAAGATACAAAATCCTGTAAAGACGCCACGTCTCGAATGCTTTGGGGGAGAGAATTCCAGAGGCTGGGAGACGCAATAAAAAAGGCTCTACCACCAAACGTTTTCAGCCTATAGCGAGGAACTTCTAATAGATTAGAGTCAGAGGACCTAAGTGCACGTGCAGGGCTATGTGTGTGGATGAGATCTGTGATATATTGTATATACTCTAAGCATTTGGAGTTTGTTGACAACCCTTATGCTATTTAAAATAAACCTGGAAAAATAACTGGTAATTTATTCAGAACAACATTTATGGTACTTTGCTAGAAATTTGATGTATGGCAATCCTAGAATGAGTTAGCTTTTTAGTATGTCTTGTTAAAACAAACAATAATTATTATTACTCTTTAAGACTTTTTCTATTGTGTTTACTCGATACATGTAGACTAATAAAGGCGTAATTATTACATGAATACATAGCAATTTGTAATATATGAAAAATTCTAATCACAATACTTTGTTCTTTCTTGTAAATGACATAAATTATTCAAAAAATAATAGGAAATGCTTACTACTTTCTGCACATTTCTTTATGTGACTCAAGCAACGGTGAAGAACTGTCACTTCAAAGTCTTCCTTGGTTCCTTTCCCACGGGCAATTCTGTAGTACAGGTTGATGGTGTCATGCAGATTTTTCCTCACAAAAGCTAAACATATTGCCTGCATTCATACCATCGACCCATCGCAGATTACCCTAATGGGTGACCGCATGCCTGTCCGTCTAATACATCTTCCAACATCCGTCAGAAATGCCTCAAGGTAATATGAAACCGTGGCTGTAATGTGATCACAAGTCAGATAAGTTGCCACAGGGCAAGGAGTTTTTTGGGGGATTCTGGGCCACCAGCTCATGAACGTAGAAAGGCAGCAAGCCTTCTTTAAAATGCTGCCCGTGGCATCAAGATAAGATAAATGATGTCCTCTCTGCATCTATCCTGATATATTTTTATGCTTCTTCTAGACCAGAGTAGGACACCTTTCGGATGTAGGACCTCATCGGGAGCATTCTTTTTTTTGTACGCCATTATTTGAAGACTTAATAGTTTGTTGTTGTGTTGGCAGCTTTTCTGCTGTACTTCCCAGGAGATGTTTTTAAAAACATTGGGAGTAGAAGCCTCATCTCTGCAGTTAGAATCCATGACGTCACTTTTAGCTAATTTTTCCAGATACATTGTTCTGGGACATTGTTTTTGAAGTGCTTGGCCTACTACTTCTCTTTCATGTGCTTTTACAGGTCGTGTTTTCAGTTCTTCTTGATTATGCATGGTCTCTTCACCCTGAAACTGTGCTGTAGCCTTTAAGTCCACACTATCAACAGTAAAGTAAAAAGTGACTGGGCAATCCTCAAACCTACAGTATCCAACACACCAGAATTCAGGGCTTGGTTGTGTCGATCCCAAACACTTTAGCCTGTGCCTTTTTAAATGCAAAGGAACAGTAGGGATGCAAGGTCCTTAATCCTTTCGAAATTATATTTGTCCACTGCAATCCTTTGAATCCCCTTTTTCTCGTATCTTGTTTTAATTTGTTCCATTCACTGGAATCAATAAAAAAGTACAGTGGCTTATCTGGGATTTTAATTCAAACAAATCTATCTTCAACAGACATGCTGATCATAGACCCCTGATGATAATCAAATAGTGATAATGATGTGATTACCATTTTTAGTAAATAATAAGCATTTTAAATTTGAACTTTGGAACACATTAAAGTATTAAGTTCTCTTTCTATCGGTTACTATGACGTCACATCCCGTCACCACAGTTTGCTGTTCAACTGCTGACTACCGGGCACTGATGCTCGGCTTTTTCAGCAAAAATAGTGATTTGGTATCGCACCTGCCTCTCATTACATACTGAACCGGTGGGGTGGCCCCGGGAGATGATACCTGCATGCCAAGTTCATTGCCGTTTTAGTAGTTTCTCGAAGTAGATTGGTCCCGCAAAGCGTGTTCCAAATTTGTCAGTCACGACTTGACGTCTCCGTTCCCTTCCTTCAGGGAACGAGGGTTACATCCGTAACCTAGACGTTCATCCAGCTGATGGCTTGTTCAGAGAAATTGAAGTTTGTTAATTTAAACAAGAGCATTTGATGATTTCAGATCCAAAAAAAGGCACCAACAAAAGAATGAGTGTCAGGATCCTGCCTAGGAGTCTTGTTTTGTATTTATATCTAGCCATGATGGCAGGGTTCTGGCAGTTCCATGCTATATGTGGAGGTTCATGGCCTTGATTATTGGGTCATGTGCCTCCGGTGTCTTGTCTCTTGTCCCCGCCCCCTCGTTCTCCTGCTTATTAGTAATCATTGGTTTTCTCCCATCACCTGTTCCCCCTTGTTATCTTGTTTGTTTTTTTCTATCTATGTTATTGTGTCCTTAGTTCTGTGCAGGTTCATTTGTATTTGTTCTTGTGTTCGTGTGGGTCCTAGTCGACCAATCTTGTCAAGTTTAGGGTTATCTGTCAGAATATTGGCCCTCATTTATCATTCTTGCGTAGAAACGGGCGTATATGTTGGCGTAAGATTATGCTTAAACTCCTCTCACCGCCTGATTTATGAAACTGTGCGTACCGTTGATATTCAGGTGTACGCAATATCTGCCCTTCATAAATGCCTCGGCTGAAAACGATCGTCATTAGAATAACAAGCCCATATAAATTCAAGTCTCCGCCTCCCCCACGCCCTCATTTTACGCCATTAACACACAGAAGACGGCAAAGAAGAGAAACCGGGGAAGTGAAAAGAAACAAAATTGTTTTATTTGGGAGTTTAAAGAGTGGGATTAAAGACACATTAATAATTGGATGACAATTTGTAATATTCTTCTTATTATTATTATTATTAATTGATATTTAGAAGAATAATTATTTATTATTATTATTATTATTTACTGTTGCCTACATCTAAATTCTATGTCTGCTTAATGGTTCAGTTAATTTTTTTTAAATAATATTTTAAAATGATGTAGTAACTTTTGTAGTGTGTTGTTCTGTATTTACATACAGTTGTTTGTTAGCTGTATCTTAGATCCAGTTTGATACGGAGCTCCGGATATAATTCAAATTAACAATTTGTTTCCACGACATCCACATGTTTTACTAAGCTAATTCATAATTTGAAGTAATAATAATTGTAATAGTAATTACGAAATATTATAATAGGCAAGGCAAGGCAAGGCAAGGCAAGTTTATTTGTATAGCACATTTCATACACAAAGGTCATTCAAAGTGCTTTACATAGAAATGAGAAAACAAAAATCAAAGATACATGAATTTAAAATATCAATTAAAAGAAAATAAATGTGATTTTAATAAAAACTGTTTAAATGTGTGAAAAAGAATAAAACAGGAATAAAAGTATAAAACAGTTAAAAATAAGAATAAAAACAAGAGAAATAGAAAATTATTAAAATAGTGCATATATAATATAATGCAATCAGTTCGGACGCAGCATAGTGCTCATTCAGTAAATGCATAGCTAAACAGATGTGTTTTGAGTCTGGATTTGAATGTGGCTACTGTTGGAGCACATCTGATCTCTTCTGGAAGCTGGTTCCAGCTGCGACTGGCATAATAGCTAAAAGCTGACTCTCCTTGCTTTGAGTAAACCCTTGGTATTTCTAGCTGATGTGATCCTAGTGATCTGAGTGATCTGTTGGGTTTATATTCAATGAGCATATCAGCAATGTATTTAGGTCCTAGTCCACTGAGTGATTTATATACCATTAATAATACTTTAAAATCAATCCTAAATGTAACTGGTAGCCAGTGTAGCGCCCTGAGGACCGGTGTGATATGTTCATATTTTCTGGTTCTGCTAAGAATCCTGGCAGCAGCGTTCTGAATGAGCTGGAGCTGTCTAATGGTCTTTTTGGGAAGGCCAGTGAGGAGGCCATTACAATAATCCACCCTGCTGGTGATGAAAGCATGCACAAGTTTCTCTAAGTCTTGTCTGGAAACAAAGCATCTAATTCTTGCGATATTTTTGAGATGATAGTATGCTGATTTAGTTATTGCTTTGACATGACTACTGAAACTAAGGTCAGACTCCAGAATCACACCAAGATTCCTGACTTGATTTTTAGTTGTTTGACCCCTAGCGTCAAGGTATGCATTCACCTTGAGAACTTCATCTTTGTTTCCAAACGCAATGACTTCAGTTTTCTCTTTGTTTAACTGAAGAAAGTTTTGGCACATCCAACTGTTAACTTCATCAATGCATTTGCACAGGGAGTCAATGGGGCTGTAGTCATTAGGGGATAGAGCTAAGTAGATCTGAGTGTCGTCTGCATAACTGTGATAGGCAATTTTGTTCTCTCTCATTATTTGGCTTAGTGGGAGCATATACAGGTTGAACAGGAGTGGCGCTAGAATTGAGCCTTGCGGGACTCCGCATGTCATGGATGTCCACTCAGATTTATGGCCACCTATACTTACATAATAACCTCTCCCTTCTAAGTATGACTTGAACCATTTCAGGACCACCCCAGAAAGCCCGACCCAGTTTTCCAGCCTGTCAAGAAGTATGTTGTGATCGACAGTGTCAAAAGCAGCACTGAGGTCGAGTAGCACCAGCACTGATAGTTTGCCTGTGTCTGTATTGAGGCGAATATCATTTATTATCTTTATGAGCGCTGTCTCTGTACTGTGATGTGGTCTGAAACCAGATTGAAAAATGTCAAAATAACCATTAGAAATTAAGAATTTGTTCAGCTGATTGAAAACAACTTTTTCAATGATCTTGCCTATGAAAGGAAGATTTGAGATTGGTCTGTAGTTGCTCAATACAGTGTTATCTAGGTTGCTCTTTTTCAGGAGGGGCTTAACAACTGCAGTTTTAAGGGACTTTGGAAAAGTCCCAGAGTTAAGTGATGAATTTACCACTTTTAGGAGATCTGCTTCTAAACAGTTAAAGACACTTTTGAAAAAAGATGTTGGGAGTGTGTCAAGGGCACTGGTTGATGTTTTAAGATGCTGTACTGTTTCTTCCAAAATTTTACCATCAACTGCTTCGAAATCAGACATCGTAACTACTTTCTGATGTTGTGGTATGACTTGTCTGCCCCCGGCGCAGCTCAAGGATGTGCTGATCACCTTTCTGATATTATTGATTTTCTCAGAGAAGAAGTTAGCAAACTCACTACATTTGCTGTCTGAGAGCATTTCACTTGGAATGTGACTTGGGGGGGTTGTTAGTCTCTCTATAATAGCAAAAAGAGTGCGTGTGTTATTTATGTTTTTGTTTATAATATTTGAAAAGAAAGTCTGTCTAGCTTTGCCTAGTTCCACACTGAAAGCACGAAGGCTGTCTTTATAGATATGATAATGGGCTACAAGTTTTGTCTTCCGCCACATGCGCTCAGCTTTTCTGCATTGTCTCTTCATATTCTGCACCTCTGTTGAGTTTCTCCAAGGTGATTTTTGCCTGCCATTCTTCTTCCTGACTTTTACAGGAGCAATATCATTGATTACACTCTTAACTTTCGAATTAAAGGAATCAAGGAGAAAATCAACAGAGTCTGCAGATATGCTTGGTGTTAAAGATATAGCCTTCATAAATAGCACACTGGTGTTCTCATTTAAGGATCTCTTTTTGACAGACACAGATCTAGTTTCAATAGTAGGAGAGATTAATATATCAAAGAAAATACAGAAATGATCAGACAGTGCTACATCCTTAATAACAACTGATGAAATGTTTACACCCTTACTGATAATTAAATCTAGAGTGTGTCCACGATTGTGTGTGGGTCCATGTACATGTTGAGTCAGATCAAAAGTATTTAGAACAGCTGTGACATCTTTTGTCATAATGCTTTCTGGGTTATCTATGTGAATGTTAAAATCTCCAGCAATAGCAAAACAGTCAAACTCTGAGGAAATCGTTGATAACAGTTCTGTAAAGTCCTCAACAAATGCTGGAGAGTATTTTGGGGGCCTGTAAATAATGATCAGTAGAATGTGTGGGGTACCTTTCAACACAATACCTAGATGTTCAAAAGACGGGTAATTCCCAAATGACACTTGCTTACATTGATAGACATCTTTAAAAAGAGCAGCAAGACCTCCACCCCTCCTAGCAGTTCTGCAGAAACTCAAATAGGTAAAGTTAGGAGGGGCTGTTTCATTAAGGACTGTTGCACTGTATCTTTCTTCTAGCCATGTATCATTTAGAAACATAAAATCCAGGTTGTTTGTGGCTATTAAGTCGCTGACTAGAAGTGATTTGTTTTTAAGTGAACAGATATTTAAAAGTGCTAACTTAACAGTACATTTTTTTTCCCTAACAGAGATCTTAGTTTGACAAGTCACAGGCAGCAGATTAGATTGATTTGCCACACGATTTGACCTAGCCTTACACTTTCTATCATGTACTAAAACAGAAATAGAGAAAGATATAGGCACACTGAGTTCCTGCTTTTGTAAACATTTGATAAAAGTATTAGTATTTTCATAGCAGGAACCCGACACACATCACTGAGAGCCATTATCAGTTGTTTTTGGTTCACCTACAGCAGATGGAGGAGGGTGTGTGCCTTGGCGTTGTGTCAGAGACCGAAGAGCTCTCACAGGACGAGGAGGGGGAACTGGGCCCACTGGCTTTGGTGGTTTTGGGGCTTGCTGTTTTCTGGTTGAAATCTGTGGGCTTGCAGCAATAGAGTGGGATAGTTTAGTTCCAGCATAAACCAGTTCCTCCATTTTTCCAGAGAAGGTCAAAAGCGGGGATGCTGGAGAAAGGAATGACATATCTAGTGAGGAGTCCTGTTGTTCTGATGTGACCGGAGGCTGTGATATGTTGTCCTGGTTTCCCTGGCTGTTTTCCAGAAAGTCGTCCTTGGGTGCTGAATCTTGGAGCCGTTCTAATCTGACACAGTCTGACTGTGGTGAGCTCTGTGGGCAGGACTCAGCTGAGATTGCGTCCATGAGCAGTGGTTGTTGTGGCTGCGTAGTGTTATCTCTGTCCTTGTGGGATATGTCAACGTCATGTCCATTCAGGTGCTGGAGAGAAGTCCTGTGGTCATTCATACTCTGTCCAGGTGTGTGTGTGCCATTCAGGTTGAGTGGATTGGCACACACTGCTGAAGGATGATGAATGGGAAATAGATATTGTCCTTTAGCACTCTTGCACCCAGTCTGTTTGGGTGGATGCCATCCTGTTTAAATAGTTGTCGCTGACTCCAGAAAAGATTGAAGTTGTTGATAAAGTTCAGTCCTTTTATGTTGCAGGTTTTTTGCAGCCATGTATTAAGTCCAAGCAAACGTGAAAACCTATTTGTTCCTCTTGCTGGAAGTGGTCCACTGATGAACGGCTGAACTTTCACTGTTCTGAGTGTTTCAAAAAGTTTGTTGAAATCCCTCTTAAGGAGTTCAGATTGCTCTTTGTGAATATCATTCGTCCCCACATGAATGACAACTCGATTTACAGTCTTATGTTTCATCAGAATGTTCTTAAGTTCCCTGTTTACATCAGAAACGGTTGCTTGTGGAAGGCAGCACGTAGTTAAGTCTCTGTTGCTATAGTTTCTGATTATTGAGTCACCCAATATCAGAGTTCTGGACTCGGATGCGCTCTGCGCTGAGTGCCGCTGTCTGCTCGATCTTGAGCGGCAGTTAGCATCAGTGTTAGCTGCTGGCTGATTTGATCGGTGTTTAGTCACATTTATCACACTTGGGGATTCCTCACTCATATTCATTAATACTTCAAATCTGTTCTCAAGATGTATAGGTGGTGGTAGAAAGTCAGTGTTTGCAATCCTTGTCCTAGCTGTATCTGGCGTAGAGGAAGCTATTGCGGCAAAATGTGATGCTCGTGACAGTCTGATTTCTCGAGTGATTTTGGGTCTTGCTCCCTGTTTGTACCATTGATTAGTGTGTTGATCATTAGGTTCATTGGACTCACCGGCTGTTTGCTGAGGGCGTCCATGATGACGAAGCTCTGTTGTGTGTTCCGTCTGGTTTGGTAGTCCTGTAAGTAACTTTGTTTCAAGAACAGCAATCCTTTGTAAAAGTCTGTGGCAGTTTGTGCAGCAAGTAGATTGTTGATGAGGCATTCCTTTTTCTTATCCTTTTCAATGAAGGCAGCTGTGTTTTTCCTTCTGGAATGTAAGCTGATGGCGGTGGGAGGCTAGACGGATGAAAAATTCCACTTTTTTGTAATCCTCCAGTCCCGAAAGTTTGTAAATTGACGTTGATGCCAAGCTTTGTTGTTTGAGCACTATGCTGATTTGCTGAAGTTAAAATTATAAGATAAAATATAAAAGCGATAGAGCAAAGCGCAGAGCAGTAAGCAAAAGCGTCCGAACAGTAGCAGAGCAGGAAGTCCAATTCCAAGGAACAAACTGTTGAATATTGGGAACAAATTCTAAATTTATGGCCATACTTTAGACTAAATAAGAAAAAGAAGTGTCCATAATGTAGCATAAAAAAATAATTTGTGGCCATAATTTTGTCCGCATGTCATCATGATCGGATTTACGGCTCCATTCAACACAAGCATTTTACCTTACCTCCTCTGTATTTATTTATCATCAAATGGTATGTAACTAGCTTACCTTTTATTGCATTACCATGTTTTCGTAGCACATCCTTGTGCTTTCTTGCAATGTGCCGCTTCAGATTCCAGGAAGAATATTTGCTAACTCTTTACAGTCTCTCCGCAGTCCCTTTCATTTTTTCCTGCTCAATCTTAACTTTGATTTTCACTTTACATTTATATATAAGGCTTGAATTCCATAACTTATTGCTAGACGTTTTTACAGATTCTTGAACTAGCAATTATCAAAGGGCGTTCTGGGTTCAACGAGCGGTGCTGAGGGAGCGAAATTTTCGGAAAGGCGCTTTGATGGTAATATTACCGCACCGCTCAACGCTCCGCTACCACTAAGCTCCGTTCACATGCTTGCTCTGAAACGTCAGGTAAAGCGCACAGGCTCTCAACTGAAGGAATACATATGCATACAAATCAAATGCTTTGGTAAAGTCTCACAAATTAAACATTGAACATTGTTGCATAAAAATAAACACTGAAGTTTATAATTACTATGTTTTTTTACAGTGGGTCATAATATATCTTATATTTTAGTTTGTCAGTGCGTTTTGTGGTGTTAGGAAGTGTTTGCGCATTTCTGCAATAACTCAAAATGTGCGTACACCACCTCCTGAGCTGGTGTAGGATTTGAGCGTGCCGTACGCCAACGTCCATATTGATAAATCTCAAAGTCACCGTGGTTTTGGGTGTACGCAAGGTGTACGCTGGAAATTTGGTGTACGCACTTTTGATAAATGAGGGCCATTGTGTTTTGATGTTGTGTACCCCTTCGTGGGTTTTTGTTTTATGTCTGTCAATGAAGTATTTTCTGTTCTCCCCGACACCGTCTGCAATTGGGTTCATCCGTCCACAGTTCCTCACAATAAGTGTCTAACTAATGTTTGACCTTTTCAATAAAAACATTAACAACTGTTTCAGTTGAGTGATGGGCACAAAACCCAAATTGCATAGGATGTAAAGGGGAGCCACATATATTTAGATGCTTCACTAATTGAAGAGTTTGGTTCCAAAACGCAATAAATTCATGTTGACAAATTTCGGTTAAAACGTGTTTTCTATACCAAGAAAGTGACAAGATGAAAACCACTATTTTCTGTTACAAACTTTCACATAGCATCTTTAGGTTATAAAAACATAAAAAAATCAAATCCATAACTTGATTTTCAAAGATTTATTATAAACATGAATGACATTTTCCACAAAATGCAATAAATCCATGACAGTTTTTTCTTCAAAATGCTATAAATCTATTGAATCAATATATAAATGTGCATTCATCTTTGACATGCTATATTAATTTAGTTGACTAGTGGTATACACTGATTAAAATCATAAGTTTTTCATAAGATCCCCTGGGGTTAATGTGTTAGCATGAAGCTTGATGCTGTCGGGAGAACAAGCGGTCGTCTCCCGAGTGCCTCGTGCGTAAATTATTAGATGTTGATGGCTTACATTTCTTTCCCGTCACAGAAAACCATCACAGGTTTATCAATGCAATTAAAGTATCATTTTGTTAGTTTGTTGATCACAAAGTACAAAGTAGATGAGGAAAACTAGGACTCTTTGTACTCAACGCGCCGCCATTGTTTGTTTACAATTCGTGGAATGGTGCGCTGTAAATTGTGGAGAAGATTTATTGCATTCTGTAGAAAAGGAGGAGTGGCGTTTATTGCGTTTTGGTAGCCTGACGTTGTCGTACTCAATTCTAGTCAGAATTTGAGTCTAATACCGCTCCATTGAGCTAAAATTATGAGGCGTGTCTCAACCGAAAAATGCCTCTCCACTCAATTGGATAGACCTATGACCAATCAGAGCAACGGAGTGTGTGACGTATGTTGAAATGTCGTCTTTTGCAGCCTGACCGAACTGCTAGTAATTTTGCTACAATGATACTAACATCATTGTGATTATACTAAGTCTGAGTAGCGAACGTACATCAACACCTACTATGTTTACAACATTTCGTTTATATCACAACATTAAGTATTTACTAAGTCATACAGTAAGACTATCTCTTACCATTTGTACATTAGGTGAACTTCATCCACGACGATAGCTACCCATTACGTTGGCTTGAAAATATCGGAGCCTAGCATGTCCCTCCACTTATTCAGCAGTCAAGATTCCGGGCTTCCAAAAAGAAGCTGGCAACGACCGCTAATTATATCCATCTCGTCGTGCACGCCGAGTTGCATCGCCGTGATACCCATTTCAGTTGCTTCTTTAACTTTGTCCTCCATAAGTGCAACAAACTTTTGCCGAATGCCGTAGGAAGGACGGCAAAAACATAAACAAATGCCTTGATCGCGTTTCTTTGTTCCTCTTTTTAAATCAATGCTCTGTCGATATCATTTAGAACAGACTCAATGTCAGAATCCACACATCTGAATTCTCCAGCGGCAGATTCAACACACGCGCTCTTTGGTGACGTGGTTGATACGTTACTGTTGATCATCTGTCCATCATTGTATAAAGCCGCCCTCACAATTTGATTCGTCGACCAGTTCTGGGACTCGCATAGTAGCTCCTCAACGGAAAAACGCCAGACCGATCTTCCCGTTTTCAAAATCTGGTGGGCGGGGCTAAGATCGGCTGGCACCCAGGCTAGTGTTTTGGGAAAAAAGGGAAAAAAGATGACAGAATAACACGGCAGATATTGGATTTTGCAAGGCAAGTTAATCTGTATAGCACATTTCATACACAGAGGTCATTCAAATAGCTTTACATAGAAATGGGAAAACAAAAATCAAAGATACATGAATTTAAATATCAATTAAAAGAAAATAAATGTGATTTTAATAAAAACTGTTTAAATGTGTGAAAAAGAATAAAACAGGAATAAAAGTATAAAACAGTTAAAAATCAGAATAAAAACAAGTCAGTTCGGAAGCAGCATAGTGCTCATTCAGTAAATGCATAGCTAAACAGATGTGTTTTGAGTCTGGATTTGAATGTGACTATTGTTGGAGCACATCTGATCTCCTCTGGAAGCTGGTTCCAACTCCGACTGGCATAATAGCTAAAAGCTGACTCTCCTTGCTTTGAGTGAACCCTTGGTATTTCTAGCTGATGTGATCCTAATGATCGGAGTGATCTGTTGGGTTTATATTCAATGAGCATATCAGCAATGTATTGAGGTCCTAGTCCATTGAGTGATTTATATACCATTAATAATACTTTAAAATCAATCCTAAATGTAACTGGTAGCCAGTGTAGTGACCTGAGGACTGGTGTGATATGTTCATATTTTCTGGTTTTGCTCAGAATTCTGGCAGCAGTGTTTTGAATGAGCTGGAGCTGTCTAATGGTCTTTTTGGGAAGGCCAGTGAGGAGGCCATTACAATAATCCACCCTGCTGGTGATGAAAACATGCAAAAAAAAGTTTCTCTAAGTAGGGGTGTGACGGTTATTATATAACCGTGAGACCGACGGTTATAGTTGAACACCGTCATTAGAACTCTATAACCGACAAAACCGTGTTATTAAAATGTTTATAAATATATATCATAAAGAATGTTTAATTAAGCAATATCGCTCGAGTAGGAGTGTGATAGCTCTATATCATCACGGCTGTGATTAGGCCAGAGGCACGAGGCCGCAGAGCTATATCACACGACTCCGAGAGCGATATTGCTTTTATACAACAGTTCGACGGCAAACGTTTGAAAAACGAAAACTAGAAAACAACAACGGAGTTATTTTAAAAGCCTCTTTGTTTGAGAACTACTTCTTCCGCCACGGATTTGAGGGCGGCCAGAATGACAGGTAAAACTTTCGGCTGCTTTGAAGCTCATAACAACTCAATGGACGGAAAAGCCGTTACTTTATATTACCGTTTCTTGGTCACAAAGTGTAGTTTTAAGATTAGTTCAGTCGAGAATGTATATGTATTATATTTAAATCTGTAGTTGATTAGTAAAGATAGCGCCTGTTTGAACGTTTGCTTAGTGAGATTCGGTACGAATGAGAACCAAAGCATGAGCGGACATCAGTGTTCACTCGCCCCGCTGACCACAGCCCTCTCTGGGCTACATCTCTGACAGAGATCCCCTGGCTCTCATGTTGGCCTTGTTTGTTTATGATCGTCAAAATGAGATCAAATCAGCAATATTTGGTGTCATGATCAAACTATTACTTGTTTTTTAATTCATATTTAGTGTCTTTTGTGTTGTTATTGTTTTGGCGCGAGGTAAAAGTTAATAAAACTACTTGTATAACGTTACTATTGCTTTCTCATTTATTCTTAACGTGATACGAGCACTCGATTATTATTATTAAACTTTGTTCTTGTCAGTACTATATAAAACGTTTTTTTATAAGTGTCAGAGATATGTTTTTGCATGCTGCTTATAAATATACCTGTGGCGATATCTCATAACATGTTTTAATAGTCACGTCACGATAAAATAAATGATCAATGTCCACATTTAAAAGCTGCGGTGCTTACCTGCAGTTCCACTGTGTTTTCGCGTTCTGATAAGAAATATAGCTCCAGAAAAAAAACGAGTGTTTATATTCCTCTTTCCAAGTGTTAATCGTCCACACGATGTGACAAGACATTTCTCCCATTAACTGTAACGTAACAACCAAGAGCGTTGATCTTTGACGGAATAACTTAAACTAATGAGACGCACGGAGAGTGATTCAAAACAGCGCGTCTGTGTTTTTCCATTGAGAGATGAGCCTGCTTAGGACCTCCATTCACTAGGTGGCGGAATAATACGAAAGGTGAAGCGGTTACAGTGCCGATATCAGCACAATATCGCATAGGTCTTAGCCAATCAGATTCGAGAACCAGAAAGAACTGTTGTATAAATACTAATTAAAAACAATTGTCAACAGTCTGTGTTACACGCCCCACCATGTTATCACGTCACGCAATGAAAAATACAGAGCGGGGCAAACACTGACAAAGTCTCACATTTCAAATCATCTCTTCCTTCTATTTAATTTATAGAATCAAATAAACATGAATGACCATAAGATGTTTTAACCGCGGAAAGGCTCCGCCCCGGTTTTTAAGTTCAAATCCTCCCATATTAATCTACTAACTCTCCTGAAAGCACATTCACTGCTAGTTGTCTTGCTGTTAATTGTAAATAAACGTAGAGCAAGTAGCTAATCAGTGTCTAGCTTATTCAAATGCTGGTTTCACATCGCAAGCATGAGCACTGGAGAGCGTTTGCCGCGCGTGGACATTGTGCTTTTACACCGGCTGCATTTGCAGCGCATATGGCGCAGCAATTTAATAACAGTATAACAATCTCAAGTTCACATTACTTTATTTTACATGCATTTATGAGCAAAACCTCTTCAAGACGCTTTTTAATCCACATTGTTTTCGTGCTGTTCTGGTCCGTGTAATGACAGATATAGACACAATTATAGACATTAAAAGCCCATGGCACACATCTGTTTCTCTGAAGATTATTAAGATAATAATAGATAGAGGATTTCATTTATGCTGGGCAGAGAGTGACAGTGCAGTCTTCTGGCAACAGTGTGTTTTTTAAATATTTAATTGCTTTTTGTTAAATTTCTCAAAGTCATTACTTTTCAAACACACTTGGCATCACATTCATGATTTTATGGTAAAATGACAGTTTCGTGTCAATCCACGAGCATTTAAACAAGCAACCCCCCTCCCACCCAGACGGTTATGTGACGAACTGTCACATTTGACTCACATCATAACCGTCATCACCAATTTTGAAACCGGCACAGCCCTATCTCTAAGTCTTGTCTGGAAACAAAGCATCTAATTCTTGCAATATTTTTGAGATGATAGTATGCTGATTTAGTTATTGCTTTGAAATGACTACTGACACTAAGGTAAGACTCCAGAATCACACCAAGATTCCTGACTTGTAGTGATGGAAATTTTCGTTCATCTAGGTGACTAGGTGATTTTCAGTTCGTTCACCAAAATGATTCATTCAGATTCGTTCACTGATTCGTTCAGTGACCATTTCTTAATTTTACATAAATACGCCAATAGGTGGCGAAGATGTGTGTCATTATGTGTTATAAGACAATGAAAGACTTTTTGCAAAAACACATTAGTTTTTTAATAAAGCTCAAATTGTGAAATACTAAGCATAATTTTATCAAGCTACAGAATATATTAAGACACATGTACATTTATAGTACATCTAATCTGGATTTGTTTGTAAATAAAGTCTCCCGTGCTGTGAGTGATTGGCATGCCTCCTCTGGTTCAGTCAGTCATCAGATCCTCGTTCACGAATCATATAGTTTCGGTCATGTCGTTCAAGACTTCGTTCAGACCCAGATGACTGACTAACGTTAAAGTTCAGTGAAAGGGTGGATTCATTCAGCAGCTCAAACTAGACGATTGGCTCATGGTAACAGAACAACAGCTGCCACACATTTAATTTATTTTTACTACAGTAACCAGAGTGACCAAGATAGTTGTAGTTAAACTATATTAAACAGAAATACCACATTTTTCTACAGTAATTACCTTGATAATCCTTTGTATTAAGGTAAATAGTCCGCCAAAACATGGTTACTATAGCTTTACTAAAATAAAACCACATGATTCTTTCACAAGATTGTTTACATTGCACTCGCTTTCTGTACGATCCCTCTCATTCATCCGTCCTTCGGATGAGACGTTAAACCGAGGTCCTGACTCTCTGTGGTCATTAAAAATCCCAGGATGTCCTTCGAAAAAGAGTAGGGGTGTGCCCCGGCATCCTGGCCAAATTTGCCCATTGACCTACTAATCATCCCTCATACTAATTGGCTATATCACTCTGTCTCCTCACCACTGATAAGCGGGTGTGTGGTGGGCGTTCTGGCGCAAGATGGCTGCCGTCGCATCATCCAGGTGGATGCTGCACATTGGTGGTGGTTGAGCAGATTCCCCCATTCATATGTAAAGCGCTTTGAGCACTGAGAAAAGCGCTATATAAATGTAACGAATTATTATTATTATTAGGTTGTAACTTGTACCAGTCATTCAGTTTGTTTAAGAACGCAATCTCTCTCTAGTTTGACTCAAAACAGCGGCTCGGTCAGTGAAGGGCGTATGCATTCAGTACGTTAAGCCAATCATATGCTCGGCCACAGCTCATATTCGATTGCCATAGGCTCGTACTTTTGTCACTCTTTGAAGGCAGAAAGAAAGCCGCACTTCATTTGTCCGTGCTCCTCAAGAAGGGAGGGAAATTTCAGTGAACGAGAAATATGAGTCAATGGATGGCAGGAACGAGAACGATTCATTCACCTAAAAGATTTGATCAAAAAGAACGATTCGTTCACGAACGTAACATCACTACTCACTTGATTTTTAGTTGTTTGACCTCTAGCGTCAAGGTATGCATTCACCTTGAGAACTTCATCTTTGTTTCCAAACACAATGACTTCAGTTTTCTCTTTGTTTAACTGAAGAAAGTTTTGGCACATCCAACTGTTAACTTCATCAATGCATTTGCACAGGGAGTCAATGGGGCTGTAGTCGTTAGGGGATAGAGCTAAGTAGATCTGAGTGTCGTCTGCATAACTGTGATTTGGTTCTCTCTCATTATTTGGCTTAGTGGGAGCATATGTAGGTTGAACAGGAGTGGCACAAAAATCAAGCCTTGCGGGACTCCGCATGTCATGGATGTCCACTCAGATTTATGTCCACCTATACTTACATAATAACCTCTCCCTTCTAAGTATGACCTGAACCATTTCAGGACCACCCCAGAAAGCCTGACCCAGTTTTCCAGCCTGTCAAGAAGTATGTTGTGATCGACAGTGTCAAAAGCAGCACTGAGGTCGAGTAGCACCAGCACTGATAGTTTGCTTCCCATGTGTGAACAAACAGGGTTTTAGATGTGTTTAGATGCGTCTTAATACAAAAGTGTGTCAAATATGAGGCATTGTGTGTTTGTTTGTGCGTTTTGCCGTCGACCGCGTCTGACGGAAGCACAAAGAAAACATAAGCACCTGGAGATAACTTGTATTTATAGGCGAGAGAGCATATTTTACAAATTTACCACAAAGCACGTCAAATATGAGGCATATGAGTGATCCAGTCACACTCCCGTCTGTTTGAAGATAACTTTATGCGCGAGTAAACAAGTAGATGTGATATTTGCAATCGCACCTTTTATAAGAATACCACAAAGCGCGTCAAATATGAGGCATCGTGTTTGTGTGTGCGTTTGGACATCGCGTCACTGACGAAGCACACACACTCGCGTCTGTTTGGAGATAACTTTAGGCGCGAGTAAACAAGTAGATGTGATGTTTACAATCGCATATTTTATAATGATACCACAAAGCGCGTCAAATATGAGGTATTTGTGTGTGCGTTTGGATGTCGATCGCGATGAAGCACACACACTCGCGTCTGGAGACAGTCTGGAGTGACAGTCTGAGTAAACAGGTAGATGTCATGTCACCAACACTTGGATTAAAACTCAACACAGCACTGCCACTGACTGAATGGCTACAGAGACGGAGTCTCCATTGACTGGGGTTGACTAATGAATATGGATGATCTCTGCTCTTCTCTTCAATGGAGCGGGGCGTGGTTCATTATAGATAATGCAGGAACACGAGAAAGGCGGTACATCTCCCTATTCTAACACAGTTAACAACAAATTACAATATTTGTTTTCGATTTCACTTACATCTTCCAAAAGCAGACATTCCAAGCATTATGTAGACATGTATCTTTTGTTTATATGACAAGTATTCGTTAAGTTACAGTTAATTTTTCTGACGTGTTTCTGAAAAGACTTCACTGAGGGAGAGAGAACAAAACACGCATCATGTTTATTTTCTTAATTTTGCGAAAAGCACAACATTCTGTTTTTATTGGGAGGGGACAGATAAAAACTAGACCCTTTAACGTTTTAAATGATGTATAAATCATATCTGTATGTCCAAAATCAGCAGAGTTATCTAACTCTCTTTGCGAAGTGATTGAAAAATAAAGACTTTGCGGCGCCCGCGCCACCGTCGACCCCAGAGTGTTAACAACTGCAGTTTTAAGGGACTTTGGAAAAGTCCCAGAGTTAAGTGATGAATTTACCACTTTTAGGAGATCTGCTTCTAAACAGTTAGAGACACTTTTGAAAAAAGATGTTGGGAGTGTGTCAAGGGCACAGGTTGATGTTTTAAGATACTGTACTGTTTCTTCCAAAATTTTACCATCAACTGCTTCGAAATCAGACATCGTAACTACTTTCTGATGTTGTGGTATGACTTGTCTGCCCCCGGCGCATCTCAAGGATGTGCTGATCACCTTTCTGATATTATTGATTTTCTCAGAGAAGTTAGCAAACTCACTACATTTGCTGTCGGAGAGCATTTCACTTGGAATGTGACTTGGGGGGATTGTTAGTCTCTCTATAGTCGCAAAAAAAGCGCGTGTGTTATTTGTGTTGTTGTTTATAATATGTGACCCGTCACGGAAACCAGGGACACAAGTCGGCAGCACAAGTTCCGAGAAAATGAGAAACAAAGTTTTTTTTTCAAAATCTGTGATTTTCGTTTTATTGGAGAATCTGTTAGTTGAGATCACGAAGAAGCCTCTCCATGTTTGAGATAGCAGTTTGTGTATATTTAAAAGCGTACATTTTGCGGTTAAAATAGGCTTGTTTTTCCAGAGATTCTAACGTGCAGCGGGGGGCGTCATTGTCTCTGTATATTTACATACTGGATAAGCTTGTGTTTTCGCCTCCGCCCCCAAAGGGAACAGCGTGACTACTAAATAAGGATAAATCACCAAAAAATGAAAATAATGTAATTAATGACTTACCCTTATGTCATTCTACACTTGGAAGACCTCTGTTCATCTTCAGAACACAGTTTAAGATGTTTTAACGTTAGATTTAGTCCGAGAGCTTTCTGTCCCCTTCATTGAAAATCTATGTATGGTTTCCATGTCCAGAAAGGTAATAAAAAGATCATCAAAGTAGTCCATGTGACATCAGTGGGTCAGTTTGAACGTGTTGCAGCATTGAAAAAACAGTTTGGCCCAAAAATAGCAGAATTACGACTTTATTCAGCATTGTCTTCTCTTCCGGCTGGAGCGCGAAGTCACGTGACTGTAGTGACGCGGCTGCCCTGTTCCTCAGATATGTTTGCTAAGTTGTTGTTTTTTCAAGCGTATAGCGTGCGTCTCCCCAGACTGTAAAGCTCGGGTGCCCAAAACCGAAAAAAATAAAAGAAGCTGGGGCGGAACAAATAACAGTCAGCTGCATCGTACGTCAGCCGCGTCACTGACTTTATGCGGCGCCGCAGTCGGACGACGTCAAAGTACCGCGAGAGCTCCTCAAGAAATCTTTCGGAGTAGTTTAATTTCGAGTCGCTCTCGCGGTACTTTGTCGTCATCTCTTTGTCAGTTCCTGCAGAGCAGCATGAGTCCAAACACACAGAATTTACATAAAGATTGTTGAATTCATTATATAATTGGCTACATGTTTTGTCTATCAATATTTTCCATGAAGTCATTGGCTGATGGAGGAACGAGCGAGCGATTGGTAACATCTCTAAAGGACGTCACGTTTTCGATAGGGCTGCAGCTATCGATTATTTTTGTAATCGATTAATCTAGCACTGAATCGATCGATTAATCGAGTAATCGGATCATTTTTTTGTGTGTTTTTAAACAACCAAAACAAATAATGCATAACGAAAATGACGTGGCTGTAAAATGTTCAAGCATTTGGCTTTTATTTCTAAAAAAAACAGAGGTATTTGCCTCCAAGAAATAAGCCTATTTATTTCAATTTTTTACCCATTTAGTGTTTATAAGTGCTAGTGCCAACAATTAAACACTTTAATTTATTAATATGCACAACAGGTTTCATGCTGTAATCTAGCCCTGACATCAAAGTAAATATCTGGTTTATGTACATTTCTACACCTGCAGCATTTACCATTAGGCTTTTAATATATAATATATCATTTCTGGGGTGAGCCTATTTGCTATGGTAACAACCTGTGTGTAAGCGCGCACGTGCACTTGTGTTTGTGTGTGTGCACGCGTTCTGTGCGTGAGGAAGAGTGACACCCCAGTCAGACGTTCAGTTGCTTCATTGCATTTTGGTACTGCAGAAATACATACATTACTTTTCAATAGAACGCTGCATTTGGTTTGCATCACTTGCATTGCGGTGCATTTTAGGTTAAGAATCCGTTCGAAAAATCACAACATCACATCCCGCTGTATACAGTGAATGCATGCTGAAATTATTGTTGCGTGGCTACATAAAAGTTTAAGCATATGTGATGCATTGCGCGATCGGTCTGACTCGCGTGAGAGAGAATAACTTCCTAATGCTAAACTCCAATAAGACAGAGATTATTATTATTGAACAAAATATGTCAGATTACAAGTTGCCCATTATATATGATTGCACTGTGGTGCCGTTTTTTGGTACACACACCTGTAGTGCATGCGTGTGTGTCAAGGGGTTCTTTTTTAAACTATACTGTCCTGCAATTGAACGTGAATACGTTTACTACTTAAAAACATCAAAGCTAAACATCATATCTAGTCAAACCGCATAACGACATCGCTACAAATACAGTATGGGATTAAAATCAGCGGAAGCTATGTTACCTTGTTTCATCGACGCTTGGTGAAACAGCAGTGGATTCAGATGCTGAATGTAATGATCCCAAACTTTAGACATTCTCTCTCTGGCGTTTGTGGACATATTCGTTCCGCCATCGCGCCAACTAAATTCAAAATGTATCACGCGCTATGATGTGCTTCCTGAACATTGAACAACGGTCCGTGTGAATCAGATCTCGGCGCGTGTAGTGCGCGTCATAGGAATTTAACGAGGCTTCGAGGCAGAATTTTTGCCTCGAGGAATTTTTTGAATCGAGTAAATCGAGTAACTCGATGAATCGTTTCAGCCCTAGTTTTCGACGGCGCTGTTTGGATGATCTGTTATACTACATAATAAAAACTTAACTTTGAAGGCGGGTTCACGTGTTTAACGGAGTGTAATCATATACCCTTACATGTTACGATGTAAATAATCCTCAGATTGTACATTAGACATTCATGCGAAATCTGATGTCAACAATATAGACTATACATCTTTATTTCACGGATTATACGCATTTGTGGACAAAATGGTCATTGGATAATCTGAAACAGACTGGATTCGAGTTGTGATCAACACAAAGGTAAAAAGTCAATGTTTATTTTTGCATGTTGTCATTTGGACTTATGTCATAAAATACTACATGATGCTAGAACATCAGTATCTCAAAACGGCTTTACAGAGGGTATGGCTTAGCTTAATGAGATGTAAATGAGCCCTATTGTCTCCCCCAGTTGGAAAGAAGAGTCTCTTTCGTCTCGATTTTCTCGGTTTGAGTATTTCTGAGTTCCTATATTCAAATGGCCACAACTTCTCCATATGTTATCAGATTTCCATGTGTTACACATCGTTGGAAAGCTTAGAAACTTCACTTTCAGAATCTGTGAATGACTCAAAATGGCCCAGATCCGACTTGTGTCCCTACTTTCCGTGACTGGTCACATATTTGAAAAGAAAGTCTGTCTAGCTTTGCCTAGTTCCACACTGAAAGCACAAAGGCTGTCTTTATAGATATTATAATGGACTACAAGTTTTGTCTTCCGCCACATGCGCTCAGCTTTTCTGCATTGTCTCTTCATATCCTGCACCTCTGTTGAGTTTCTCCAAAATGATTTTTGCCTGCCATTCTTCTTCCTGACTTTTACAGGAGCAATATCATTGATTGCACTCTTAACTTTCGAATTAAAGGAATCAAGGAGAAAATCAACAGAGTCTGCAGATATGCTTGGTGTTAAAGATATAGCCTTTATAAACAGCACACTGGTGATCTCATTTAAGGATCTCTTTTTGACATATTAATCTCTCCTACAGACGGAAAGGCCTATATCTCAGGGGTCAAAGGTCGCAGGGGCCCGAAACTCGGCACGGCGTAACGGCGAGGGCCCTCGGGTCAGGGCCCAAAGTTCCGTGGCTCCCGGGCCTGTTTGCACCTCGTAAAAAAAACTGCTGTTTGAGGACTACACGAGCACATGGTCTCATAGAGGCCTATATAAAGCAGAGAGATGCATGAAAAATAATAAAAAATACTTTTTTCCACCTCCGGGACGCAACCTCGCTGTATGTCGTCGAGGGCCACGCGACGCAACTTTCTGTAAAGTTTGGGGCTCCTCGGGCCCTCGCGGGAGTCGTGTCCGTTCGGCGTCAAACAAGTCGCCGGTGGGAGTTTCCTGTTTGGCAGGAAGGTCGCAGGGGCCCGGAACTCGGCACGCCACATCGCCTAGGGCCCCAGAGTCGGGGCCCTGAGTTCTGCAGCCCCAGGTGCGACAGGAAGTCCCACCTGTAACTTATTAGGCGGCAGACGGACAGGCCTATATCTCAGGGGTCGAAGGTCGCAGGGGCCCGAAACTCGGCACGGCGTAATGGCGAGGGCCCCCGAGTCGGGGCCCGGAGTCCCGTGGCTCCTGGCCTTTTCGGAGCCTGTTTGTTATTGGCTAATAAGTTACTACTGGAGATGATCACTTGAAAAGCTCTAAGTCCAAAACTGCATCCCGGTCGTAACTTACTTAAGTGGTCAATTTATGTTGCCAGTGGGAAATTCTTATTATAGCAAAACAGGAAGTGACCAGACCATTAAATATGCAAAAGAGGTTTATGTGGACTTTATTATGTGATATTTATGTGAAGGGCACATAAACCTCTGTTTTATCTATGCTCTATCAAGCTTTATATAGCATGTTTTTCTGCAAGACTTATCATCAGTGGTGACAGAATCTAATTTGAATATTAAAAACATTGTGTATTTTTATGAAACTGTAACACTCAGGAAACAACAAATTGCAAGTTTAACAAATAATAATCACAAATATGACCACTTATACTTCAAACCGGTTCAAAAGAGGGAAATAAATGGCTGTTGACGCGGCATGGTGGTCCATGAGTTTGTGCTTTCGCCCCCTGCGCAGGAGACCAGGGTCCAGGGTTCCCTGCTTCCCTGCGCAGGTGTGAGTGTGAAAAAAAACATGAATTCGGGCCCATGAACTTAGCCTTTTGTTTTATTTAATATTTAGAATTGTTGTAAACAAACGTTTTATTTCAGTCTGAAAGTTTAAAAAACATCCCATCCATAACTTATATTACTTGCACATGCTATCCCAGTCATGGCTTAATTTACTTGAAATAAACATCCCAGTCATGGCTTAAATAGCTGCAAATGTACATGATGTGCAAAAAAGCTCTAAGTCCAAAACAGCATCCCAGTCGTAACTTAAATGCAATCCCAGTCATGGCATAATTTACTTGAAATTAACATCCCAGTCATGTCTTAAATAATCTGCAAATGTACATGATGTGCAAAAAAGCTCTAAGTCCAAAACAGCATCCTAGCCATACCTTATTCAGCTTAAGTTACATAAGCTGTCCTTGTACATCCCGACTGTAACTCATTTGACGCGGCCAAACTAGGCTGTAGCTGGACATGCAGTTTTTAGCCTAATTATGATGTTAGACACGCCTTCCTGTATGCGTATGACCGAAAAAACACAATTTAATTTACGAATTTTGACGAATTAACACTCTTTTTTAACGAGCTGTCCAAGAACAGCCTATTTAGGCCCCATTAGAATAAGTTACAGCCAGGATGTACAGCAACAACCTATTTCCATTGTGTCAAACAAGTTACGGTCGGGATGTACAACAACAGGCTATTTTGGTCACGTCAAATATGTTACGGTCGGGATGTCCAATGACAACTTAATTGACCATGTCAAATAAGTTGCATTTGGGATACAAATTCAAAAAATCATCCTGATTGTCACTTATTAAACGCGACCGGCCTAGGCTGTTGCTGTACATCCTGACTGTAACTTAATGTACACTATAGAAATAGGCTGTTGTTGTACATCCCAAACATAGCTTATTTGACAGGCCCGATCTAGGCTGTTGCTGGACATTTTTCATTTTTAGCCCATATATACGTACATTTCATATATAAAGTACCTCGTTATGTCAATAATGATAAATATAGGTTTTTAAAGCATAACCACACATCTTTTAATAAAATTAAGTTTATATTTTTATATTCCAGAAGAGTTTTCGGTGTTTTCAATTTATAGAATAACCACACATCTTTAAAGAAAATTAAGTTTATTGAAAAAAACCCACAACTCTTCTGGAATATAGAAACATTTATAGAATAACCACACATTTGTTAAGAAAATAAAGTTTATTAAACACACACACATCGATTTAAAAAACACATCTATTTAAAAAACACACATCTATTAAAAACCAAATCAGTCCTCTTTCGGGGTCTTTGGTGAAGGGCTTTTGGCTTTTTTTGTCATGAGGTCCCTCACGACAGAGGCCCCCTTGGAAAGGCGGGCCATGCCCGTCAAAGTCATTGACTTTGAAACAATGGTCTTTCTGACCTTTAACGGAGATAGTTGCGAGAATTTGTTTTTTACGCCAGACTTTACTGGGGTCAGCAAGACCCGCGGGCTGCCCTGTCGGAGGGGGTATTTCTTCCTAGCAGTTTTCTTCCTCTCCTCTTTCTCTTCCTGTGAAAGAAAAGATGCATTCAAAATTAGTATTCTGCAAAGGGAAGATCAACAAAGACTTTGTGCGGTTACAGAATATCAATTTACCTGGCTGGACTCCTCGTCAGAGGTGGCGGCGGCCGTGTCGCTCCCCGACGTCTGCGTCTCTTCTGTCCGGGGCCTTTTGCGTGGCTTTGTAGATTTTCTCTTCGGCAGCCTTTTCTTTTCGGCCCCGGACTCCGTGGACGCCGGTTTTGTCGGGGAGCGCTCTTCTCCCTCCAAGGACCTCTCGAACAAAGCCCGGTGCTCCATCGCCTGCTTCGCTGACAAGTTTGTTACATAGAACTTGTCAGCCGTTTTCACATCATGGCACATAAACTTGGAGATTTTCTCCCTGTCCTCGTTCGCATGCGTGAACTTGGCCTAGAACGACAGAAAACAACAAATAAGCAATTCGAAGAGGTCCCATTACCCTCTGCCTGTTTTTGTCTATTTGTGAGAAAACACTTACGTAGCTGGCGATGGAGGTACGAATGTCCGTAAATGTGGGGATCCCCGGCAAGTCCATGGACTTCCACGCCTCCTGGAAGTAATTGTTTAGGCTCTTGCAGGGGTTCGGCGTGGATGTGAAAAAAAAGAACTTGGCTGTGGTCCCCCGGGCAGTTTGTCCTTTACCTCCAGGAAACGCAGGGCCCAAGTGTATTCGTCCTTGTTGAGGACGATCTGGGCCGGGCCGTAGACGTGGTTTGTCTTGTGGCTGGTGATCTGTAAACGTACAAAAACACAAACTGATTCAGAACAGAGTAAATGCACAATTCTGTGAGGCATTAAAAGGTAGCAAACTCACGTTTATGAGATAAGCTTTCTCTGAGTGGGAGTACTTGGCCCCCATGACCTCTGCGATTGTCATGTTCTGGAGAACCCCGCCCCAGTGTCCAAAAAGGCAGGCGAGGTAGGCCGAGAACAGCCTGTAGAACCTCCACTGGTTCTTTGAGCTGGGGTCGCTGTCCAGAAGGTCTAAAGAAAACACAGAACACAACATCGCCATTAAAATCTCACACTACCTTTCACACCGCACTCTCCAGTCGATCGACCCAGCCCTTGAAAATAAGATAGCGACTCACCCAGCGCATCGGGAATGTGACTGGCCGCCTTCTCCTTGCACGCCACCAGGGTGCTCTTCAGGATCACTTTTTCCTCTTTCTCGGCCTTCACCTTGGTTTGATGAAGGGCGACGCCTCTTTTCAGAGACTTTCTGATGCCCTTCATCTCCCTACGAACGCCGGTGAGGACGTTTCGTGAAAGGCGACAGGACTGTGGAGGTGCCTCCGCAATGAAATCGATGAACTGTGCAAAATTATCCACATAATGCTTCACAGTTGTCTCTTTCATTTGCGCGGCTCTCAGCGAGTTCACCCATCTGTAAAAACAGAGCCCCATCGAAAAAGTTACAAATTGAAAGTGACAAAACTCTAAGTCCAAAAAACAAACTGGTTACTTGAAAGTAACACGTGCAATTGCTTTAAAATCTACCAGGAGCGTGAAGATATCATTTTAAGTAAATACAAGTTTGTTACTATGTACTGAATGTGTAATTACTTGAAATTAGAAAGCGAAAGTGACATGTTTGCCAGCTTATGGTAACCCCTACTTACAAGTGAACCTGACTAGCTGCAAAAACTCCATAACAGCATCCAAATTACAGCATATTTAAATTACCAACAGTCACAAAATAAGCAATAATGTCCCGATCGTAGCCTATACAAGTTACATACCATTGGAATTATGAATTATGACGAGTTAACACTCTCTTTAACACTCTTCCCAGCGACAGCCTATATGAGCCCTTTCGAATGAGTTGCCATCGGGATGTACAACAACAGCTTATTTCTTTAGTGTCAAATAAGTTAGATTCGGGATGTACAACGACAGCTTATTTCTATAGTGTCAAATAAGTTAGATTCGGGATGTACAACGACAGCTTATTTCTATAGTGTGAAATAAGTTAGATTCGGGATGTACAACGACAGCTTATTTCTATAGTGTCAAATAAGTTAGATTCGGGATGTACAACGACAGCTTATTTCTATAGTGTGAAATAAGTTAGATTCAGGATGTACAACGACAGCTTATTTCTATAGTGTGAAATAAGTTAGATTCGGGATGTACAACGACAGCTTATTTCTATAGTGTCAAATAAGTTAGATTCGGGATGTACAACGACAGCTTATTTCTATAGTGTGAAATAAGTTAGATTCAGGATGTACAACGACAGCTTATTTCTATAGTGTCAAATAAGTTAAGATTCAGGATGTACAACGACAGCTTATTTCTATAGTGTGAAATAAGTTAGATTCGGGATGTACAACAACAGCTTATTTCTTTAGTGTCAAATAAGTCAGATTCGGGATGTACAACGACAGCTTATTTCTATAGTGTCAAATAAGTCAGATTCGGGATGTACAACGACAGCCTATTCAACCATTTCAAATAAGTTGCATTTGGAATACAAATCAAAAAAATCATCCCAACCGTCACTTATTCAAGCAAAAACAGCTCATTTAAACATAGGAGAAACGCACGACTTACTTGTGGATTCTCGTCGTCTCGTTTAAAAAGACGAAGTTGGAAGTGTTAGCTTTTCCCTCCGCCATTACCACCAGAAACTTCTTAATCTGGTACACCTTGCAACTGATGTTTTCCCGGAGCTTTGCGCTCGGGTCCGGCCCGAGCTGGTAATGACGGAAGTCCTCCAGTATCTCGTCTAGGCAGACACGTAAAAATGACTGTCAGCTTAAAGACGCAGTGAAGACTTAACATACATTTAAGCTATAAAATTACATTTGTACTCACTCAATGAGGCGACGTGGTCCGGGTAATGGGGTGGGCTTTTGTCCTGCGGGGTTCCCGCTTTGCCAGCGGCGGGCATCCCTTTCCCTTCCGCCCCGCTGGTCGAGGGCCGAGGCTCGTCCGCAGCCTCTGCCGCAGTTTCCTCCGCCTCTTCGTGAGCTTCTTCGCCCTCCTCCTGCCCAAGAGACGAGAGCAGCCGCCTGGTCACTTGCTTCACGTGCGTTGAGCCCTTTGCGGAGGAGCGCCTCTTCAATAATTTGTACCGCCGAGTGAGTTCGCGAAGGGACTCTGTCAGGGTGTCCACCTGCTCATTCAGGTCCTTTATCTTGTCTTTCAAACCCTTCGCCCTCTTGCGGCACCTCAAATTGTTGCACTCTTCCTCTTCCCTGTTGCTGGGGATATCGACGTCACCCATATCTCTCTCGCCTTCCTCCAGGTCCAAGCAGGAAACCAACGGCACCTCCGGATCGGACGCCCTCAGCTCTGCCAGAAGAGAAATCACCTTCCTCCTCTTTACGAACCTAACGGCGTCCTCCAGCGCCGCCGCCGAAAGCTCAGAATGGGTCCTCAGGTGACGATCCAGGCGAGTGGTGGTGACCCGGCACGCCGGAATCGGGTAGGCGCCCTCTCGAACGTTAATCCTACCCAGTGGCGGCGCCAGGGAGGAGCTAGGTGGTGCTGTAGCTCCGGCTATAATATCAATAGCACCCGCCCAGCACCCCCAAGAAATGTCTGTAATTTTTATATTTATATTTTAATGTCATGTTTGAATAGTGTTTTCGTGTTGTTAAAAAAGGGAGTTAAATAATAATTAAAAAATATATATTTAGCTAAAATATCATGACGCCAAAACATGTGATCTTCTTTGGCCAATGGGTGCAGCGCCCGGTGAACTTTTGACCTTAATGCACGGCAGTTTGTTTTTGATAGCGAGTTTAGAAATTTAGCCAAGTAAAATACACCAAAATGGATACACCAAAAACTACCCGAGGAACAGCAGTGGGCACACTAGGACCAGTAATCTGGCACTTTTGGCTATAAATACGGAGAGAACGAGGACCCTTGACTGCGTCAACATCATTGATGATGCTGTTTTGATGTGAAAACGTCTATGATAAGTGCTTGATTTTCCCCTCTGTTGGCTATTACAAATTGAATTAATTTGGTGTTTAAAGAACAAATCTTGGCTCTGCATTGTTACATCAATAGGTTGCATTTACGTGTCATTCTTCCCGGACGCTCCAATCCAGGACCTCGGTGCGTCTTCCGGAAGTCGTATTTGTTGACTGCATACGCCATTCAGTTAAAAACATAAGATATACAATCGTAGTTTCATTCTTACCCTAA
Source organism: Misgurnus anguillicaudatus (assembly GCF_027580225.2). Lineage (NCBI taxonomy): Eukaryota > Metazoa > Chordata > Actinopteri > Cypriniformes > Cobitidae > Misgurnus > Misgurnus anguillicaudatus. The sequence goes on from NC_073348.2 coordinate 1,466,705, forward strand.
AATGTAACGGTTGCTTTTCTGTAATAATAATAATAATCCTCTATGACGTATGCGGTCGACAAATACGAATGCACCCGAAATCATGCACAGGACGCGTCCGGGTCACCCTATGATGCTCCAACAATAGAAACAATATCGCTGAATTATCACTAGTGTTGGCAACTGGCTGTGTGATTTCGTGATCTGAGCATTTTAAGCCGAAGCGTGCAGTGTGTCTGTTGCTGCGTTTGCTGCTCCGTTGTATTAAGGGCTAGACTGTGACAGATCTGTGAAATATTATTTTCAGAGGTTTACATTGGCAGGCTTATGTATGTTGTAACTATTGCCCTTGTGTTGAATACTTTTACATAGTCGTGGAACGAGTATAGGCTAGTTAAGCAGGTGTGTACACGTGTATAAAGGGTGGTCCGATGCAACCTGCTTAATGAAATGCCCCAAAATTTAAAGCACCTTCTCTTAAGTGTTGAGCATCCCCATAGCACCTGCATCAGAAAATCTCTGGAGCCGCCACTGATCCTACCCGATTCCAGGGCCAAGAGGTGTCTCCATTCCTCCTTATTCCTAACCTGGTGGAATACCACCAGGTGTGGCTCAAACGGGCGTAGAGCCTCAGGCAAAGCGGGCACGATTCCACAGGCATAATTCCAAATTCAAATAAAGCGAAACCAAATAATGACTGCCGAGCAGTAAAAGCAGCAACGTGTTGGACGTGAATCACAAGCACTCTGAAGCTGTTTTGCTGTGAACATTCAGTTTAACCGAGTACAATTTCAAGAAAGCCACTGTGTAATGTGTGTATGAATTACTTGAAAATGTACGAGGGGTGTGAAGATACAATTTGAAGGAAGCTATGGTCTAACACACACAGTTACTTCAAAATAACCTGTACAATTACTTGAAAATGTACAAGGGGCGTAAAGATACAATTTGAAGGAAGCAATACGACCTTGTCCAACAACAGCCTAGTTTGTACCCTTCAAATAAGTTGCAGTTGGATATGGGCAGGACATACACCTCCATGATCAAGGGCGCTCGACCCACCCAGCCCTTCCGACCAGGGAGCCCCATGGCTGGATACGACCGTGTCCAACAACAGCCTAGTTTGTACCCATCAAATAAGTTACATTTGGGATGTACAATGACAACCTATTCAACCATATGTCAAATAGGGTACATTTGGGATACAAATTTAAAAGATCATCCCGACTGTCACTTATTTGACAAGACCGAAGTAGGCTGTTATTGTACATCCCGTCCGTAGCCTATTTTGACCTGTAAAATAAGTTATGACCGGACAAGATCGATGAAAAACTCTAAGTCCAAAACATCATCCCTGTCGTAGCTTAAATTGCTTAGGGGTTTTCACGTCAAATACGTTACGGTCAGGATGTTCAACGGCAACCCAATCATATCCCGACTGTAACACATTTCATGCGACAGAACTAGGCTGTTGTTGTACATCCTGACCGCAGCCTATTTCGATCCATGGAATAAGTCACGACCGGTCCAAACAGCTTCCCGGTCAGAGCTTAAATGAACATCTCAGTTATTGCTTAAACGAGTTGCAAATGATACAATAAAATCGCAATTACGCACAATATACCTTAAACTCGATGACCGAAGCAGCATCCAAGTCATGGTTCAAATTACTTGCAAATGCCACCCCAGTCATGGTTGACAGTTGCAAAAACAATCAATAAAATCGAAAACACCGCAATATACCCCCGCAAACCGGCTATCGTTGTAACAAACTCACAATATCAGTTTTTCATGAATCGGCTATGTCGAGAATGCAAAAAAAAAATCGCAATTATGAACAATAAAACCGAAACAAACCACAACCGTATGCAATAAAATCGATTAAACCCACAATATACCTTGAAATTGATTACCGCAGGTAACAAACATGCAATTCCCCCCCTTTTCATGGCTTGACTAAGTTGAGAATGTACACAATAAAATCGTGACTATGCACTATATTGTCAAAATAAGCTGTTATTGTAAAAATAAGCTGTTATTGGACAAGTCGGTTTTACCCTATTAATGTTTTCCAGAACAGCAAGTGACCAATTCATTTAAAAAGGCAAAAATAGTGTTGAGTGCCGACCATTCTACTGGGTTAATGGATGGGCACAAACACTATGTTTTCTCTTCACTCTGCTATGCTTATCATTAGTGGTAACCAAAAAAAGGCTACTGCAAACAGGGTCTTTCAATGATAACTACACTCTGAAAACACCATAAAGCAGGGTTAAACACATAAAAAGTTGCAAATATGCACTTAATTGGTTAAAAATCATTGTCAGAAGCAGCATCCCAGTCATAGCTTAAATTACTTATTTGACAAGAAAACCTAAGTTGTAGTCGGGATGTACAATGGCAACCTATTCAACCATGTCGGATAAGTTACGTTTGGGATAGAAATTGAAAACCGGATCCCGACTGTAATGTATTTGATGCGGCCGAACTAGGCTGTCACTGTACATCCCGGTCGTAGCTTAAATTACTTAGATTTTTTTCGTCAAATAGGTTATAGTCGGGATGTCCAATGGCAAGCTATTCAACCACGTCAGATAAGTTACAATTGGGATATAAATGTTAAATATCATCCCGACCGTCACTTATTTGTTGTCGTCGAATAGGTTGTGGCTGTACATCCCGGCCGTAGCCTATTTTGACCCTTGGAGTAAGTTACGACCGGACGAGGTCGGAAAAAAAACTCTAAGTCCAAAACAGCATCCCGGTCATGGCCTAAATTGCTTAGGGGTTTTCACGTCAAATACGTTACGGTCAGGATGTACACTGGCAACCTAATCAACCGTGTAGGATAAGTTACGTTTGGGATAGAAATAGAAAACTGGATCCCAACTGTAACTTATTTGATGCGACTAAACTAGGCTGTCGCTGGACATCCCGGCCGCAGCCTATTTTGACCCGTAAAATAAGTTGCGGCCGGACGTAGGCTGTCGATGTATGTCCCGGCCTAAGCCTATTTTGATCAGCGGAATAAGTTGCGACCGGTTTTCACTGTTTTCTCTGTCAAAATAAGCCACAGACGGACACGTCTCGGGCGGTCAGGGGGACGAACGGGCCGTCGTTTAGGTGGCCGATGGGAGCTAAGCGGTCAAGGGGATGTTTAGGCCTTCCGCGGGATCCCCCTAAGCGGTGGACGGATGCAGGGCCGTCGTTTAAGTTGCGAAAGGGAGCCGGGCGACCCCTTGCAAAAGCGCGCTAAGGGGGACGATAGGCGCCCGGTGGACATGCCGGCTGTCACCTAAACTGATCGGTCGCTTAGGCTGCTCCCGGGAGGCAGGGCGCCCCCCTGTGGTGACCCGTCAGCCACTGCGGCCACCCCTTGCCAAAAGCGCACCAAGGGGAACGATAGGAGTTCTGCGGGATGGCGGCCCCCACCTAATCGGCGACGTAGATTAAGCTGGGGCCGGGAGTGGGTGCGCAACCCCATGGCCGAGGCCCGAACTTCCCCTTTCTGGCCGTTCCGGGGGCCGTTTTCAAAAAATCACCATGGCCCCCCCTTGGGGTCTGGGGCCCCGAAAACTTCTCCGCGTCGCAGGGGGGGGTCCTGGACGACCCCCTTGGGGCGTTTCGGGGGCCGGGAAAAATCATCCAGGGGCGCCGCGCAGCGTCCAAGACAAGCCTACCGTTCGCTGTCGTTCAAGCGGCTCAGACTCCCCTCTCTGGTTTTGCTTCCCTAGGGAGGGTAGGGGCTGTTTCATTAAGAACTGTTGCACTGTAGCTTTCTTCTAGCCATGTTTCATTTAGAAACATAAAATCCAGGTTGTTTATGGCTATTAAGTTGCTGAATAGAAGTGATTTGTTTTTAAGTGAACAGATATTTAAAAGTGTTAACTTACCAGTACAAATTTTTTCCCTAACAGAGATCTTAGTTTGATGTCACAGGCAGCAGAATAGATTGATTTGCCACACGGTTTGATACAGCCTTAAGGTTTCTATCATGTACTAAACATAAATAGAGAAAGATATAGGCACACTGAGTTTCTGCTTTTTATGTATACAATTGAATGTATTAGTATTTTCATAGCAGGAACCCCCACACATCACTGAGAGCCGTTATCCAAAGGTTGGAGTTCCGGTCAACCCCATGCTGCTCAAGGCCTATTGAAAATATGCGTTGAGGTTCCGGCAAAAGTTCGGCTTTGAGGTGAAGAAGAAATACTTCGCCTCCTCGCCGCCCGTCAGCAACGACCTCATGCTGAGGAAATCCACCATCCAGCCATACTCCTCCCCCGTCAAGGACATTTGTGCTGCCCCAAACTGCTGGTTGGTCTTGTGCGTTGCTATCTGCAGGAGAGAGAGATGAGAGAACAGGTAAGGACAGGTCAAAGTGACTCGAGAGAGGGAGAGAGAAAGAAAGACTCTTACGTTAATCAGGTAGGAGTCCTCTGTGGAGCTTTTGCGGGCACCCTCCACCTTCTCTATCATCATATTCTGATAAACGCCCCCTCGGTGGCCGAAGATGGATGCGAGGTAGGCAGTCATGTGCCCGTTGAAGCTCCACTGGTCTTTGGAGCTGATTGTCTCTCTGAGGCGGGCTGTGGAGAGAGAGCAACAAAGACAGAGTGTCATGCAGTGCAGCGGGAGATGCGAGGGCTAAGGTTTCTTCAGCGGAGAGTGCTGATTAATACTCACCCAAGATTTCTGGAATCGCCACCCTCGCCTTGGAACGGCACTTGAGGAGCTCCGCCTTGGGGATCAGGCGCCCTTCTTTGGCCGTTTTCACGGCGACCTGGTGGACCACCACTTTCCTTCTCATGGATTTGATTGCAGTGCATATCTCCCTTTGTATGGACACAAAGGCCTTCTTAGAAAGGCAGCTGGTCTGCAGATGTGTTTGGCCTAGATAATCAACAAACTGCGCTGCATTTTTGACAGTGTTGGATGGTGGTCTCCGTAATCTTGGCCCGCCTCAGAAAGTTCACCCAGGACCTTACCCGCCGCATGTCATCTAAGAAGAGGAAGCGGGAGAGGTTGGTCTTCCCGTCGGCCATGTAGCCAATGAAATTATTGATCCTGTAGATCTTCGATGCGACATTGTTAAGGAGCTTCGCGGAGGGGTCGGACCCCTCTTGGTGTCTCTTGTACTCCTCCAGCAGCTCGTCTGCAGTAAAGAAGAGAGAGAGAAAACAAAGTCAATCAAGGAAGCGGCAGGGCATTACAGTGACAAAGAGCGCAAAGGGTGGTACTAACTTAGGGCCGCCACGTGCTCGGGGTACTGGGGCAAGTGTTCCGATGCCTTCTGGGAGGTGCTCGGCTCAAGGAAGGGACATCTAAGAGTGGTCTTTTGAGGGGTCTGCTGAGGGGTATCCTGTGGCTTGTCTTGCCCTTCCTGGGGCTCATCCAGGGCAGACAGCAACTTCTTGGTTACACTGGTCAGCTGGGCAGAGGAGGAGGGCCTAAACTTTCGTTTCAATGACCTGTACCTGCGAGTTACGTCGCACAAGGCTGTTGTAAGAGTGTCAACCTGCTGGTTTAGGCTAGCCACCTCCTCCCTGGCACGCCGGCAGAGTTGTTTTGGGCACTGTACCTCCTCTTCCTCGGGCTCCAGAGGAATCGGCTTGTCCTCAAACTCAACGAGGTCGAGTCTCAAGGCCATGGGGACTGCAGGGTTGGAGGCTCTCAGCTCGGACAGCTCTTTCAAAATAACATCTTTCTTGCACCTCTTGATCGCATTCTTCTTTGCCTTCTTAGAAAGGTCAGAGTGTGTCTGGATGTGCCGGTCCAGCCGGGTGGTGACCTTGTCGCCTCCAGCCATGGAGCACTTGCCTTCTCTGTACTTAACCCTGCCTGATTCCAGGGCCAGTAGAAGTTTTCTCTCCTTCACGTTGACCACTTTGTGGTAAACACGTAGATGCTGGCTCAGCTGTGCATACGATTTAAAACAGATTGGGCAAAACTGAACCATCGTTCCGTCTGCCAAACACATAAATGTTAACCAATTAAAGTACTACATTGTTTATGGTTTGTTCATGTTAGCTAATGCATCTATTACCTTTAAGAATATCTCAGTTCAATTCAATATATATATATATATATATATATATATATATATATATATATATATATATATATATATATATATATACACATTAGGGGTGGCACGGTTCACAAAACCCTCGGTTCGGTTCGTATCACGGTTTTGTGGTCACGGTTCTCGGTTCTGTTATGTGGAGTGTAGGAACCCAAAAGCAGACAGCCGGTACAAACGAAAGACTTTTATTATATAAAACAAAACAGAAAATAATACCCACGAGGGGGCAAAACAATATAAACAAGATACTTTAAGAACACTAAACTAGACAAGACACAAGACTATACTATGACCAGAGGTGGAAAAAGTACTAAAATATTGTACTCAAGTAAAAGTAAAGTTACTTTAATAATATTTTACTAAAGTAAAAGTAAAGTTACTTGTCTAAAAATCTACTCAAGTAAAAGTAAAAAGTAAATCATTTTAACTTTACTCAGAGTAAAAGTTACTTTTTTTTACAGCGGGATTTTAGTATAGTTCAAAAACGACAAGGAAATATAAATCTCAAACTAGTTGTTTTTAATTGTAGGAACATCTTTACAATTAAAGTGCAATAACAAAAAGTTAATAAAATAAAAAGCTTTTTTAAAGTAAGAAACATTTATGGAATTGTTTAATGATTTTTGCATGTGAGTTATGCACTTTTGAAGGTGGTCAGCAGCTTGTAAATACAATCACTATAGTAAGGTTGTAATTGATGTATTGCTGGTAACATACATTATTTTATTAAACTATATATAGTTTAAATGAGCATAACATGAGATGAGTGCCATGTCTATATACATTTGACACGTTTATTATCTTCTTACTTCCCTGACCTGGGTACCTGATGACCTTCATTCTTCTCTCTCTAGATCTTGACTTGACGCGAAGCTGCTAGACCTCGGAAGATAATGCGCATGGTATTAAAAACGCATTGTGCAATTTCGTACTTAACAGCATGAATCCTACCTTTCATAGAAATGAAACACTCGCTTCCCGTCAGTGGAAAGTGGTCGCTTAAATATGACCAGGGGTTTCTTTCATTGAACTGAGGCGGGTCTGCATTAGCGCGCGCCTGTCTCGTCCGTCTCCATGGTTCTTTTTGCGCGTTCCCCCGGGCCCCGCCCATTTACAACCGTTGCGCGTCTTTATCACCTTGCTTTTTAAAATATTTTTTACTCAGTAACGGATATGATTTAAAATGTAGCGAAGTACAATACTTTAAATAAAACATACTAAAGTAAAAGTACCGATTTTAAAAACTACTCAAAAAAGTAAAAATACACAAAAAAACTACTCAATTACAGTAACGTGAGTAAATGTAATTCGTTACTTTCCACCTCTGACTATGACACTAAACAATGAACTAGACAAAACACTAAATTTATATAACACTTGACAAGACTAGACTAAACAGCGCACTCATGGGGATTTAGAAACAATGCACAAGCACAGGACAAATAACACAAGGATCTTAAATAGAGGACAACTAATGAGGACAACATGTGACAGGAATTAAACAATGAAGATGAGGATAACAAGGGAGCGGGGTAAAAGAGACAAGACACAGGGAACACGTGGTCTAGTAAACCAATACTGAGACCACGTGAACCCACACAAAACATGGGTCTGTCATGATTCTGCCACAAGACTAGATTAAACAAGGGACAAGATGGCAGAACCATGACAGGTTCAGTAAGGTTCTTGTTGTTATTTTTTCTTTTAATTTTTAACACTCCAGAAATGTATTATCTTATTAATGTATAAATTATCCATAATTTAGGATACATCATTAAAAAAGTTATATCATGTAATCATGCACAAACTGAATTTGACTTTAAGCACATTATTGGGACCATCCCTGAGGAAAGCCAGGTGAGATTTTGATACAGCAAGAGGGAAGACATAGACGATTTTTATTTTTTTTTATGAATGTTTTTATTCAATTTTGTCCATTTTGTTATAACAGAACGAACAGAACGTACAATAAAAAAAGAAAAAGAGGAAAAAAGAACAAACACAGTTCAGGCAAACCTTAAAATACACAGTTCTCACATCAACTGTCAATAAAATAAATAAGTTACAAGGGAAGATGCATCAAAGTTCACAGGAATAGGCTTCTCGTAATGAGCTGTTACAGCAACTTTCAAGAAAGAAATAAACAATCATCCAAAGTGAGAGAAACATAGTCCAAATAGGGTGTCCATATCCGTTTGAATAGAAGAATGTCTGTAGAAGAATGTAACATACATGTTAAAAGTTCCATTGGTATGAGTTCTTTCACAAGGCTGTGCCATTTTTTAATTGAAGGAGTTTTCTCGCTTATCCAGAATATCAAAATGTTCTTTCTTGCAGCAAAAGTTAGAATATTAAAAAGTCTTGTATGATATTTATTCAAAACAATTCCTAGCTGGCATACCTAGAATAAATGAGCAAGGATCAACATCAATTGTTATTCCTAAAATATTGCCAATGTGATCAGCAACTTTCTTCCAAAACAACTGAATTTTGTGACAAGACCAAATACAGTGAATATAATTACCAACTGATATTTTACATTTTGAGCAATTGGGGGAAAGATTTGGGTCCATTTTATTTCTAATATAAGGTGTGATATGTAGCCGACGTATTATTTTGAATTGAATAGCACATGCTCTATTACACACTGATATTCTTTTAGCATAATCCCAGACTAAATCCCAATCCTCGCTGGAGATAGTTACTACAAAATCTTTTTCCCACATCTGTTTAAGATTATCGGTGTCATCTGGGAGAGTCAAATTTAGTGTATCATAAATATGAGATATCTTTTTTTGTCTCGTGTCTTCAAGTAGTATTTTCTCAATTTTGGTGTTTTTTTCCCAATGAAGTCCCTTAGCTGCAGGTACCTAAAAAAGTTGTGTCTTGGCAGGTTAAATTTAGCACACAGCTGTTCAAAAGACAGAAGTGATGATCCCTCAAATATATCTGTCAGCCTCATAATACCTAAAGAATTCCGGAGGTTAAATCCAGAGTCATCGTCACCAGGGGGAAAATCAGGATTGTTTTGAATTGGTGTAAGAACTGATGTTAAATTAGACCTCCCCTCTAACTTGCGTGACTGTGCCCAAGCTTTAAGGGTGTTTTGTATGATTGGGCTATCATACAGAGCTTTTATCTTTTTAGGGTTGACAACAAACAAAAGATTCTGAAGAGGACACTGAGATTGTGTGGCTTCAAGATCAAGCCAAATAGAACCCGGATCATTCTTCAACCAGTCCACCACAAAACGAAGCTGACACGCCAGCTGATACAATATAATATTGGGAACATCTAGACCACCCTTATGACTAGGGAGCTGTAGTTTGCTCATTTTCAACTTTGGTTTCCTTTTACTCCATATAAAACAAGAAAGCCATCCATTAAGCTCCTTAATAACTTTGTTAGAAAGTAAAATAGGCAGCATCATTAAGGGGTACATTAAACGAGGTAAAATGTTCATTTTAATAATAGCAATTCTTCCCAAAAAAGATATGGGAAGAGCATTCCATCTCTGCAAATCATTATGGATTAGTGTTGTCACGATACCAAAATTATTGGTTCAATACCGATACTACGCCAATGGTTTCGATTCCGATACTTTTTCGATACTTTTTCTGAAAAGGGAGAAACACTCTAAAATCTCATTGCTGTGCTTTATATTAAAAACAGGACGACATTCTAATCATATAACACACTAATAAATTAACATATATGAACAGCAGATATATTAAACATTTAAGCAAAATATAAAATATATCAAAATATAAAAAATAAATTAGAGCAATGGCATTCAAGGTAAAAAAAAAAGAATAATTTTAGCAGCATTATCTGAGTTTTTCTCTAGTGAGCATTAGCATAGTAAAAAAGATAAACAAGTACTTTAACAAACAAAAAGCAATGCATTTGTTTATGTTAATACATTAACATTTATATGATAAACAGATTATAGTGTAAATATGAAAATATACCTCACTGAACGACATGAGGGTTAATAAATGACGTGTTTTTGTGAACTTAAAGCACAACAGTATCTCGGTTCATTTACTTTTTACCACAGTAAAAGTATTTTCTTGTCAGCTAAAATGCTGTCTAATTTCCTAAGTCTGATAACTGTGAGGCGATTGTATTAACTTGGATTTTACAGGCAAAACGTGACCACACGCATATCAACAACAATTTGGAAAGTCTAGAATTAATAGTTTGGGATGATTATCAATCTCTCGTCGGCGTGTCGGTCCTTCAGTGCTTTGCTAGCGCCGTTAGCACGCTGCTCTGTAGCAACGCATATTTGGCTTACTTCACTTGTGTCCTTCGGGTTCGCATGTTTATTTGACTCGCATCCGAAAAAAGCTCAACACAGCAACACTGCTTGGCTTTCTTGTACTACTGTTAAACCAGAGCGGACGAGACGAGGAGAGGAGGCGGAGCACTGTATTCACGTGCACTGTGTGTGCGGCGCCGTTTAAAAGAAAGATAGAGAGAGAGAGAGCGTGCAGCTGGTGTTTGCAGAGTTACATAAAAAACAACTCGCAGCTCGTCTCGGAGTATCGATTCCGCGGGACACGAGTATTGGAATCGTTTTAAAATTTCAGTATCGATATCTATCGAAATATCGATAATTTTGACAACACTATTATGGATTTTTTTCAAAAGAGGATCAAAGTTATTTTTAAATAAAAGTTGGAATGTTGGGGTTATATGAAGCCCTAAATAAGTAAAACCTGACATGGAATATTTAACAGGGAAAGAAGAGAGCATGTGTGTTTCTGAGGTAAGACTGCCCAATGGTATTTACATCCGACAGGAATAGCAGAACGTCATCTGCATAAAGTGAAATCTTGTGTTGTTTGTCATTTATTGTAACCCCTTTAATCACCGAATCATATCTTATTGCTGCTGCCAAGGGTTCAATGGCAAGAGCAAACAATAATGGGGAAAGTGGGCAGCCTTGTCTGGTGCCTCTGCCCAGAAGAAATGTTTTAGATCTAATGCTATTAGTGATGACGGCAGATGAAGGTTCATTATAGAGCAACTGCACCCACCTCAAAAACTTCTCCCCAAACCCAAATTTCTGCAGAGTATAAATTAAATAGGGCCATTCAACGCGATCAAATGCCTTTTCGGCATCTAATGAAATAACTAAAGTGTCAAGTTTTCGATTCTGTGAAATATTAATTATATTCAAAAGCCTTCTGGCGTTGTGACTGGAACTCCTTCCTTTAATGAAACCAGTTTGGTCCTCACAAACCAATATTGGCAATACCTGCTCTAATCGAAGTGCAAGTATTTTGGACAACAGTTTAAATCACAGTTGAGCAGTGCTATTGGTCTGTAAGATCCACAGTCCTCCGGATCTTTCCCTTTTTTTTTAAATCAATGAGATATCAGCCTCTCTTAGTGAATCAGGTAGCAATCCTTTTTCAAAAGAATGGTTTAACATCTCAAGAAGGGGATCCAACAGGACATAATGGAATTCCGTTCAGAACTTATGCCGTCCGGGCCCGGTGCTTTACCGGCCTGGAGACTCTGAAGAGCTTGCATAGCCTCTTCTTTGCTAACTGGGGCATCAAGAAAGTCCTTATAAGCTTGTGGGAGAGTTTTCAGGGGGAAATTATTAAAAAAGGAATACATTTTCTCTGCACCATCAACACAATTTTTAGATTTATATAAATTTGAATAAAATTCCATAAACACATCATTAATAGAAGGATTATCAAAATGTTGTTTGCCAGATGTGTCTAACACCGCTGTAATTAATTGTTGTTTTGCCCTAACCTTGGTCAACTGAGCAAGATATTTACTGGGCTTGTTGCCATGCTCATATAATCTCTGCTTTGAAAATAAAAAGTTCGTATTAGCTTTTTGTGTTAACAGCAAATCCAAAGAAGTTGCATTAAATTCTTTTTTAGCATTATCAAGTTCAGTTTCAAGAAGTTTCTGCTTTGCCAGTTGTCTGCGTCGCTTACTAGATGAGTATGAAATAATCAGCCCTCTAATATATGCTTTGCAAGTTTCCCATACTGAAGATGGGCTCACTGAATCAGTAGAATTAATTGAGAAAAACATTTGGAGTTCTGCACGGAGAATAAAGAGAAAAGCTGAGTCCTTAAGTAAGCTATTGTTAAAACGCCACCTCCTTGTTCGTTGTGGGACTCCCTGAATTAATAGATCTAAATATACAGCAGCATGATACCACAATGTTACCAAACTGACAGCAGGCAACCGATTGCAAAAGCAGCTTATTAATAAGGAAATAGTCAATTCTTGTATGACATTTGTGTGGGGCTGAATAAAAGGTAAAGTCCCTTTGTGTGGGGTTTAGAGTGCGCCAAACATCCAAATAGTCCAGTTCCTCACAGATGGCTACTAACGCTTTTGACTGCTTAGTATGATAGGGATTTCTAACAGGCCATTTGTCCAACAAAGGGTTCATCAGGCAGTTAAAATCCCCTCCGATTATGAGTGTTTCAGAGGGATATGCAGAAAATTTAGCAAGGGTTGACATGAGAAAATCTGGGGGAAAATTTGGAGGAAAATACACATTTAGCAGCGATACCTCTTCCCCATAGAGAATCCCATTAACATAAACATATCTACCTAAACGGTCTTTGTCGCTCCTTACAACATTAAAAGGGATTTTGTTATTAATAAGTATAGCAACCCCTCTACTACTAGTTGTAAATGATGAAAAAAAGATTTGGCCAATCCAGCTGTGTTTTAACTTTAAATGTGCCTCATCATCTAGATGTGTTTCCTGTAGTAAAGCAATATCTACCTTTTCCTTAAAAAGAATAGACATAACCCCCTTTATTTTAGTGTTCCATGCAAACCCCTAACATTCCAAGTGCATATTCTCAGTTTACTACCCAGCATTGATGCATAAGGCAATTTTTAATTTACAAATACAGAGATATAAAAATGCTCCTCCCTTTATAAAATAACAAACTAAGTACTCAGAAAAGAGCCTGCCCAAACTTTAACAGTGAACCTTATAATTAACATTATATATATAAAAAAAAAATAACCGTGAACAACACATCTACAAAGGGTATTTCCCCCATAACAAGGGGAACGATGCGCACCAGCAAAGCGCTGTTCAGCGTAAAAGGGTCTTGCTATGGAAAGAGAGTATGGCAACTTGATAAACACACAGAACAATTCAAGATACCATGCACTTTAATGCAACCTGTCCCACTCATTGACAAATTAACAGTACAAAATCAAACAAAACTAAAATTACCTTTTCGCCATATCACTAAGGCAGGCAGGTAACAATACAATACGATCCGTAAAGTTATATAAGCCCATCTAAAGCAACCAGGTACAGTTCAAGATAAGACGTTCACTTTGTCGAGTTTATAAAGGCCAAAACTTCGTCAGGGGATTCACAAATTTTAGTAGTTTTACCGATGGTAACGCGGAGCTTGGCCAGGTAAAGCATGACATACTGTGCTACCATCTGCTGTAGCTTTTGCCGCGCCGTATAAAACTCCCGTCGCCTGCGTTGAACATCAGCCGAAAAATTCTGATAGAACGAAATTTTACAGCTGTTATACATCAGATCACCCTTTTGGGCCGCACGTCTGCTGGCATCCACAACCCCCTGCATATCTTGAAAGTTATGGAAACGAACAATAAGCGGGCGAGGCCTACCCCTGGCGTTGGCTTTCAGCATATAGATGCGATGAGCTCTCTCCAGTTTAAGCATTCCCGACTTTGTCTCGATGCCAAGGAACTCTGGGATCCACGTCTGAAGAAATGCGGTCGGATTAGTTCCTTCAGCATTTTTAGGAAGGCCAATGATACGCACATTTTTCCTCCGACCTCGATTTTCTATATCATCCAGGTGTTCGGCGAGTGACGAAACTTTGCGCGTGAGAGACTGAAGCTGCACATTCGCTGTATTGACGACTCGGCCTCAGCTATTCTGTTCTCGGCTTCATTGAGTCTGCCCGTCGTTTGTTCAAGTTGTTGGGAATGTGTTTGAATAGTCTGCGCAAGCGACCCCAGCTTATCATCAATCACTTTCGTGATTTTCTCTGTCATCTACTGTAGCGCCTTGGATAACGCTGGATCAATCTGTCCACCATCGTCACTCGCGTGACATGCCTCGCCAGCTGTTTCCTCAGGTAGATCCCTTTTCTCGATTTTCTTCGATGGTTTCGGCATTTTCACAAAAGAGTCAGGCCAAAAAGTTTCTAATGACATAATTTAAACAATTTTGGCAATGCAACCTGAGGTATTAAGTACTCAACTGAGCAAATAATGAGTTTTATGTTGAGTGAGGCAGGAGCATCAGCAAAAGCGTCCATCTCTCATGCCGCCATCTTGGCCCCCCCTAGAAATTAATTTTAAAAACCATATAGACGATTTCAACATGCTTTTCATTTATTTGGCAAAAAAGAGAATGTGTATTGCCATCTACATGAACTTATGTGCCTTTTTAGCACACAAAGATAACTTGCATTTATCAAAATGCCAACTTCAGTGTAGCTTCAGCCGCTTTTGTTTTATCAATGAAAGGCTAAAAATAGCGGTGTTCGTGTGTTCGCAGAAAAGACGTGAAACAGTGTACCTCAGATTAGATAAATGGTCGGAGAGAAGGCGGTCTCCTGTGGCTGTTCGAACACATTCAACCCATAGACTGCAGTTCTATTTATTGTTTTATTTCCGCTGTCATCATACGACGCTGGCGCATCCTCCAACTCCGGGCAGACTTCCTTTTCTCTCCCACTTGCCATTTCTACACGTAACATAACCTGCAGTACTTACACTCCACACCAGTCACCTCTTCTTTCGCGTGAAAGTGAAACACGCTATCTGAGGTCACATACAGGGCATGAGGTTACATTGCGCATGCCATGAACCGTTGAACCGTGCGACGCACACGCGCTCCGAACCGAGACAAGCGAACCGAACGGTTCGGATTTTTTTCATGAACCGTGCCACCCCTAACATACATACATACATACATGCATACATACATAGTACTACATTTGGTTGTTTTTAAGTATTACAACTAAATAAACAACTTGTTCTAACAAAATGTAGTCTAAAATATAAGTGCTCATTGCAAATGTAAAACTGTATCAATTTTGACTTACTTGTAATCAACAAAAATCCAGAAAAAAGGCACTGAAGCACGAAGTGATGGCAGTCCAGGCTTTAATAACTTGCAACTTGACCAGTTTCCTCACATTTATTTTAGGAATATTTTAAAATAAAAAATCTACTTACAATAAAGGAATAAACTGTTTTGTCCCCATAAAGAGAGTTTATGATGCAGTGGCGAAGCCAGAAATGTTTAAGTGGGTGGGCCTTTATAAAACAGGGTGGGCAAAGCATAGAATGTACATAAACTGGGGGCGTGCACAACAAAGTTTTTACGCCCGTGGTGGGCGTATGTTTTTTTCCCAATGGAAGCATGGCGTTTTTCAAAACAGCCAGCAGCTGTCTATTTATTGAAAAAGCTCAGCTCGTCAATGTAGTTCTCACACGGCCGTTTATCACAGTGGACGAAGGGCGGGACAAATATTACAACAACCAACCGGCTCACAGCTAAAGTATCACAGCAACCAAAGCGCTCGTTTAAAAACGTTGGTGTGCACGCTACCTAAGCCAAAATTATAAAACAACTTACGCCTGTTTCACACATACTCTGTATGCAGTGCGTTTGCGGTGCATATTGCAGTACGTATGCGGTGGGATCCATCAAGCATCCGTTGTGCTTTCACACATACTCCGTTTGAAGTGCGTTGCTAACCGCTGCTTCTGATCAAATGATCATGTGATTGACATTTTCTGTTGAAAAGCGCCTCCTCAATTAACAATATAATAGCCTGCTGTGTGTTTTTTTCACAAAACAATATACTTTAGATATTATTTAATAGACTAGTTAGGATGTTTAAAATCTCTACTGTAATGGTCAGGACACATGAAAGGATCAAAGGTATAAATCTCCACATATATCATAAATATAAATTAGCATTATAAATTTTGAAGAGAAAATATAGGTAACAGGCATGGTTACATTATAGGCTACATTTCCTACTATTTATATATTTGCATAGACGAGAGTATTTATATAACGGCAATGAACGTCTCATATGGCAAGAAATATTCTCACATAATTAAAATAACAGCATAATGAAATGAATCAACAGACAAGGAAGCAAGAGTGACATGCAAATTGTATTATTATTACCAGAAAAACAGCAATATTACTGAAATAAACTCTGAGGTAAATACGCCAAACATGCTGTTATTACTGCAACAAGTCTAAATAAGCTAAATAACAATTGAAAAAAAAAAACATTATTATCTCCCAAAACGTTATATGACAAACATTATATTTAAAGCAAATGTATTCTTACAATCATTCAAGATCAACACATTATTCCATATTACTCCCGTTACTGAGCACGTTCGTCTCTTGCCTCGCTCTGTTATAATAGCGCTGATTTACAGGTGCGCTTCCCCGTCTTTCAAACTGATCATTTTGTATAATTATTCTCCTTAGAAAAATTAACCATAATTTTAACGGTTGACAAAATGTTTTTTGTCAGATTGATTATGATTTGTATTACCTTAGTTTAACTAAAAATTCCATGGTTAAAGGCTCTCTAAGCGAATCTGCGAGACGTCAGTTATTGTTGACGTTTGAAACTGTTTTCAAACAGACGGAGCGTAGCTAACTCCTCCCCCTCCCTTCCGTGCTTTCATGAACGCGCCCAACCCCCACCCCCAAATCCTTTTTGTCGTTTATTGGCTGGAATACTTTGTTTTGTTATGTGATGCTAGGTTTGGCCACTTGTTGATATTGCCGTTTGTGAAGCCTGGGCTGTCTACAGAGATCGCATTTTTTTTACAGTTTGATCAGCGGACAGGCAGCAAGCAGATAGTGAGGAGATGTTTGCTGTATGTAACAAAAAAATGTTTTATGGTCTAAAACGCTTCAATTCGCTTAGAGCGCCTTTAAGGATATTGTGATGAGACAATATAAATTTGTTTACTGTTGTTTTACAAATAAAACACTAAATGGCTATGTTAGTATAATTAAACAATGCAATGGTAAAATTAATAGCATACTTTATGTATATAATATTTGGTATAATATAATGTATGTAAGATCAAACAGGAATGAATTCATACTAACGACTGAGTTGAAACTAAGGGTTTGACTCAGACTTCGCTCCGCATGGGGTTTTAACGCCTTTTTTTCTGTAGGATATTTTTTAAGAATTAAAAAAAATTAATATATTTTTTACAATGTTTTCAACTTAAAAAGACATACATATATATACATACAGAATATAAGTTTAGCTTGTTGTGGATATTTCCTAATTATAAGCCTTCTGTGAAATTATGACAAAATGAAAAATACAAAACACGCATGTCTTAATTAACATAATTTAAATAAACGAATATTCGAATATTCGTTCCTTATGAGCTTAAATATTCGAATAGTAAATTACTGGAAAATGCCCATCCCGAAAATATATCTTTAATTACACTTTAAAAAAGTATACTAAACTCAAGCATACATTTAACGTATTTCTAAAAAGAGCACTAGAGGTACGCTGGGAAAAAATATGTTTAATTACACATTTAAAAAAAAGTATGTTAAACACAAGCATACTTTTACTGAAGTTTTAGTGTATTTAGAAAAAAAAATTAAAACATGTACATTAATTTTAATAGGCTAACATTGCAATTTCAACATCATATCATTGAACGTGCATATATTAATTTTACTAAGTTAATCCACATAAATTTGTTAGTGTTTATATTCAAACAAACCACATGACGGACGTGACTAAACCTCATTGGTTCTTGGGATTCAGTACGTCATGTTGGCTTCCTGATTCTGTTGTTCAATAACATTACACAACGTGCATGATCGTTGGTAAATGTGAATTAAAAGTTGAAACTAAAACTGTTAAATTATATATAGTGATCATCAGAGGACTTGGCTGAAACAACTCGATTCACATGGATTACTTCGGCAATGTTTTTTTTTATTGTTGTTGCGATGAACTAAAAACTGCTCACATTTCAAAAAGTTAAAGTATCAAGTGGATCTGACATCGAGGGGAAATATACGTTTCTTGGATTTCATTAAAGTACCTCGGTTTTTGTTTGAAGATGAATGAGAGAACATGAGGGTAAGTTAAGTGATGATAAATTTCTGCTTTTTTATTTTTTGTGAACTATTAAATTAGTAGAACATTTAGTACTACAGTATGTCATTTGTATGACATAATTTTAACCCAGCTTCTTCAAGCGTGTATGTTGTGTGGCTTTTGGAACATACATTTTTTGTAAGTAAAGTTAGGCATTTCATTTCTCTTGGATTTAAGAAATTATAACAGCCTGTCTTTTTTTAGCACAGCGGCATTCAAATTGACCAATCAGAGCTGAGAATTTCTAATAAGTCGAAGTAGAGATGAACAGATGAAGATACAGCCCATAAAAATACTTATTCTTGGTGGTAAGTTTTTAGTTCTACAGTATTCGTATAGCATTAAGCTCACTTTTACGTTTTTCTAATGCTACAATAAATGGTGTAAAAACGTCTGAGTGCTGCCCTCTTCAGGTTGAACGGTGGCTACTGCAGTTGAATTTTCCTATTGGATGTTGGGTCCAAAACATAACTCGTGACGTAAGCTGAGGGCTATTTCATAAAACTAGATTACAGAATAAGCCAGGCTTATTTTGTTAAGTCTGGCTTATTGCCGGTGGATTTCGTTTCATAAAACAAACTTGAACTAGCTCAACCCCGGTTACTATGGAAACTTATGCTTGCAAACTAGCCTGGTCCGGAGCAGGCTAACTGTCAGGCTAAGCCTCAGTTGTTGCTTAACTAGACTTCCACTAACACTGAAATGTAAATGCAATGATATTACAGCTGACTCTTTGACATTTTATTTGACTTTATTAACCACTATTAATCTAACAATGAAAGAAAATAAACTTATATATTAAATTTGATACATTTTGTTACAATAATAATTAATAAAATATAGACATGTGTTTCATAATATGGTATATTATAGGCCTATCAAATGTTGAATATAAATGATAATCTTAACTACCCCAATATAAGGATAATAGTTTATTATCAAATTTAAGATGTATCTAAATTCATATAATTGCAACGTATTGATGATATATATATATATATATATATATATATATATATATATATATATATATATATATATATATATATCACTGATTCTTGAGAGTCGGGACAAAACATGTCCCATTTAGAAAAGTCTAATTTATAGCAAAATTTAAGAAATTCATCATGATTGACATAATTACAAAGTTAAATCTATAGGATTTGTATAAACCAATCTGATTTTTAGAATAAACTTTTTTATTTTTGGGGGGATTTTTTTTTTAAATGTGTGGTCTGTGGTTAGAAGGTCCATGTTATTGCACTTGTCCTCAGCAAGAGGTCACAATATTAATCATCCCAAAAAACGTTAAAAAAGCTCTACAATTGTGAAAACATATATATCCAATAAAAAATAAGGGGTATAAATATAAAAAACAATGCATGAAGTGAACATCAAACAATATTTTCCATAAAAATCTACCTATTAAAGTTGTGTCCTCAGTTTCTGTCAACTCCGTCAGATTTTTTTTATAAAGCTATTTAAATCAGGAAATTCAGTTCAGCTATATCCCTGAGGACCCATTTTCATCTCCCTGCCTGTGGTGAATGCAGCACTACCACACATTCTCTGTTATGTTTACATTTGTTATATATATTAAACAAACAATGTGAATATTCCTATGGTCACAGCTGTACCATGTCAACACCATCTTTCTGTTAAGATACTTTTTTTAAAACCATAGTGGATTGAATTTAAGCATTATAGTGAGGTTATTGGGACAGCTAGCAACTGAGGAAAAAGTACCTAGCTGCAGTGTACAATACATGTTTATGAGGGAAAATACATGCCCTTATGTCAACTCCGTCAGACGTCAACTCCGTCAGGTTCTATGTCTGACGGAGTTGACCTGTAACCTGATGGAGTTGACAAATCCACCAATAACCTCTTAATGTGCGATTATAATATTATTTGTGAATAAAGTGAAGGATGAAACAGTTATTTCAGGGTTTTATTTACACATAAATGCACATATAGCATGCATTACATTATTTAACCATACGCATCTGACTTCTAAAGAATAGGCAGGCAGTGGTCTGCTTGTTATTGTGTAACATGTAACATATATATATATATATATATATATATATATATATATATATATATATATATATATATATATATACACACTCACCGGCCACTTTATTATATACACCTTATTAGTACCGGGTTGGACCCCCTTTTGCTTTCAGAACTGCCTTAATCCTTCGTGGCACAGATTCAACAAGGTACTGGAAACATTCCTCAGAGATTTTGGTCCATATTGCCATGATAACATCACGCAGTTGTTGCAGATTTGTCAGCTGCACATCCAGGGCATGAAGCTCCCGTTCCACCACATCCCAAAGATGCTCTATTGGGTTGAGATCTGGTGACTGTGGTGGCCATTTGAGTACAGTGAACTCTTTGTCATGTTCAAGAAACCAGTCTTAGATGATTTGCACTTTATGACATGGCACGTTATCCTGCTGGAAGTAGCCATCAGAGGATGGGTACACTGTGGTCATAAAGGGATGAACATGGTCAGAAACGATACACGATGCTCAATTGGTACTAATGGGTTTTCCAATCTTCTATTGTCCAATTTTGGTGAGCTTGTGTGAGTTTTAGCCTTAGTTTCCTGTTCTTAGCTGTCAGGAGTGGCACCCGGTGTGGTCTTCTGCTCCTGCAGCCCATCCGCCTCAAGGTTCGACGTGTTGTGTGTTCAGAGATGCTCTTCTGAATAACTTGGTTGTAACAAGTGGTTATTTGAGTAACTGTTTCCTTTCTATCAGCTCGAACCAGGCTGGACATTCTATTCTGACCTTTGGCATCAACAACGCATTTGCACCCACAAAACTGCCACTCACTGGATATTTTCTCTTTTTTAGACCATTCTCTGTAAACCCTAGAGATGGATGTGTGTGAATTTCCAAGTAGATCAGCAATTTCTGAAAAACTCAGACCAGCCCGTTTGGCACCAACAACCATGCCACTTTCAAAGTCACTTAAATCACCTTTCTTCCCCATTCTGACGCTCGGTTTGAACTGCAGCAGATCGTCTTGACCATGTCTACATGCCTAAATGCATTGAGTTGCTGCCATGTGATTGGCTGATTAGAAATTTGCATTAACGCGCAGTTAGACAGGTGTACCTAATAAAGTGGCCGGTGAGTGTGTATATATATATATATATATATATATATATATATATATATATATGATGCAGGGCAATCATACATCCAACACACCCAAACACACACACATGTGAAATGAAAACAGAGGCGGAGAAGGGCCCCTGGTTTCCCTTATTGTTCTTTTTTTTGATAGTAGGAAATGGTGTATGTGCAAAATCTTTATTATAGTTTGCTTTACAGTAAGTTCAATACTCTAATAACAATGAGTAGTTTTAGTAGTAGTGTTTGAAGAGCACATCTGTTCAATAATCAGCAATGCACACATATTTTTTGTCAACACCATCAGTTTTTTGTCAACACCGTCAGATTTTCTGTCAACACCGTCAGATTTTCCAACAGCGTTGGATGTATTTTTTGTTAATCTTTTGGGGAAAAAATATTCTTTTTTCAGTTTATGTTGTTTTTGTAATAAAGGTCCATCTGATCTACCATCTCTTATGTTTTATTTATTTAAGGAAATTGTTTTTACAATATTAAAGTTAAAATCAATGTTTGCAAATGCTAATATTTAGAAATCTGAGTTTTCAGAATAGTGTGGAATCACAACCTAAGTTTATATATTGTATTTTTTTACATATCAGAGTAACTAAACACTGTAACAATATACTTGAGAACTTTAGATTCTGGTTGGATTGAAAGAATTTAAATTTTATACTTTTTCGTGTGTCTGATGGAGTTGACAAAAATCCAGTTCTGAAGGGAAACATGTTTATTTTTTAAAAATGTGTTTTTATTAAGAACCTGTTCCTTTACATGGTTAAATAGCTAAGACCTTTCTCTGCAGAAACATATAACTTTAATTGATATAATGTGTATTTTAAAAAACAGTTTTTTAAAACCTGTTTTGTCCCGACTCTCAAGAATCAGTGATATATATATAATTTTTTTTTTTTTAATTCAGATTGTCTGTCACACAAAGAGGAAAGTTAATTTAAATATACAACACACAAAAGTCAAGTACAGTCATTTAAAATAATGTGCATTTTAATGCACACCAAGCATAAAAAAAATAAAGATCTACAGTATTTGTATCTTTCTCTAGTTGTTACATTTTTCTTGAAATTAAAAAAAAAAATGATGGTGTCTGCATGGCTGAAGGAATACAATATAATTATGTGATGGTATGCTCTTGGCATTTTGTTGTAATGAGTTAAAATTCTTTTTTTATCACAGAGAAGATTGTTAGTGTCCTGCATACAATAATTTTTTAGCTCACAAGGCTTGTACTTTAGACTTACAGTATAATGTGCTTATACCTCAGGCTTTTCTTCAACTGATCCTCACCCTGTAAACATTCATAAAACTCTGTTTATCTATCAACACCTAACACTACACTGTTAAAAAATTATGTAGAACTTACAGTATTACTGTCAGCTGTTTGCCAGTAACTTACTGAAGATTTATATGTATGTTATTTACTGGCAACAGTTTGTTCAAAGTTAAATGAACATTAAACATTAACAAGTCTTTTTATTTACAGAATAAAAGCATCAAATAACAGCCTCATGCAAAGCATTCTGGGAACCAAAATATGAAGGAAACAACAGAAAAAGGTTGATGAGGATTTCTGGTTCACAAAATGCTTTGCATGAGGCTGTTGTTTTATGGTTTTATGCTGTAAAATCATAGACTTGTTGGTGTTTGATGTTGATTTGGCTTTGAACAAACTGTTGCCAGTAAATAATAAACCTTTAAATCTACATAAGTTACTGGCAAACAGCTGCATAACTACAGCTAATTTTTTTAACAGTGTGATAATAAACCAGTGGTTTAAAATCTCTCATACTCACAGGGTTTAACATGATGACTTGTGGCTCTATAACGCACACATAATTTGCCATCAAAAATGTTTTGAGTAACATGTCAAGTAATAATGATTGGTCAAGAATATGTGTAACATATATGATTTTACACAATCATTTCTTGTACTACTGTAAATTCAGAAATGCAGATGCTGTTCACCCACCATGCTCTCAGTGACCCCATTTTTTTCTTTGAAGAACAGTTCATCTGCAGGGGTAAAGCTGTGCTGCTGATAGATGTCAGTGCTCTCCTCATTGCCAGTCAACATCTTTGGCAGCTAACATAATGAGATTAGACACTTCTTCTAGCATATGATTATGCTTAAATCAACTACACTTCTTATGAACAATATATTTATATTTTATTTTCACCTGTTACTTTATTGTCCACTCAAGTTGCTGCTTTTGAACTGTACCCCCAAATAAAAATAAAAGTTACATTTAAAGTTACTGTAAATGTATTAAAATCATTCATCTGCTAAATATGTATTATATAGGTTACTTAGTAAACTACAAATTGTCTTTTAAAAGTTAAGATTTGTGTTATTTTTAAAAAGTACAGTATATAAAAATTAGCAAAGCCTAGCCACATAAGCATTGACAGGGATCGAACCCGGGTCCCCGCATGCGCCGCTGAGCGCACTAACCACTAGGCCATCATTTCTAACAGTGTTTCCTGCTTTCATGTGATCACTTTAAAATAAGACAATATATTTTAAATTTAGTTTCTGCATGCAAGGATTTAATCGATAAGGACTTTCCAACTATTTTATGGGTTTGTTTATTGCAGCAGTATTATAATTTTCAGTCAGTAGTACATTTTCATACATTTTTATCAAAAATGACCGCTTTCTCTTTAACTTTGATCGATTTGATCCACGCTCGACCTCTAGGGCTGCTCAAGAATAGCGTGCACGCGCAATTATCTTGACTAGGGAAATCTGGATCACATAAGTTGGATTGCGTAAGCTTCATTTGCCTTTTTTGAAACCGCTTTAGCCTCGCCTCATTTGTTAGGTTAATTCAAGTCGAGTTTGTAACTTTAATCCTCGCTTTTCCAAGCGAGTTTTATGAAATAGCCCTCAGGTTCAAGCTCACCACGCCCTTGTTACGATCTCACCAAACACATGGTACAAGCTTAGTTCGTATATGAGTCCCTAAAACACTTCCCAACAGATGTAAATAGATGAACAATGACTGAATTATCGCCTTATCTTTTTTTTTCTTTTCTTTTCTTTTCTTTTTATTTGTTTTAATTTTATAATTATTTGTTTTGTATTCATATACATATGTAATTCCTGTTTGTATTTAGTGCTGCTCCCTCAGCATGCAGCCATGTTTGTTTGTAAATCTTGATATTTTCAAAAAAAAAAAGCTTAGATCGTCCCCTCTATCTCCGTTGGGATCTGCCCACTTTTCTTGCATTTTTCAAGTATTGCCAGTGGGTGGAGTCAGGCTCTGACCAGGGGTTAAGTTACGCTTTAATGCAATGCTAGTACTAGACTAAAAGGTATGTTTGAGCTGTCTTCTCTAAAAATAACACCTGTGGTTATGGATTTTACCATAGTCCTTTTTGCTTTGTTTTTTACATCCTCTAATGTTTCAAGATTCTAACCCAGAAATAACCAATTAAAAATGTTTTGACAATCGGCGTGAATATACCACAATAAAACAGTAAAAACTCAGAACAGAACTCGGAATGTCACATTTTACACTATCAGCATCATATCATAATATGTTTGTTTTGCTTTTTCCTCATATAGCAGTAACAGTGAGATCTCACTTGTCTCTCTTATTTTACCTGACACTTTTAGACAACATTACAAAGACATTAATATATTACTAATGTGATTAGCCTGCTGGACGAATTGTAAAAAACAGCACAATGTAAGCACTGCTAGCACAGGCTAGCTGAATATATCTTAATGATTACAGAGATAAGACAAGACATAAAACTTGCAACCTTTCTCAGTTTGCACATCTGGACAATTCTTCACACATCATAGGTTGTAAATTTGGGTAAATCCAGCAAACAAGTAAATTTTACCGATTCTGGTGTCACTCTGCTTTAAATCTCCCGCATCGGAAACTTAAGAGCAGCCTTGAGTCAAACGTGGAAGTTAAGTGTGCATAGAGTCCATTGGCATGACTTCTGATTTCCTTTAATCTCCTTAAACAGAGGCGAACTTTTCTTGTAAGCAAGACCACAATAGACATGTCAATGGAAAATGCCGTTGGTTAAAATAAAACACAATTATCAAAGTAAAGCATATCCTGTACACACAGGTTGCATTATATCAGTGTCAGTGAGTTAAGCCTCCTATAACCCTACTGTATGTTCAATGTAACTTGTAGAGTGCCATGTAGCGACAGATCAAACGGACACTCATGTCAAGCTTGATGAGGACACAGTCAAAGCTTTAAAAGGTAAACTGAGGAGTTAACAAAATTCTAATGCATATCTATGTTCATTAATTATTGGTTAATTTTGTATATATTCTGTTTCCTTTTCACAGACCTTGTGATTAAGTCTTCAGTGTCTGAATGGCAAGAAGAAGTGACCCTCACTTAAACGTCACATTTAAACTGCTCTGTGTTTTGGTTCAGCCATTTGCAGGTTTATCTCGAGTTAGTTCAAATGCACTTCTGCATTTTTTTCAGTACCTTTTTGTTTAGAGAATTACATTAATATGATTATATGAATTTTCAATGGTTGCATATTCATAGTGTACTTTTCATATTGATGTATTAATGTTCCACAATTTGATAAAATTAGCTAATTGCATTTCACTTATTTTTGTTTTATATTGTAAAATAATTTCAATAGCAGTAAATACATACTTAGTTGTCCCTTTAACATTTAATTAGTTGTTAATGATGGAAGAAACCATGGAAGAAATATAAAGCAAGGACATAGCATGCTATTTGTGGATTCTTTGTTATTTATAATGTCCCATGTATTTAAGACATATGCCATAAGCATATTGTTTAATAGGCATATTTTTGGAGGTTGCCTTTTCATTAAATGAGTTCTTCATAGCCTACTTGTATGTTGAAAGACTAGATATGGTGGTGAGTGGGAAGAATTTGCTTAGTAATAAGTTGTAGTAATAAGTCATAAGTAAGCATGTGAACTCAATCACTACTGATCAGCAAATGTGCCTGACCTCGCGCTGCGCCGCTGCGGTAAGTTGCTACTCAAAAAAAATTTCCAAGGTTGGCAGGTCTGAGAATTAGAAATGGGTAAAAATACAGAAATACATACAAAATAAATAAAGATGTGATTTCTGCATACATCTGATGAGACATAAGATAGTATTTGACCCGCTTTGTAAACGCAGGTGGTGCAATGACAACCCCTATGGTTGAATACTCACTTGAGATTCTTATCATATTAATTCACCTTACAGTTCATTCATTTCTCCACAAACACCCACATATAGGTCATAGAATGTGTAATCGATGTTTATAAACACCACTGAATATTTTAAAAAATTATAAAAGAAAAATACAAGTTTATTGATATTTTAAATTGATGAAAGATGAGCACACAGGTAAATAAAAATGTCTCATAACATAAAAAAATCAGAAAACCTTTACCATGATCAGTGAGTGATGCTTAAGAGTTGTCCATGTTCATATTTTGATGTTAATTCGTTACAGACACTTAAAATAAAAAAACAAGATGTATTTTTGTTTATTTATTACAATAATCACAAATATAAGATACAATAACAAATTCCAAGTGGTACAAAACAAAGTTCAATAATTTACATATGGCATAGATAAGAGGGCATAAAATAAGACTACAATCAAGAGTTTTAACTCTTAACTCTTGCCATGTTTTTAAATAAATGTAAAGTTATTCTATATAAGTGTATGTAGGAAACTATTTAGCTAATACCAAATGCATGTTTTATTAAGTTGTTGTCAGATAAACAAAGGGGTTGAAAATTCAAAGTGAATAAATATATAAACTCATGTATTAGTATCTTATATGAAAGGAAAAATCATAACACATGAAAATCATTTGCCATGTCTGTGGACCTTACAACTACTACACTGAAGTTAATGTGTAAAAAATATTGTATACAATTTATAGCTACAGATCGTTGAAATCTTATCTAGTTTTCAAAATGTTTTTCATTATATTTAGGAACTTTAATAATTGTATCATTAATTTTGTGAAATAAACAGTAACATCCCTTACAGCTTAAGTGGTCTGAAGTTTTCAAGAAGGCATTATGTCAGAATTGTGCCCGAGTATGACTTCATCACATCAGTCACTATATCAGCTGATCAATATTCAATGTGCTCAGCAGTCATTGCCCAGGCACAAAGTAATAAAGAAATTATTTGATTAGTATTAAAATATACTCTGTTATATATGTTTTTTCTCAAACACATTTTATCTTACCTTTGATTTGTTTTATGTTCTGTAGAGCAGTGGTTCTCAAACTTTTTCTGCATGCGGCCCCCCTTGTCTACGGTGCATTCTTTTACGGCCCCCCAAAGAAAATTTATGACAAAAAACTGTTCTAAAATTTAACATTTTAATCAAGCAAAACATATTAAATCATACAAAGTAGTGCTGTTGGTTAGTAGCCTTATTTTTTAGGTTTAATTACACAGAATTCATGATAAATGAATGTATTTTATAAAATGTCATAAAACTGGGGCCCCCCTGGCACCATCTCACGGCCCCCATTAATAATCTCTTATTAATGTAGTTTTGTTTTCAAACACATTTTATCTTACCTTTGACTTGTTTTGTTTTGAGGAGGATTTGATGACTTTGATGGCAGAACTGTGAACAAAGTAAAATAGAAATGATTTCATTAGTATTAAAATATACTCTCGTATTAATGCAGTTTTTTCTCAAACAAATTTTATCTTAACTTTGATTTGTTTTGTTTTGAGGAGGATTTTGATGACTTTGATGGCATAACTGTGGACAAAGTAAAAGAGAAATGATTTCATTAGTATTAAAATATACTCTCGTATTAATGCAGTTTTTTCTCAAACAAATTTTATCTTAACTTTGATTTGTTTTGTTTTGAGGAGGATTTTGATGACTTTGACGACACAACTGTGGACAAAAGTAAAAGTGAAATTATTTGATTAGTATTAAAGACGTACTATGAAGTTATTTCGGTGGTAAACAAAGTCATAGTAAGGCGAATCATCCTCCTGTCGAAGCTCGGGGAGTACGCCGCTAGCAAAACCAGCAATGCAAGCTTGAGAGAACCACCCCTGACAAATCTTGCGAGAATCATGACTTGCTTTATGGCAACGACGTCACACACGTTAGGCTTGTTCGACTTTGTGTGGCGCTGCAAGAACCAACCGCCAGATGACGTCAAAGTACCGCGAGAATGATCCGAGACAGCACTTTGACGTCATCCGGCTGTCGGTTCTTGCAGCTCTGCATGAAGTCGATCAAGCCTATAACAACAACTACACGCGCAAATTTGAGACGTGATGCTAAACGATTTAAAAGCGCGTTCGGAAGAGAGAAGGAAAAGAGAATCTGACCGCGTTAGGAACCGGACAAGAGTCCCACTCGGTCAGGTTTTTACTCGTTGGCGTGAGCTAAAAGACAGCACTGGGTGGGATGCTGATCTGGCGATCTTGTTGATGTTGTAAACTTGTTTGCGGTCTATGTTGTATGTTGTTGCGCTTGCTTGTAGTATGTCATGCGATTATCATGACAACAGTTGTCAATATCTCACATAATTATCAGGACATAAATAAGAAAAGAGGTTGAAAATGGTGTTAACATGCACAATTTGCAAACTATTATGATAAATAGCAATAATCATGTATACTGACATTATAACAAACAATGTTTTATGAAATAATGCAACTTACACAATTAACTTTGTCATGGCATTTTCTAATGTTTACATTACAATAAAAGAACACAAATGAAATCATACAGTAGACATAAACTATAGACTGTGTACTTGTGAATTAGCTGCTTTCATGTTAAAACGTTATAAGCCAGCAAATGCGGTAGGCTACTTTATTATTATATGCACTCTACACTTGGAATAAACTTCTTATTATCGTATTAACATTATTTGTAATTTAGTAGACTATGCAGTAGAATAATATTTGTATGAAATTGTGAAACATTAGCTGGTCATTATCCTCGGAGGTGTACTAGAGTGGGAAATTACGACAGTTGCAAGTATTCTCCAGCGACTCTAAAGGTCGCTGTTTGACAAAAACGCCGTAAATGCATAGAGCAGCTTTAATATATACTATCTTATTAATGTAGTTTTGTTCTCAAACACATTTTATCCTACCTTTGATTTGTTTTGTATTGTGTTGAGGAGAAATTTGATGACTTCATGTCAGAATTAACCCATTTTGATGACACACTTCACAAGATATGATATCTCTGCCCAAAAGTTACTGAAACCTTCAATTCTTTTGGGGATGAATGCTGATCTGTTTTGCATATGACAGAATGTAAAGTACCTAAGTTACCTTTGAAAAAGTCTATTTATCTAATAGTAATGTGTGAAAGAAATATGTTAATACCTCAGGAAGCAGTACATAAAAACCTCATCATGACACTTCCTCTCGCCCTCAAACAGAACACTGAATATCTTATCTGTGAGGTCCTCTATATTTGATGACAATGCAGGATGAAAACTTTTGGGCACAGCCTTTCTACCCTTTGAAATCCACCATCTGTTCCACGTTGAATTTACTGAACCTTGCTGGATGCCTTGGAAGATGTCCTGAAAAAGTCATTAGTATCAACAATCAATACTATTTACATTTTTCATTTCCCAAAAATGTTATTATAAAAATACGCACGCACGCACGCGCACACACACACCTGTATTTTAGAATCACTGACAAGAGAGACAATTCCTCTTCTTTTTACTTCCTCCATTGTCCTGTATTTTAAAAATTACAGTTGTATATCATTTTACTTGTGTTGCCTTTGCAGGATGTTTGGAATTTCAGATAAAGGCATACCTCTTGTACATCATGTTCTGAACAGCATACGCTGCCAAAGATGCTGCATGGTATCTCCGAATGTGCCACAGGTCATCCGCCAGTAACACCTCTGGTTTCATTGAGGTCCATCTGTCCCTCAGCTCCATTTCTGACATCTAATGTAAAACAATATTTTATTATGTAAGTGCATCACATTTTAGTAATATATGAAAAAAATGAGCTTACAGTACAAACTAAAACCACACTGAAGTCAGACTACATCCATTGTGCCGGGTATGTCACGGTCCACTTCTTTAGGTCCCATGTGTTTCTGAATGTGTCACTTATGTAAAATAAAAAGTACTTTTTTGAATAACATAAGGAAGCAAACTACTGTAATGTTGTTGTTTTCAATGGACCTTAGCCATGTCCTCCTCTGAAATTGACTTGTAACTGCCAAGAGAGTCTTGCCGTGTGTAATTATATGCCTCCAATTTTATGCACAGATATGTAAGAGAATAATGACAGCATTGACAGAAAAATAAGTGAACATTGTCCCAATGTGAAGTGAGTTAGAGTCCTTACCAGTGCCCGAACCTGTGTACACAATATAGTGATTCATGACCTCGGGAGCTAGGGAACGAATTGAGACACACGGAGAGACTCTAATCTGGCTCTCCAAACCATCCAAGACCTGAAAAAGCAAACATAAAAATGGTTTAACTTAAAGTCAGTTTAAAACAGAACATTATAAACCTCACACCTACCCACAAAATGAAGTGATTTCCTCTTTCTTGGCTGGCTCCACCAACAATCCTTGGAAAAAGGACCTTGCCATTTTCATCAAGGTCCTGTAGATGTTTTAGGTCAGGGGTCTTCAACGTTTTTTGGGTCGGGGACCCCTTAGATGAGAGAGGCATGGAGCAGGGACCCCCTGATACTAAATGTGTAATACTGATCAGTAAGGTACGAGAGGCTGCTTTTTCGAATTAGGCACAACTCAAAGTGTGGTAAAGTACAACTATTGACCAATCAGAATAAAGGACTGGAACTGTTTTATAAATAGAAACCAACCATATTTTCACACAGCCATACTATATTAAGACAGTACAATTACACTATTATGCTGTTGTTGTACATGCATAATTTTTTTTGTTAAAGTACATTTAGTTTTTTATATTAATATAATAATAATAATAATAATAATATAATATTATTTTAAGGTATTTGCATTTTAAGGTATTTAGATTTTCATTTTACTGTGAATTTACCTGAACCTGGGCTTTCAGTTTATAAAGATAACTGATCATGGTGAATGGCACAAAGACTCTCTATTCTGGTGGGGATAGAGATTGTGCTACTTTATAATTCAGAGGTTTGTTGCCTTTCTCGTGTTTCATCATTGTCATGAGTTTGAGTAACGCAGGTTTATTTTCTGCATAGCTTCATATCAGACTCAGGAGAAAAACATGCAACGAGTTCACGCGCATCTCTTTGGGGCAACTTTTTGAGAGGCGGATTTCAACTTGACTATAAATCTTGCACAAAGCACCATCACTGTGCACGTTTCATTCTTTTTTAAATGCGAGTGATAGTTTTGTCACAGCTTATAATGCAGACGTGGTGTGGTGTGATTTGACTGTCGAATTAGCGTTTTAAATCTGAACCGCGTGAAACAGCCGTCCAAAATATAGATGAGACAACATGTCGTGCTGATTCTAAAATAACATTTTAAAAGAAAGACACACATGCCAATAAGATTTACCTGTTTTTTTATGCCTTTTCTGTCCCTACTGCTGCTTCCTATTGGACATTAATAACCTTCAGATATTTTATTTTGGTCCGCTGGCTAAACTGAACGCGCGCCTATGCGGCCACGCACGAGTACAATTTAAAGGGGACATGTAACGTTTTTAACATATATTTTACGTTTTAAGCAAAAAATTGCTTGTGGTTAAACATCATTTGCGGACCCCTTGCAGTCCCGTGGACCCCCGGTTGAAGACCCATGTTTTAGGTAGTTAGTAGAAGTTACAAACAATTACTGTTTATTAACAGACCATAGCATTTTAATATACATTCAGAAAAGATACTATGCTGTCTTCCACAACTTGCTTCTAAGTGAAAGTTCTTCACATGTGAACGAATGAGTGGACTTGTAAAGCATAAGCGCCAGAAGCTTTACATAGCTGAGCAATCCTTGAGTCCACAATCTAGAAAAAGGTCATCAAATTAGTCAATGTTAACCATATAGTATATTTTTAAATGCATATCTTGTGATAGCATTCAGCTATTCAGAAAAGAGCAAGATAGACAGTAGCATATAAAAGTTCAGTTATATACAAACAAGACAATTTGAACATTATAAGGTGTTATAAGATCTACTGGATAAAATTGAGTTAAAAGTTAAATACTGACATCATCATTTAGCCAAGGGATACTTCTCGTCTCTGGACACAGTGTCTTGAAATCCTTTAATGTGGCCTGGCATCGCACAGACTTCACAAGTGGTCTTTCTCATCACTTTTTTCCTTCAAAATTCTCAAATACAGTTCCTTTAAAAACAACAACAATGGTATTATAGTCTCGTTTTTAGATGACATTGCAATTCAATTTTTCATCTTACTTCTTCCAGTTCCATGACTCTGAATTGATCAACAGAAAATGAAATGCTTCCTACGAACACATGTGGAACTTGCATAAATATTTAAATTGCATTATGTGTGTTATGTAAGGCGTTGTTTGTTCTTCGTAGTTCAATTTTTGTGTTTTCGTCTTAATTGGGGAGCCAATTGAATCGTCCAAATCTATACACCGTTCAAACGTTTTGTTTTTACCGTACATGTTAAAATGAATGTCGAGATTTTCTATTGTTAATTGTGGTTGTCCAGTGTTTGTCACAAGATGGCACCAAACAGTAATCTTTGTTGGCGCAGAGGGATTTTAAACATACAAGTAGTACCGGCTATGCGTTATTACTTTGGAGCTGTTACTATTTGAAAAGAACGAACCCTGCAAATGTCTCAACTGACCAATCAGAATCAAGCATTCCAGAGAGCCGTGTAATAAAACTTGGTAATTTGTTTACTGAACTAATATTGAATTTATGTTATGTTTTATAAAAAATTGAAGAAGTGCAATACTAATAAATTTACAGCATTTAAAAAAATTGAAAATAAAATGTCACTTACTTGACTCTTCATCCTGCTTTGCTGTAGTCGTCATCTCAGTGTTTTTGTAGTAGTCGTGGTTGCGGGTATTGAAGAAGTTTGTTGTTACCATTATGTTTATATTGTTTTTATGTTTTTCTCTACGGATATAACCAGTTACTTTACCATTATGTTTTTATGTTTTTCTATATGGAAAATGACCAGCATGCATTGCAGGGGTAGGGACAAAAGACCTACAGTTCCAGGAATGTGACCACCATGTTTTTCTATATGATATAAACCATAAGTTTCTTCATTTTACAAACCCTTGGGAATAGAAGCATATGCTAAGGTCAATGTAAAGGTCATGGATTGCGTGCGAAGACAGGCTTAAATAACTACTGTATAGGAGGAGACTTCAGTGAGTCTTGGAGATTTTGCAGGACTGCTCGGCTTTTATTTGTCTGGTTGATAAAAGTCTATCTTTTGAAAATGAAACCTACGGCTTGAGTATTTTATTCTTAAAGAACCCAAAAAGGAAAACCACAATAGTATAAACAATTTTTTTTAAAATAATACCAAATGTACATGCATGTTTTTACATTTTTAGGGGTTGAAGGACACTCCCTGAATAGACGGCCATTACATTTTTAATAAAAACATTCACAATGATAATTTAGTTTAATTTCTTACCCTCAAGACTGATGATACGCCTCATGTATGGTTTCAGTTGTGAGACATTTGTTTTTTGAGAGAGAGTTGTGCCTGATTTTTCTACCAATGTAGCCAGCCCTTTCTCTATAATGTCTTTCACAACAAAAGGCCCAGTCCAGTTGCTCTCCAAACGTCCACCTTTGTGTCCCTCCTTCCGTTTGTTGGCCTTTAGAACCTACTGTCCTTCCTGGATGTGAAACTATTTCAAATATTTCCTTTTCCGGGACTCGTAGTCAATTTTCTGGTTTTTCTTTGCCAACTCAATGTTGTCCAGAACCTTTACAACAGAACGTATAAATAATGTAAATGATTACAGATTAATTATAAATACCACCATAATTAATTTACACATTTCAAAAATTACCTTTGCACGTAGTGCTTTAACCTCAGCAATGCGATCATCTATGTCTACCTCTGGATTCTTAACAACAAAGCTATCTTTGTCTGTGTCCTTTCTGTTGAGAGTGCCCGCCATAAGTGGATGACGGTTAAACATTAAGAAGTATGGCGTGTACTTTGTAGAGGCCTAAAAAGAGTTTCACCAGATTAACGTTCTATTAAAATTTGCATGTAATACTTAAAGTTTGTGCACATACCTGCTTCGAGGTATTAATGGCATACACCACACCCTTTAAGTGTCTGTCCCAGTCATTCTGCTGGTCGTTGCAGTACTTGGACAAGGCCCTCTTGATGGTCTGGTTTGTCCTCTCATCTTGTCCATTTGACTGGGGATGGTAAGCTGACATAACGCACTGCTTCACACCCAAGACTTTAAACATGTCCTCATTTAACTGATGTCAGAAAGATAATAAATGCATGGCATCACACATCATATTGAAAATTGTGCCAAAAGAAATAAAATAACAAAATAGTGACAGAATCCTGTAAATAACCACCTGGCTCACAAACTCCCTCCCCTGGTCTGTGATTACTCTTTCCACCACTCCAAATTCAAACAGCTTGTCTAAGACCACTGCTGCCACTTCAGCTGCCGTCTTTCTCTTCAACGGCTCAGCTATGACCCACTTGGTGAAGAGGTCAGTCATGGTCAGGACATAATTGTTTCCCTGAGGAGTGACTGGAAATGGTTCCATGAAATCCATTCCTATTATGGTCCAGGGATTAGTAACCTTGATAGGGCGTAAGACTGGAGCCACTGTCTTGATGGTGTCATTGTGCTGACACTGTGGACATGGTTGAATCTAATGTAGATTAAACATGTATTTTTGTCTATGAAGAGGATAAGCCCTGTTCAGGTAACCACCTATACGAAACTCTTTTAATGCATCTTACCCATTGTTTGATGTCCTCCTTAATGCCAACCCAGTAGTAACACTGCACAACTTTGTCGAAGGTCCTTGACGTTCCTTGATGTCCTCCTGTCCCTGGGTTGTCATGACACTCCAAAAGAACCTTTTCTTTTTGTGTATCATCCATGATGACTAAACGTTTTGAGCCCTTCTCTATGTAGTACAGATATCCATCTGTAGTTGACATTTAGTCATTGTACATTTAGAAAAAAGTGTTTTATGCATGTTATTCTTTGCATACATTTTTTTTAAAGAATAAGGTGTTGTGTTCTCTTATATGTTGCTGCATGATAAATGTCCCCTAGAGGGAGCTATTGTGTTAGAAATGAAGGTAGGCAGGCGAAGAAGAAGAGTGTTGTACATGCTGAGGTTGAGAGTAAAGAAACCTGTTTTGTTACTCGGTGTGCTCTTGTTTTTTTATGTGAATACACAACAAATTGGCGACGAGGATGTCAGTTCATCTTCCTCCTACATACTTACAATGTCCTGGTGAGCCTGCAGTTCCGTTTGGGATATGGATGCAGATGTTTGAAAACTACTTGTTGGCGATTCATGCTGAGGGAGATGACTGGCCGGATACCCGTAAGCGTGCAATATTACTTCACTGCCTGGGCACAGAAGCACAGAGAATTTTCTACACTCTTCCAAATACGGGTACGACATATGCATCTGCCCTTACGGCTCTCAGAAACCATTTTGTACCGAAAGTTAATGTCATTGCCGAGCGACATAAATTTCGTCAAAGGGAGCAAAGGCAGGACGAAAATATACTTCAGTATGTCGCTGCGCTCCGTGATATGGTGTCATTATGTACATTCGGGGACAAAGAAGATGAAATGCTAAGAGATCAAATTGTGGAGAAAGTGCACAACAATCGAATCCGTGAACGCTTACTACTCGAAGCGGACTTAACGTTGGACAGAGCAATACAGGTGGCCGTTCAAGTGGAAAATGCCATGGCTAATGCGAGTGAATTTGCAAAACCTGCCGATTTACCAGTTCAGCGGCTATATGTCAGAAAAAAAGAAACGACCATGCGTAAAACCACACAAGGTAAAACTCAGAGCCATTCTGCACGCAAATGTTATCGCTGTGATTCCGGCAGCCATTTGGCAAATTCCAAGCAGTGCCCTGCTTTAAATAAGACATGTAAATCATGTGGTAAAACGGGACATTTTGCAAAAGTGTGCCGCTCTGGACGGAGACAGGACATCAGAGAAATTGAAGTTCCTGAACTTACTGTTTTGTACATGAATAACACATTCAGTGCTGCAAACAAAATTGTGTGTGACGTCGAAATGGGCACATCTTCTGGTACTACGACACAAGAACTGATTGTTGATACCGGATCATCCGTATCTTTGCTTCCAGAACATATATATAAGCAATACTTTTCTGAACTACCCTTGGAACAGTCAAATGTGCGTCTTGTCACATATTCAAAAGATGATCTGCCAGTGCTAGGATGTATTAAGACGTCTGCGCGACATGGTGAACATTCAGTACCTGCCACATTCTATATTGTGAAAAGTGGAAACGCCCTCATGGGTATGGACTTAATATATTCCTTGAATTTGTGCATAACTGGAAATAAAGTACTCACCTCTAAACAGTCAGTGCAACAAGTTTCCGATACTGCCACGCCACCGTTTGGCTGTGCAAAGAACTTTGTACACAAAGTAAAAATGCAAGAAAATTTCATTCCTGTGCAACAGAAGTTACGCAGACTACCTTTTTCTGTAAGGGATGCTGTGTCTGCAGAGTTGAACCGCCTACTCGCAGCAGATATTATTGAAAGAGTGGATGCTTCGCCTTGGGTTTCGCCCATTGTAGTTACTCAAAAGAAATCTGGAGACATCAGAATGTGTGTGGATCTTAGGGAACCCAATAAAGCAATCGTTGTGGACAGCTATCCCATTCCACACATTGAAGAACTCTTTTCACATTTGAGAGGTGCTGTGATGTTTTCTACAATCGACCTAGCAAATGCTTATCATCAGGTACCACTACATGAGGACAGCAGGGACCTCACTGCCTTTATAACACATGATGGTTTGTTTCGATTTAAGAGAGTTTGCTACGGATTAGCATCAGCCCCAGCGGCATTTCAAAAACTGATGTCTACTATTCTCAGAGATGTTACAGGTGTCCAGTGCTATCTGGACGACATAATTGTGTTTGGTGACTCTGTTACTAGCCATGATGCTCACCTTAAAATTGTGCTGCACAAATTACAAGAAGCAGGTCTGCATCTTAATGAGAAGAAATGCACATTTCGCCAGGAAAAGCTCACATTTCTGGGACATACCATCTCCAAAGAGGGACTGATGCCAGATCACAGTCACTTAGAAGCAATACTTAATGCTCCACCACCCTCGGATGTGTCCACACTAAGATCATTTCTAGGTCTCACCGCTTGGTATGCTAAATTCATTCCAAACTACGCAGCAGTTGTTGAGCCTTTGAGAGATGCTCTTAGAGGAAATTCAAATTTTGCATGGACTAATAAAGCACACAAAAGTTTCCAGGAAGTGAAAGAACTGATTGCACAGAGCCCTGCACTATCTTTATTTGATCCTGCTTTGCCCACAATTGTTACAACAGATGCCTCAGACTACGGCATAGGTGGCACCCTGACTCAGCTTCATCCAGATAAGTCAGAAAGGACCGTGGCTTTCGCATCCAGAACCTTGACATCTGCAGAAAGAAAGTATTCTGTTGTTGAGAAAGAAGCCCTTGCTTGTGTCTGGGTCACTGAGCGTTGGAGAACATACCTGTGGGGCAAACATTTCACATTAAGATCAGACCACCAAGCCCTAACCACCCTCTTGACAACAAAAGGTATGGGACGAGCTGGACTGAGAGTAGCGCTTTGGTCTGCCAGATTGCTCTGCTTCAACTATACTATGCGGTATAGACGGGGGGTTGACAACCAGGTAGCGGATTGTCTCTCGCGTCTTTCCTTGCCATATCAAATTAATTGTGACTTTGATTCTGAGCCAGAAACCGTTGCTGCGATCACTACACTCCTGTCAGCTGTTCCTGTGGCCGAGTTTGAAGCCGAGTGTTCCTCATGTCCTGAGCTTATCAAACTTCGCCATTACATCGAGCATGGTTGGCCCACTACATCCAAAGCCCTGCATCCTGACATGTCCAGATACTTTCCAATACGAAATGAACTGTGTGTGCTAAGAGGTCCACACAGATTGATTGTGCCACTCAATTTACGTTCACGTTTGGTCACCCTCGCTCATGATGGCCATCAAGGCATTGTGAGAACCAAACAACGGCTTAGAGAGTTGTACTGGTGGCCCAGGATGGAGTCACAGGTACAGTCCACAGTTGCAACCTGCGTCACCTGCCAACTCAATGATAAATCTGCTAGAACCACACATGCTCCACTTATCCCAGTCGACTATCCAGTAGGCCCGTGGCAGAAACTGGGCATCGACGTGGTGGGTCCTTTCGACATTGGTCCGGTTAGTTGTAGATACGCTATCACGTTGATTGACTACCATTCAAAATGGCCAGAGGTTGCGTTTGCACCTCATGTGACTGCATCTACCATTAACTGTTTTCTGAGATCAGTGTTCAGCCAAAAAGGGAATCCTTTGGAGATTGTTACTGACAATGGGCCTCAGTTCCTGTCGACAGAGTTCAAACTATTCTTACAGGAAAGAGATATAAAGCACATCCGTACTTCTATATATCACCCAGAAGGAAATGGAGCTGTGGAGCGGTGGAATAAGGTACTGAAAGAGACCATTCTGACTGCAGAAAGAGAGAGAGCTCCGTGGACATCATTCATTGCAGATTTTGTGCAAACTTACCGAGCCACACCTCACGCAACTACAGGAATTTCACCTTTTGAGCTAATGTTTGGAAGGAAAATGAGAACAAAATTGACAATTCTTCCAAAGTGTAATGAAAATCCTGCTATGACAAAGCTGAAAACAAAAGTGATGCAACAGCAAAGGAAAATGAAAGTTTATCTGGATACAAAGCGCAAAGCAAAGACTCCAGGGCTGAAGGAAGGTGACTTTGTACGGGTGAGAAAACCGGTGCATGTGAAAAAAGGGAAATCAGAATTCAGCAATCCTATGCAGATTGTTAGAAGGAAGGGGACACAGTTTTGAACTGAGTGATGGACGAACTTGGGACGTATCTCACTTGGCACCACTGAACACAGAATTCACTCAGGCTCCTGAACACGTTGAACAATCAACTCCTACACCATCTGGAAGTAGTAACAACCAAGTAGAGGGACGTTGTAGAAGGAAGCCAGTGTGGCTGAAAGACTATGTAACCTAAACTGCCATTCATAGGCAAAGAAGAAAGTAATAAAACCCCCCAGAAGTTTAAAGTTGTTGTTTTGACCTGAGAGGATGTTCATGTAGCTATTCATGCTATAGGTGTTTAGTAAAAAAAATGTTAGACATTGTTCTGTGTTTTCTAATCTAAGTAAAGAAAACTAGTTGAAAATAATATATATACTAAATATATATATATATATATATAGACTAAGTATACTGTTTAGCAATGTTTACTGTAACTGCAGAAGAAAACAAATTAAGTCAGAGGGAAATGTTGTGTTCTCTTATATGTTGCTGCATGATAAATGTCCCCTAGAGGGAGCTATTGTGTTAGAAATGAAGGTAGGCAGGCGAAGAAGAAGAGTGTTGTACATGCTGAGGTTGAGAGTAAAGAAACCTGTTTTGTTACTCTGTGTGCTCTTGTTTTTTTATGTGAATACACAACATAAGGTTTGACTAGTTAAGTATGAGTCTTCATTTCCAAACAATGTATTTTAGAAATATTGTGAGATTTTGATATGTTTAAAAAAAAGTAAGTGGACAGGTCAGTGCATAAGTACATGACAGGCTAAAAAATCTGATCTGTGGTAATCTATAGTCTGTTTGGAGAAATCTATTTACAAATCACAACAAATACATATTGACCGAAAATAAACTATATTTCTGTCATTATTTTTTTACAACATCGTTGTATATATATATATATATTTTTTTTTCTCCTTACCATGCACTTCGAACTTCTTTGCAGAACATCTGACAATTTTCTTCCTTTGCTTGCCAGATCTCATTATGCTCTCATGATATATTCCACACTCCAAGAAGCACTTCACCTCAGCA
Source organism: Misgurnus anguillicaudatus (assembly GCF_027580225.2). NCBI lineage: Eukaryota > Metazoa > Chordata > Actinopteri > Cypriniformes > Cobitidae > Misgurnus > Misgurnus anguillicaudatus. The sequence continues at coordinate 1,507,215 of NC_073348.2, forward strand.
TGCAGGGCAAACTGTGATCACATGTAAAACACTAAATAAATTAATTATAACTTGTACAGAGCTGAGCAGATTACATTACATTTAATTTTAATCAGTTATTTATTCCAAACTAACGTTACATTTGAATATGTTTAGCCAGTAAGAATAATCTTTTAGATAAAAAATTTTGTGTAATGTAATCTGAGTGTTTTTGGATTAAATTTAGATTAAATTTGACCCATGGTTATTTGATGTCACATATATTAAGCAGAATAATACGGTACTATTTTGACAAAGTACAAACAATAGGTCTACGCAGTCCAACATGAAGTCAATTTAATAACGTCACTTTTTACATATATTTTTACACATTTAACATTTCTTAAAGAGTAACCAAACCCTAAATCAACTTTTTTTTTAGTTACTGATCTGTAAGAATGATGCTTTATTAGTGCTGTTCATTGATTTTAGTAAGTTTTTTGACATTTGGATATAAAGTGTTTCAATATTATAATATACAGATGTGGCCTTTAAAAATGCGCGTTTTCTCCCGCGGCATTCGCCAAATCGTCTCGCGGAGTCTCGCAGAATTCTGCAAGTGTTTTCAGGGGGGCTACTTTGCCTTTTCCCTTAATGTTTTTCCCTTCACAGAAAATCCACCAGGTGGCGCATAAAAAACTCAACTTGTCATTGCGGTTGTTTCCAGAAGTTAATAAGGGCATTGCCGTATATTTAACATTGCTATTAAAACAGCAAAATTACGTCAACCCCTTTTTGCCAGAATAACAGCGCATACAACGATGACTGTATGTACAATGCATTTATACTAAGTGCAACGGAAAATTTAGTGTGAGCCTAATACACGTAACTCTATTTACAATGAATATCTTAATTATTTGTGTTGTCGAATTTTGACACCGTTTCATTGTTTGTTCATAATATTTATAATTATGTCAGTTTTTCTAAAAGTATCAATATTTTAAAGAGATTAATGTGGTATAAAAAAATACATGTTTTACAGTTAAAAGTGTTGTAAAAATATATTAGTATTCTTATATATTAAGAACAATATTATGACACATGTATATTGCGCTAAAATGCTTTACATATAGAAAAAGGAATTCTTCTCAACCATCACCAATAAAGTTTAAAAATTATTCTTTAGAAAAACAGTGTTTAAACCCACGCAGAGCGAACAAGAAAACATAGGCCTATGCTTACATACTGTACAGTCGGCATATGATATATTTATTGTTTTACATATTTATATTTATAATACCTTTAATAATACATTTTTTGCGCATATAGGCAGTGTTGTGATTTTTTAAAATCCTTTCAGCCGTAATTCATATCTGTAAAAATATCCAGTGGCTTTGTAAATATAATTAAAATAATGGATTAAAATAACTTTATAAAATCTCTTAATGTCACTTATGTATTTTTTAGTTGGTCAAACCAAAATAAATGACTAGAAATAGAACAGACATTATTATTTAAAATTGACTTTATATGGCTATACTACATCTAATAAATTAGCGAACAGAGAAACTGCGCCTTTTACATACAAAAAACGCCCCCGAAGTGTTGAGTTTATGAATATTTACACTTACAATATGTACTTTGTGAAATGTGTGTGTAAAATAATCAATTTAATAACATGTGGCTTTATAAACAAACACGCCGCGTCTTCTTCCAGATACCTTATCTCAGACATTCGCATTCAACACTTTTCAAAACTTATTTATATAAAAATTGTATTAATTAACTTAATAAAATCTCCGTCACTTATGTATTTTTTATTTGGTCAAACCAAAATAAATGATTAGAAAAAGAACAGACATTTTAATTTAAAATGTATATTATATTATAAGCGTACGTTACATCCAGGGCCGAAATTAACACCCGCCAAGCGCCAAATGCGGGTAGATTTTCCGTTTGGCGACTAAATTCAAAAGGCTACCCGCCACACTGGCGGGTGATTTTCATACCAAAATAATAATGCAACATAATGTGTTTGCCAGTAACTAATCTGGGAACGAGGTGAGCAGCCACTGAACGTCTCTACGCTCCAAGTCTCGCACTAGAGACGGTCTGTTGCTAGCTAGTACTGCAGGTAACTTGCGGTCTGCAGCTATCTGCTGCATATTAGCTATCAAAATGCATCCCCGCCCTGCCCGTCGGGCTATCTTGACTTATAGGGAGGAAACAATATATTTAAATGCTTATGCATTCTTTCACAGATTTGGATGGGTAATAATGGTGTATGAAATTCAGGCATTTGGGTATGTAAATTACGTTTGAGCGCACGCTCGAGTTTTACTTTCGCGATCGCGCGAAAAGACGCAGTACAAGAAGCAATCCGTCATGATTTGTCATGAATTTGTTGGGCAAATCCTCCAACTTCGTCCTGTCAGTCATTACTATCCTCACGTAAGAAAATTAAATCTCATGCAGCAAGCTTTAAAGTATAGATTGTACGGGCATTGAAGAGAGTGACTTTGTGCAGAATCTCTCTTAAAGCGACAGTAACCCCTGTTTTTCTGATCGAAAAAATGATCCAATCTGTAACTGGATGATCCAAACTGTGAGTTTTGTGACCCACTAAACCACTTTTAAATGGTGAGTATATCTGGTGTGGGGATGAGCAGGAAAAGTTGGTTTACATGGAAATCCAGTCTTTTTGTTTGTTAAAAAAACAACAGCATCCAAACAACAACAAGAATAGCAGATTAAACATTGTGGTTAGATGCCCTATTGGCTTTGTATTGGCAAAATTTGGCCTGTGGTAAAACTAATTGAATAAGCCTGTGCTTTGCCCACAAAGTCAAGTGGCATTTTCTTATCTGTGACTTCAGTTAGGGCCAATCCCATTTCTCTGTCTTACCCCTTCCCCCTACCCCTTAGTTTTGCACGTTCAGGTGAGAGTAAGGGCTATCCCAATTCTAGTTTTGATCAAGGGGTAGGGCTAAGGGCAAGTGGTAGATACCCCTTAAAACCAAGAATTTCCGCGAGCGTACTTGAAACCAAGGGGTACCCAGAATACACTGCGCAACCGGCAAAAATGGCGGAGAGAGTCCCATAAATGTAAGTATTTTCGGCTTAATAATTTATTTAAAAACTACTAACGTCTTGTTTTGTGCTCTACACAGTCCTGTTCATATATATTTGAATTATGTTCTTAATTTAAATGTTTTAAAATTTCGCTAGTTTGCTACGCTAACGTTACGTTGCTGATTTGCACAACATTCCCGTATTTGCTGATTTGCACAACATTCCCGTATTTCTCTAACTAGCCATGAATGGACTGCATGCTTGTCTACAGTTTTAACTGGCAGCCAGCTAACGACGACGTAACCGTAACCAAGTGGTGTCTCATTTCATAGGGGTATGTTTTCACCCCTAGCGCTTAACACTTGGTTTTGAGGGACAAGGGCTAGGGGTAAGACGAAGTGGTAGGGGAAGGGGAAGGGGTAAGACAGAGAAATGGGATTGGCCCTTAATATTTCATATTCAGAATCTGAAGTTTATAGATATTTCACTTCGGTTAGAAGAAAAATTTGTACTGATGATTGATATGTACTGCAATTTGATATGTGTTATTTGTGTTTTGATAGATGTTTTGTCTTAATATTCTACATTAAAAGTACTGTATTTTTTATTCGGGCTACTTGCATTCATTTCGGGCTACCAAAAACTGAAGAGTGTCTGCCCAAAGGGCTACCAGGGATTTAGAAATTTTGCGAGCCCTGCAATGAATACAGCAAATTAAATTAATGTACATGTGACAAAAAAATACTGTTTATTATTCTGGCCGGTAAAAAATGTGTTTGGCTGGTGGATTTTTTCATCTACCAGTCCCCGTGGCAGGTGAGCCAAAAAGTTAATTTCGGACCCTGGCTACATCTAATAAAATAGCGAACAGAGAAACTGCGCCTTTTACGGACGGAAAACACCTCCGAAGTGTTGAGTTTATGAACATTTACACCTACAATTTGTACTTTGTGAAATGTGTGAGTAAAATAATAAATTTAATAACATGTGGCTATATAGACAAACACGCCGCGTCTCCTTGCAGATATCTTATCTCAGACATTCGCATTCAACAGTTTTCAAAACTTATTTATATATCATCTAATATATAAATTAAAAAAACAAAGTTTTAAGTTAAGACAATAATAAATATGTTTATCTTTATTGAAAGAAAAACGTAGAAAATTTTATTATGGGTATAGTTGATGCAAATAAAGTGTGCAGTATACAAAAAAATGCAAACAAAAAAGTAGCAATATTTTAAAGAGATAAAGGTGGTATAAAGAAAAACATGAGAAAAGTAGAGGTATGCAAAAGAGCACAGTTCAGATATTGTTAATTCAAACGGTTTTTATACACCTTTCAGCTTTGTTTGAATTGACAAGCATTTTATTCGGCACTGTCAAAACATTTTTTGATTGATTTACTGATTTATTACAGAAACTTGATGTCAGAAGCAAAGCTATTGTACTAAGCATCTTTATATGTATGTTTTAAAGTTAAAAGTGTTGTAAAAATATATGAGTATTCTCTTATATTAAGAATAACAATATGATACATTTATATTGTGCTAAAATGCAATATAAATTATTCTGCAATATAAATTATTCTCAACCACCACCAATAAAGTTTTAACATTATTCTTTAGAAAAAAAAAACGGCGTTTAAACCCGTGAAGCGAACAAGAAAACATATGTTTATATGCTCATTCGGCATATCATATGATCTTTTTTATTTAGTTTTACAGTTTTAAAAGTGGCAAAAAAAGTTCTTAAAATCTAATGAATACAAATATAACTGCAGATGACAGCAGATTAGATTCAGTTCACCTACTAAGAAATAGGAGAAGCGATGATTTGTGATTGATTGGGGCTAATAGAATGACTGCCACACTCAAAATACACCAAACCAAATGAGCACTTTATATTAAACTAAAGCAACACACAATGTGCAAGTCATGACCATGGCCGGGTTTTCCAAAAGCATCGTAAGGCTAAGTAGATCGTAAAAACGATCGTACGAATCATCTTAGAATTACGGGCTGTTTCCCAAAAGCTTCGTAACTTAAGTTGCACTTGAAAATCATCGTGGATCTACGAGTGCTCTGGAGTAATCGTTCATTCATAAGTGCTTTTGGGAAACCGGGCCCAGACCTTGACGCTTTGTGTGTCCAACTTTAAATGGTGCGGCGCTGACTGGTCGGCGTTTGACATCAGGATACCGCGAGAGCAAAGGTAAAGTCGGACCATTTGTAACATTTCGACTTGCTCTCGCAGTACTTTAATGTCTTCGGTGCCGAACTGTCTGCGCAGCGCCACATAGAAACGCCCTTTGACTCTTTACAGCAGAGTACCAGCAACATGAGAAGTGGTGGCACGCAAAAGAAAGTGAAGGTACGCAGTACGCTAAAATATAAAGTGTCTGTACTGCGAGCACTGGTTTAGTTATTTACATCATGTGTTGCTCTTTCACAATTGTGCACCCGCGCACTCGCTCTGTAGTTTGTAGCTCGCGCTCTGGCTTCTGTAAACAATAGCCGTTTCTTAATACCAAGTAGGGGAGAGTGGAGCAAAATAAGCCAGTGGGTAAGTTGACCCACCCCCTTTATCTAACCATACAGATTTGTAGCCGTGTGACCACAAATACAGGTAGCAACCATAATTTCTATTTGGCTATGTTAAAGAGAAGGACAAATTAAAGAGTTATGATTAAAGTGATTTTTTTTTACAAAAAAAACAGTTTTTATCCTATCAAAGTAAAATTTATACATACCTGGGGCCTCATTTATCAAACGTGCGTACGCACAGAAGTGTGCGTAAAGTGTTCGTAGGAACAGTTTTACGCAAAGTGTGGAATTTATCAAATTGCACTTATACGTAGAAATGTGTGTAAATATACGCACACCTCTGAGTATGCGTACGCAGAGCATCTAGTGGTAGAATAGCGATACTACATAGGACCCTGTTCCAGTGAGTAAAGAAGTGTCTATTTTTTATCCACAAGCAGGTGTTAAAAAAGATTAATGTCAGTATGGTAACAGCAAATAAGTATAATGATTTATTTGTGATATGTATCTGTATCTGTGAAAGCTCTACATGTGATTTGTATAAATGAAGTCTCAGACAAATGCTTGACACAGTGCAATGGCTTATCTTGCGTTATTGGAAGACTTGGCAAAGAATCCATTCCGCCGGTAGCGCGTTTTCAAAGATCGCGCCAATGATGCTGGTTATATGCTGCTGTCCAAGGTGGAAAGTTTTCTGTCCTCCTCCAGTTGCACCCGTTTCACGTCGGTATGCTGTGACGCGTTTTTTTTTTTTTGCTGATAATTTAATGTCAAACCACTTTTTTTATTTCTGGAAGTGTTCTCTCCTCATATTCAACGCAATTAAACTCACTGGTAACATGTTCCCATGTAGATTTGTTTTCTTTTGTTAGTCATTCCTCCCGCACTAAGTAAACCAAACAGGATGTGTTATTAGGATTTAACCTCATCCACCAGTAACTCAATTTCTGTGTCTGTAAATTCCTCTTTTACGCTGTATTTATTATTATTGCGATGGGTGAAAAAGCACAACCACGTGACATATAACGGGAGGTGTTGTCACCATATATGGTTCATTGGAGGCGTTTCGGAATGCAAATGACTATGAACGTGCACGAGCATGGTACTTAAGAACAAGTGGGATTTATCATTAAGGATTACTTACTGATGTGCGTACGAACCACGTGCGCACGTTTGATAAATCCCATTTTTTTGTACTTACACACATAATAAATTTTATTCGTAGGTAAAAATATAGAACATTTTCTATGCAATGTTGATAAATGAGGCCCCAGGTTGTTATGTCACAGTAGATTTATTCAGGTCTAAATATTTATACCATAAATATTGGTGATAGGCTAATGTATAAAACCATGTGAATGATTTAGCTAAAGATTAGCCTGAATTACTAAGCTAGGCAGTTTTCCCAAAATGGTCGCTGTGGGGCAAAGTGAACCAGATGGGGTAAACTGAACCAGCGGTTCAACCCCACCATGAGGCACTGAATATGTTTCATTAAAAATATATATCTGTGTAGTTTCGCACAACTGATTTGTTCATTTTTAAAACATTTTAGAAAACATATCATGCCAAGACATTACAACATTACTACATTTTTATTTTATGCATTTGGCGTTTTGGTCCATACTGAAAAACAAACTTACCACTAAGAAACGTCCATTGACAATCTCCAAACAATAAGTTGTTCCTCAAAATCTGTATTTTCATCTGATACAGACTCAAACATGAGTGGATGACATCAGAGTACCGCGAGATCGATTTAAAACCAACCTCCTCCGCCTTATTTCTCGCGGTACTCTGATGTCATCTGCTTGTCCGCTCTTGCGGCGCTGCGTAAAGTTGACCACACCTAAAAACCGTACTGCTAAACTCGACAGGAATGCTCTGTGTATACCAGCAACTCCTTTATTAATTGTATAGCAGGAAAAGTTCTATTTTACTTCTCAGCGTGAGAAATAGCTTACACGGTTTGGCGTGTGAGCGTGTGAACTGACAGAAATGCGTGTGTCTCATGGCAAATGCGTGGGACTTGAGAGCCCAGGTTATATCAACATATGTCAAATTACGTTACCCGATATCCACTTAATTTTAGTTATAAACATTCATTTAAAATAACTTATAGCGTATGTAGTAGGCCTAGATTTGCATTTAAACAAAGGAACTGCAAGGGTGGGAATTAAAACACCACACGCTGGTCAAAACTTGAAAAAACGGTTTTCTTTTGATTCCCTGAGAGGCGATTAGAATTGGGGGTTGGCAAAGAATTGGCAGACCTGGGGGTGGGTAGTTTTTAATTTCTTGACTTTCTGTGTCACACTGGTAGCTGCTAAAACTAGACGCATTACATTTTGGAATGAACTTCCTTCATGTTGTTTTATTTATAAACTGTAAAAAATATTTTCTGAATTTGTAAGTAAAGTTAGCATTAAATATGTTTTACAATTTTAAATGAAATTTTGCTTTTATTATAATTATAACTTAAATAACTGTAAATATTTATTAAAAATAATATTACACATTTTTTATCAAAAAGACAAATAACTTGATTCTCATTAATAATAGGCATGGAAAACAAACTTCTAATTTTCAAAGCCTCATACAGCTTGTGCCTATCTGCGTTGAACTTGAGAGCTCTTTAAGCGTTTATTGTGTCTTTCAGCACATTACATATGTGACACATTCTGTCTAAATGAGTGGGATGTTTTCAAATACTCTATTAATTAAACATCTAATACGTTTTCTGAGAGTGAAATGATTAATACTAAGATGCATGTCATGTCTGACATCTTGGTTTCGGTTTAAAAACATGCAGGAATTTGAAAATAAAATGCAGGACTTGCTTGATGTTTAAAGAGTTATTAAGAGAGATAAAGTTCGGGACTGATTTATGTTAAAAAGTTATTAAGATATTAAGACTGACAGATCCGAAACGCAACGCACAGACACGCAAGAACCTGCACTGACAGGATAGTAAAAAACATCTGTTTTGGCAAGAATTTACGAAAGCATATTAAGCATTACAACAAACTTGTTAAGCTCATTATTAAATATTTCCATAGCCTACAGCGTTTGCGCGAACAGAACGAATTGTTAAAAAAACTTTCTCATAAATCTTCATCTAAATTAATAAATAATCAGATATTCGTTTATAATTTCAAATAACAGTATGCTCTATTATTTAAAAGTCAGTTTTGACTTTGTTTAAAATAATTTTGCTTGTTTTGAACTATGTAATTAGAAAGATGTAATTCAAATGTTTCAGCTGTTAATTACTAACTTTTTTTAATGTTAATGGCAATTCATGTGATAATAATCTTCAGTATATATTTTCCTTTTAAAATGTTACATTTTCATATTTTTATCTATTTACTTGTTTATTTTATATTCACCTAGATTGACAATGAAGCTGGCTTTAACTTGAAGTAATTAAAAGATCATCTGTGACCGAAGTCACGGAGACACGGAGTTATTAACGAATATTTTATTATCAGAGTGCAGCATTTTATCAAGGTTTTCTGGTCTTGTGTAATTAAATAAAACAAAAAAAAATAAAAGGGTAATTTTTTACAGTTGGATTAAAAGAAGTTTGATATTAGGAGCGTTTTAAAACTAATTCCAAAACATCTTGAGTTTCTAAATAAGGGACGCGCAGAAAATGTCATTCATGTAATTTTATAGATTACACTCATTCACTTAACACACATATTATGCGTGCTTTAAGGGCTTTATAATTTAGCTGTTACAGTAAACACTTGATTATGTCTGGCCGAATATTTTTTCTGTTATTCGGATGAATTCGTTATTCGTTTTAAAGCCTTTATCCGTGCCCTTCCGAATAACGCATATATATATATATTTGACGAATGCTTATCAGTACATTACTTTTTTGTTTCTTCAACTTTAAAGATGAATATTCTCCTTTAGAGATGGGCAATTTTTTGCAATAGCACATTATATTCAAAATTTTGAGCTCATAAAAAAAGATTTTTCGCTTATTTAAATGACTTGTTTATGTTTTTATGCAATTAAATTATGCGTTTAGTTTTGGTGCAATTTCCCAAAAGCTTATAATTAGGAAATACACACAACACGCTTACCTTATATTTCCTTATATTTCTACTTATATTCCTACTGTTCAGTAATGCAGAAAAGCGCAACACAACCATGTTAAAGCTATTAAACGTTCAGAAGCAAAAATGAACTAAATGTAAAATTAGATAAACTAGTTAATGATATTGCGTAAATGCGCTCGGTCTCTTCAAAGGTCTTCGCGAGTTATTTTGTTATAAGACTCAGTTATCATACATCACGTCTCTTCTAATGTAAGTACACAGAACAAAATAAGACAAATGATGCGCGTTTGAGTTGGATTTTTATGAAGAATATGTGACTGTTTATGTAACAGGCAAAGAAAACTTCGTCAACGAAATGTTTGCCAAAAAAGCGTGCATTTGTATGACATCAAAGTCTATCGCCTAAACACAGAAATTCCGTGTCATGTTACTTCAATATCATACAGTACACGCTCAGCATAAAGTCAAGCACACAAATTGTCGTCAGTATGGCCTACATGAAACACGACTGCCTTCTACAGGTTTTTGTATTTCCTGCGTCCCCCATGGAACCCCCCTTCTGCGGGATCTCGCAGAATTTCGGAAGTGCTCGCGGCATTCTGCTCTCAGAGACGCGCATTTTTAAAGGCCACATCTGTATGGTGTAAAAACGTCTGACTGCTGCCCTCTTCAGGTTGAACGGTGGCTACTGCAGTTGAATTTTCCTATTGGATGTTGGGTCCAAAAAAGAACTCGTGACGTAAGCAGGTTCAAGCTCACCACGCCCTTGTTACGATCTCACCACACACTTGTTACGAGCTTAGTTCGTCCCCTCTATCTCCGTTGGGATCTGCCCACTTTTCTTGCATTTTTCAAATATTGCCAGTGGGTGGAGTCAGGCTCTGACCAGGGGTTTAGTTACGCTTTAATAATAAAGCGCATTTATTAACATACTCTCATGGTAATGTTATGCAGCTAGGCGCCATGTGTTCAGCATGCGGCCAGGCCAAGACCAATCAAAATGGGGGGAAAGTACTGCGAGAACGATATGAAAGCATATGGAAGTCCTAATGAAAAATATTGATAAATACTATATTTAATTTTTGAATAAATACTACAAAATAAACGTGAAAAAGTTGTTTATTTTTAGACCGATCTTACACTGTATTTTAAGTGTTAATATCACATCGCGAACAGTCTGCATTGCATGTAACTTACGTTAGTCAAACAAACCATGTTTCTGATATTAAGGCACATTATTGATTTAATGCGTGATATTGAATTAGTTTTACAATTTATTTTAAATATTGACGTACGTTTTTTGCTTAAATTGGAATTATTAAATGGGAAAAAATTAACGAGGTTATGAATATGGATTAACTTACTAGCTGGTAGATGAAGACAGGTGATATGGATAACGTTAAATCAGTAGCTGTTCGCAAATAATTGCTCGCAAGGGAAAATTTTCGCAGGAAATCTTTGCATAAGCAGATCTCTGAACGAAAGGGGTGTGTAAACGTGTTTCGGTCGTTTAAAATGAACACATGGCGCCTAGCTGCATAATGACCAACCTAGGGGCAAAAAACGTTTCTCTTCGGCCAAACCTATCAATGTGAAAAAGACAGATTTTCAAATATATGTGCTCTCTGAACCAACCACGTTTACTCCAAGAGGAGATGAAGACTTAGAACTTGTACGTGCTGGGCTTGGGAAAAGGCTCTTAAGTGTTCCAGACACTTTTAAACACAGTGAGGTAATTGCAAACATAAACAAACACAAGTCAATGTGAAATAATGATGCAAGTAATATTTTTCCCCCATGACTTGAATGATGAATGTTGTCTTTGCTTGTTTAAGATTGTAAATCTGCTTGAGGAAGAATTTCCTAAGTTAAAAAATCTTCAAGGGGGCTAGATGTTTTACAAATCAACAGGTATTTATTTGCATGTTAAATATACATAAAACATGGATGCATTGATAATCATAGGTCTTTACTGCTGTTGTAGGTAATCTGTTATATAGTGCTTTCTGATTTTATTGCAAAATGATGTGGAAATCTGAAATTACTCCTGAGTTTGATCCTCTGATTTTACTGTAAGGTGGTGGTGGGCGACGTAAGCTGACTTTAATTCCCACTGATTGTGATGGATATTCAACTCGGCTACTGAAGTCAGTGTCAAATAATGGAAAGAATGTGCTATTTGTAGTTCCACTACAAGAGCAGCTTTCCATTGAACCATTGCCGTTTGAATCTGTGGAGTTCGCAAAGATGCCACTGTCAAACTGTATGAAATGTGGCAGGACAATACCGCTGCCTTTGTTGCCCTTGCACATTGAAGAATGCAAAACTACTGAGTCTGTAGGTTCTACAATGCTCTCTTAAATTTCCAGTTCAAATCGGTTTACTTTTTTTTTTTTTAGGAGTCAGTAAATGATGTGACTGTGCTTGATGATGATGATGATGATGGTGGGAATGTTATTGGAGCCACTGACCAGCCAAGCCCACTTCAAACAGATTTAGAACAATCTTCCCAGGTATTTGATCAAAATTAGTTTCCTGATGAATGCAGAAATTTATTTTTGCTTTGCAAAATATACACACAAGAATCTGTGGTCCCTTGCAAACTGCTCTGTGAGGTTATTCTAAAGTTTGATGAAACTAATATGCAACTTTTAATACCTTCTGCATAATTTTGTTTAAGGTAGCAAATATGCAGTATTCAACAGTAATTTCAATTATATTTATGAGTAACTTATAAGTTCTCTGTACATTTATTTTTACAGATCTGTCCCATTTGCCAGATTTCTTTCCCAAATGATGTCTTGCATTATCATGCAAGCATGTGTGGTGAAGGGTAAATTATGCTACAATAGAATGACATTTTTTCTTCAGACCCTTACTTAAAGCAACACTATGTAGTTTCCATGTAAAAATGACTTTCAGCTCCCTCATGTGGTTGAAAAGCGCAACAGTGCCTGGTATCAGACACTCTTCTGCAGGCAGGGGGAGGGGCGGGGCTGTGTGCTCTACCCTCCACCGCCACTTTCAGAGTGTGCTTGTAGCAGCTAGGAGGCTGCTCAGGTTGCAGCAACAGTACAATTTGTCCAGTTAAAAGTTGTTCTATCACTGAAATAATTTTAAACACATTATTTAAAGGTAAAAAAACTACATAGTGTTGCTTTAATACCTTAAAAAATTAGTCCACCCAAAGTTAATATTTCTCTTCTAAGTTAATGACCTTCTTTCCATCTTAGCTCGCTGTTGGTGAATTTTGTTCACAGAGAAAAATGAAGACTGGAACTAATATTTCTAGCAGTCACGTTTATAAAGCATTCTATTATTCCATATTAGTCTTGTCACTCAGTCTTCTGAAGAGAAACAAGTGAGAAACTGTGAGAAACAAATCTAAAACTAATTTTTTTTTAACTATAAAATGTGTTTCTTGCAAAGATGTGAATGATCCACGTTGTTAAAGACATTGTGTGTCAAAGATGTGAACAACAGAACAGACGATGAACAACAAAAGTCAACAACAGCTGAGATAGAATATAGGTGAAAAAGATTAAAAAAGATATAGGGGCAGTTTCCCGGACAGGTATTAGACTAGTCCTAGACTAAAATAAATGTAAGAGCTGTCCAAACTGAAAACCACTTGCACTTACATATCTTAAAATACATCAGTGGCCTTTGTTTTGACTCAGAATGCACACCAGTAATGTTTTAGTAAGGCATGTTTGTTAAAACTAGTTATATTTCATAATTAAACTATAGGTCTAGTCCTGGTTTTAGCTAATCCATGTCTGGGAAACCACCCCTTAATGTTTGGGTAAACTAATCTTTTATTTAATCCCATAACAGACATCTTTAGCTATAAAGATTTTGTTTTTTCTATGTAAAATGGATGATTCTTTTTCTTAATTTAATGTGCAAGAGTTTCTTAACTGGTTTGATAAACAAAATTAAAAAGTTGTATGTGCCATGCCTATTGTAGAGGGAGGACTTTCAGTGGCAGTGATTCTCCAAGCACTTCAGCTAGAGAAGAACTGCCAGGACCCTCGACTGCACAGTCGGCCACATCACAGTCGGCCACATCACATTCGGCCACAGTCAGCAGGTTATGCCCCACACATATTCTGCTTGGTTAGCACTGTTGTACTGCTAAACAAGTGGAGCTCTACGTACAAATATAAATTCTGGTTGTGGCTTTGTTTTTAGCCCAGGATTTGTTGTACAACTACATTTGTAAAATCTTATTTTGCATAACTTGTGAATTTCTTTTTCAGCATGGAAATACGAAACTGACCCTCAGAAAGCATCTCGAATGTTCTGTGAAGAATTGCTTTCCCAAAGTTCGGACTGTCCATCTCTGTCACTACAGATCAACCAATTTGATACTTTGCATGAGCAGGACAGCACACTGATTTCATTTTATAAAATGAACAGTGTGAACTGGTCCGCTCCATTGAAATGTAGACTGACAGGTATTATGCAATGTAATTAGTGAAACATGGTTTGAAGTAAACGTTGTTTGTACAATTTGTGAAATTTACTTAAGATTGCTATTTTTTTCTTTAATTTTTTTTTTAGGAGATGCAGCTGTTGGCAAAGGAGTCAATCGTCACATCTTTTCAATGATTATGCAGAAACTAAAGGCTGGCTTCTCTTTATCTTTGGGTATGTAATCCAGTTGCAATTCAATGGACACTATAGTCAAAAGTTTGGAAACATTACAAAGAAGTCTCTTCTGCTCAGCAAGGCTGCATTTATTTAATCCAAATTAAATTTAAAACGGTATAATTGTGAAATATCAGTATACAATTTTGATTAATTTATTTAGTTTAAAAGTGTTTTGGTGTGAGAATTTAGGTCACACCTTCATAGACATAATTTTTTGGATCTCAAGTAGCTACAATAATGCAGTGATGAATGGATTTAAGATCATCTTTTAATGGTATCATCCTATGTTACTTAAATTCTTGATTTTGAAGCACATCAGGGGGAAAAAGACCCTATAAAAGCAACTGAAACTGCTCATTAGCTTACTCAGATTGATTCAGTCCAGTGGTGGGAAATAACTTTTATGTGTGTGCGTATATTCAATTTAGTTCAGTTAACTCATTCACCGCCAGCCTTTTTGAGAAAAGTTGCCCACCTGCATTTTTGTGATTTTAACAAAATTTTCACAAAATTCCTTGCAGGAAAGATTATTTTCTATAAATATATAAACATACAAATTATATCAAGTTAAAGAACACACCCTCTGCTTTCAAACAAACAATAAACAAACAAACAAACAAACAAAATGGGGAAAAAACGTTTCATTATATATTTACTTTTTCTACTTAATTTAACCACTGAAATATGGATATTTCTCTTCAAAAATACAACATTTTGAGCAAAAAGCTTAAAAAATTGCGTTTTTGTAAAGAAATTTATGTTAGAGATCAGACTCAGAATGACTATCAAACATAGAGGCAGTAAAAAATAATTCATTAAATCTTTTTAACTTCCGTTTTTGATAAATTTGTTTTGGCCATCTGGTGGATAAAAGCGGTATTACATTTTCACTTTGAAATTCGTCTAGAAAAGCATATTTATTAGTTAAATATGAACTCATAAATGACAAGATAACTCGTCAATGGCGGTTAATGAGTTAAAATGCAAAGACTGTCATGGCTTTTAAAGAACTGGTAAAGATGATTCATGCTAAGGTTCATGTTGTTCTTAAGGTTCTACTTCCACAATCCTTTTTGAGGGGGAAAAAAACCACCGGGTTCCCTCTGCATCCGCTGTGCTACGTGACAGCAACCTTTTTCAAATGGCTGGCAGAATGATGTTTGTGCATGGAGGTCCTTAATTGTCTCTCTGGACTGAGTTTACCATTGGTAATCCTCCTGACTGGAGGGAGTTCAGACAGTGCGGCTTCAGCTCTGACGCTGCAGGATTGCCCTGATTTAGACCACCGGGAAATCATTAGTTTGGTGAGTAGGCTACTTGCCCTTAATAAATATTTGTTATTTTGTATATACATGTCACTGAATCATGTGAAAGCATTTTCAATTTGTGGTGTTGCAGCTCAAGAAAACAGATCTCACAGAACCAGAAAGTACAAGATTAACTGATCTTTGCCTGTTCTGGGACCTCCCTGTTCCGTCGTCTTCTAATCGAGACTGGCTGTTTCAACAGCTGTTGTCACATGCCGTAAGTTTTGCTAAATTGTTTTAAAATGATACTGTGGCAGGAGTTATTGTAGTATATATATATATATATATATATATATATATATCTCACACACACGCACCACACAGGAAATCAATTATTTAACCTTTATTATGCAGTTTAGAAATTAAACTGTCTTTGTACATTTTGCTTTCAGGTACTTGGACGTGTTAAAAGCCAGATTAAA
This sequence comes from Misgurnus anguillicaudatus, assembly GCF_027580225.2. Lineage (NCBI taxonomy): Eukaryota > Metazoa > Chordata > Actinopteri > Cypriniformes > Cobitidae > Misgurnus > Misgurnus anguillicaudatus. The sequence continues at coordinate 1,523,248 of NC_073348.2, forward strand.
GATCTGAGAAAAGGTCTCAAAGAAACTGGTATCTGACCACTACTATCCCAAAGACTGGACAGTCACCAAGTAGTTTTCCCAAGGGAGTCAGTAATGGACATTACAGCACAAGTTAGTATGTTTGTATTTGAAAAAGCACTAAAGGAAAATCTTATTAATATAGATAAAAAAATAATTTGTCATTATAGAGCAGTCATTGTAATGATAAATGTACACAATTAACCCTGTCTGTCACTGTCCCGCAGGTGGGACTTTTGGCATTACATATTTAAGATAATAATTTCATAGGCTAAACCTACATCAATCTTGACAAACTATATACTGTTGGAAAGCTCTAGGAATGCTGTTTTTATATTTCAACACCATTTTGCAAATAAATATGTTGTAAGAGTCATTTTCTAAAATGTGGACCAACAGGTGGGCCCAAGGTGTTAAAACATATTTATTTGTAAATATCCTATAAACCTAACTTAAACATGACAAACTATATTGGTCTGGAAATGTAGATGTCATATTTCAAGGCCATCTGATTATAGAATTTGTATAGTGACAGTAATTTTGTTAAATAAATTTGAATGATTATACATTTATAACATTAAAATCCTATAAACTTCAAATAATCTTGACAAACTATATGTTTTTGGAAAGCTCTAGGGATGTAGTTTTCATATTTCAAGGCCATTTGATGATAGAAATTGTATAGTGACAGTCATTTTGTTAATTGCGACTGATCCCGTAGGAGTACATATGAATTTGTATATATTCATAATTTTAATAATCTTTAAATCTTCAAAAATCTTGACAACCTATATATCGTTGGAAAGCTCTAAGAATGTAGTCTTCATATTTCAAAACATTTTTGCATTAAAAACAATGTCGAGACAGTAATCTATTAACTCATTCACCGCCAGCCTTTTTGAGAAAAGTTGCCCACCTGCATTTTTGTAATTTTAACAAAATTTTCACAAAATTCCTTGCAGGAAAAATCATTTTCTATAAATATATAAACATACAAATTATATTAAATTAAAGAACACACCCTCTGCTTTCAAACAAACAATAAACAAACAAACAAAATGGGGGAAAAACGTTTCATTATATATTTACTTTTTCTACTTAATTTAACCACTGAAATATGGATATTTCTCTTCAAAAATACAACATTTTGAGCAAAAAGCTTAAAAAATTGCGTTTTTGTAAAGGAATTTATGTTAGAGATCAAACTCAGAATGACTATCAAACATAAAGGCAGTTAAAATAACCATTACATCTTTTTAACTTCCGTTTTTTGATAAATCTGGTGGATAAAAGCGGTATTACACTTTCACTTTGAAATTCGTCCAAAAAGGCATATTTATTAGTTAAATATGAACTCATAAATGACGAGATAACTCGTCAATGGCGGTGAATGAGTTAATTACAAGATAATGCATATAACAGTTGACACCCAGTGGCCTTGGTTGGTAAAACTACTAAAAGTGTGACAGAAACCACATTTTTTTGTGATTTTTAACTTGAAATTTGGTTCAGAACTAGTTGAGACTTGTGCCCTTTTTGTTGTGGTGTTTTGGGAGTAAAACAATTTAATTTTTATATACATTTGATTAGAGAGTATATACTTTATTGCATTATTTTTATGTCAAAAAAATTTAAACTGGTATAACTTTTAATATGTATAACTTCAAACACTTCAGTGAAACTTTAAAGTGTCTTCTTTAAAACAAGACCAAGATTTTGCTTCTAGACCAAAGAATGATAGTTATTTTTACCCCACCCCCCACACAAAAGGGAAGTGACAGTTAAAGGGATCATGAAATGGTAATTAAAATGTGCATTTATCTTTTGATATATAGGAGGTCGTTACAGTATAAAAATGTTTTAAGTAATTTGGTTTCAAAACTTTAGCCTAATCTTGTTAAATCCCTGGTACTACTCATTGCCTACTTTCTTGGATTTGCGATAACAAATAGTTGGTCATATTAGTACAAGAATGAACTACAGCAATTACAGCAATTTTCAAATACTGGTAGTCACAACTGAGACCCACTCACTTGGTATTGAATATGTAAAGATTCAAAGAAATTATGTAAAGATGCTAGCTAATTACACATACGCCTCACTAACTGTTTCAAAATGAGGCTGAAACCCATAATAAAAATGCAGGGCTGTACGTTAGGTGCTACACTTTTGTGCTACAATTCAAACTGTTGTAGCACAAACATAGAATTTTATCATTAACATTAAGTTATCATGTGTGTAAACAAACTGTACTATCGCACGCATGCTATAATGAAAATTTATTCATTGCACAGACCAGTTTTTCATAGCACATGCTAAATATATGTATTACTGTACAGCCCTGAAATAGCTATGCATTTCTAATTTCTGACTGTTTTAGGAATTATATACACATTTATTATTTTTTACTAACATTTATCAAAAAATGTAAAAGAAATTCATTACCCCATTAACATTAATTTTCAAACCCTCATAGACAGTCCTTCAAAAAATTGCATGGCCCAAGCCTGTGGATGATGATGATGAGGACAATGATGACTGCATTGCTGTTGAAACTATGAGCATCATCACAAGCTACATGCGTCAATTTATTGAAGAAGGTATGATTTTATGTATGTTACTTGACTATCTGTGTGGTTTAATAACATTTACACAAAGTAGTTTCACGAGTTACACACTTACAAATAATTCAGAACAGAGTTATTAATATGCGTATCTGGCGTGCTGTCCGAGGAGAGGGCTCCGAGCTCGTTAATGGACTGAGCCCGGAGCGCTTCCTGGCGGGGAGAGGGTTCCGGGCTCAGCCTTAGGCTTGAACCCAGAACAATCCCCCAAAAGATCGCAAACTAGCATCGGACAGCAGCTGGGAACTGTGTGTGTGTCCCCAAAAACTTGCTGAATGTAAAGTGGGAGGTAACGGGGCTCCTGCAGGATCGTAGAAAACATCACTGCTGTGACAGTTGGAAATTGTGAAAAGCAGGGCTCCTGCAGGAGCAGAGAAAACAGCACCGCTGGGGTGGTGGAGAAACAGGGCTCCTGCGGGAGCAGGGGAAAACTGTGGAGCAGAGGAGACACCACCGCTGTGGCGGTGGAGAAAGAGAGCTCCTGCGGGAGCAGAGATTGTGAAAAGCAGGGAAAGTGACACTGCTGTGGCAGTGGAGATTGTGAGAAGGCATGGCTCCTGCGGGAGCAGAGGGAATAGTACCGCTGCGGCGGTTGGGAAAAAACAGGGCTCCTGCGGGAGCAGAGATTGTGAAAAGCAGGGAAAGTGACACTGCTGTGGCAGTGGAGATTGTGAGAATGCATGGCTCCTGCGGGAGCAGAGGGAATAGTACCGCTGCGGCGGTTGGGAAAAAACAGGGCTCCTGCGGGAGCAGAGATTGTGAAAAGCAGGGCTCCTGCGGGAGCAGGGAAAGTGACACTGCTGTGGCAGTGGAGATTGTGAGAAGGCATGGGAATATTATCGCTGCGGCGGTTGGGAAAAACAAGGCTCCTGCGGGAGCAGAGATTGTGAAAAGCAGGGCTCCTGCGGGAGCAGGGAAAGTGACACTGCTGTGGCAGTTGAGATTGTGAAAGGTGGGGCTCCTGCGGGAGCAGTACAGACATCACTGCTGCGGCAGTTGAGAAATTGTGAAAATTAGGGCTCCTGCGGGAGCAGAGGAAACATCACTGCTGTGGCAGTGGAGAATTTGTGAAATGTAGGGCTCCTGCGGGAGCAGAGGAGACAGTACTGCGATGGTAGTAGAGATTAGTGGAAAGCAGGAAATGGCACCACTGTGAAAATAGGGTTCCTGCGAGGGCAGGGGAAACATTACTGCTGCAGCAGTGGAGGAAAATTGTGGAAAGCAGGGCTCCTGCGGGAGCAGAGGAAACATCACTGCTGTGGCAGTGGAGGTTAGTAAAAGCGGTGCTCCTGCGGAGCAGAGGAAACAACATTGCTGCGGTGGTGGAGAGACAGGCATCTGCAGGAGGCAGGGGAAACATCACTGCTGCGGCAGTGGAGGTTAGTGAAAGCAGGGCTCCTGCGGGAGCAGAGGAAACAACACCGCTGCGGCGGTGGAAACAGGGCTCCTGCGGGAGCAGAGGAAAGTCACTGCTGCGGCAGTGGAGAGTAGGGCTTCTGCGGAAGCAGGGGAAACATCACTGCGATGGCAGTGGAGGTTAGTGAAAGCAGGGCTCCTGCGGGAGCAGAGGAAACAACACGGCTGCGGCGGTGGAAACAGGGCTCCTGCGGGAGCAGAGGAAAGTCACTGCTGCGGCAGTGGAGAGTAGGGCTTCTGCGGAAGCAGGGGAAACATCACTGCTATTGCAGTGGGGATTAGTAAAAGCAGGGCTCCTGCGGGAGCAGAGAAAATGGCACTGCTGCAACAATGGAGAACAGATCTCCTGCGGGAAATGGTAAAAACACCACTACTGCGGCAGTGGATTTTAGTAAAAAGTTGGCTCCTGCGGGAGCAGAGGGAAAATCAATGCTGTGGCAGTGGAGAGAGTCTTATAGTTTGTGTTGTCCTGGAGCTGGTGGGATCGTTGGGTTTCTCTGATGTGGGAGCGGTTTGATGTGAGAGTAGAGGAAACATCACTGCTGTAGTGATGGAGAAATTGTGGAAGGGAGGGCTCCTGCGGGAGCAGAGGGAAACCACTTCCATATCAGTGGGGGTTAGTAGAGTTCAGGGAAAAAAGGGGGGGCTCCTGCGGGAGCAGAGAAATGTCACTGCTGCGGCAGTGGATAAAGTCTGATATTTTATATGGTCTTGGAGCTGATGGGATCCGCTGATGAAAGTTCGTTGAGCTTCTCTGATGTGGGAGCAATTTGATCGAATGTAGGTTTTAGAGAAGAGGTCTGCTGGAAAGCCAGATAGAAGTAGGACAGATTAAAGATGTTTTGGAACCAGAAGCATGTAACCAGGTGATTTGAGTCATCTATAAAGAGTGGGTTTGATGTGGATCTAGCCTGGGAGTCTCTGGAATGTAGTTATGCTAGGAGGGTCTGGTATGGTTGAATTGATGTTTGGAAGTTGAAGATGTAAATGGAAAGGCCAAAAAAAAAAGTTTGTGGAAAAATTTTGGATTCCACTTAGGTATCCTTTAATGGAGCTGGCTTTGAGGTTCTTGTGGTGATTGAGGTAGGAAATTAATGAGATGGTGAGTAGGACAAAATCAGGAAACAGGTTGTAAGAAGAGTAGAAAGTCTTGACGATCTTTCAAGGGGTTAGGTAAGTTTGTAGGTTTCTGGGGGATACAGCTTGGAGGATGGTATCTAAAGAGGCATTTGAGGTGGGGGTTTCAAGTGAAGATGCACTGATTCCAATTTCCTTGGCCAATTCAGAATTTTGGTTTTACTTTAATTGTGACATGCCGATACAGGTTTTGGATGATACCAATTAGATTTCTAAGAACTATAATTGATGGCAATAGGCTACAAACAAAATCCGCTTCTTTAATAGAACATTATTTAACAATAAATAATCTATTTAAAATTGCACTTTCATCCATGTTGAATTAAATGACATGATATTTTATTTGAAAAGATCTCAAATAAAGTGCTCGTAAGTTTAGTCAGGCTCAGTGACGTTATTTATCAGCCGCATTAAATGACCAAATATCAGTTGGACAGCTGTGGTTAGAAGTATAGTTCCTAGTTAGTATAACATGTAGACTTGAGTAGATCATGCTTTTAAACAAAATAAGAAAGCAGCATGCAGTGCCTTCTATAACCGTAATCTAAATATATACAAAGTCTGTTTCATGTCTTTAGGTTGTAAACCGAATTGAAGCGCTGTTTTTGGAAAACTGCGTAGAACTACGAGCTTTAAGACCCTGGGGAATCCCTGGAATGAGTGACGTAGAAGGAAACTTGCAAATGAAAGACGAATCTTGGATTTAAACAACAGAGAACTAAACATGACAACAAAGGCAGTCTTTAGATGTGATGTATGTAGTTTACAGAAATAAGATGAAATTAAATCGATCTGAACGAGGGTCATTTACTTTATTGTTGAGCCAACATAGTTCAGATGCGACGAAGTTGCTATGTTTTCGGGAAATAGTCATGACAAGCCAGCTGGCCTCTCCAACTATGCACGGTATGGTGATTTAGCAGCGCGTTATGCCGTTGGTCGGGAAAAGCACCCCTGAGCAGGGTACGCACACGAGCCAGCGGAACAACATCAATGTGTCACCTACGGATGCGGGGCAGGAATCAATATGGGCTCGGGTTGTGTTCCTTATGTAAAACGATCGCGTTTCCCAGTATGGAATTAAATTAATGTAGCTGTTGGATAAAAGGAGCTGCTTCCACTGCCAGTGTGCATGTGGCTTTGAAGTTATTTCTTGTGCAACTGGCAACATGATGTAAGTTACGAATGAATGTGTGCTGTGTATGTATGTCATACAGGTTTGATTTATAATTATACGAAAACAAGGGGGACAAGGTAGGGGGGTCTGGGCATGCGCTGCTAGCATAGGCAGCCTTGTGCTCAAGCCCGATGGTGGAGCCGCAGGCCACAGACAGGGGAAAGGGCTAGTAATTAGACAGAAAGGCTTGTGAAGGCAGGGCTATAATACCACTGGCGGAAACATGCTTGAGCTGGACGGGAAACCTGTATCGCTGGGATATGTTGCATCGTGCGGTGCATGGCAGGCTGCTTTAGAGGGAAAAGATGATTGAGGCTTGGCGGCAGAATCTGGATCACAACCTGGACACGCTGAAGGCCTGCTGGTGCGGTCTGATGAAACCTTCTGATGGAAAACCTTTTGGTGAGTAGAGATGTAGCTTTATGATCTTTCCTTGTTTAGTTTGTGGCTTTGTAGATAGTGATGTGACGTTCTGCGCAGAGGCTTCGAAGCTTGTATCAAAAAAACGAAACATCTCACAGTGTTACGATCCCAGATGGTATTTTTTTAGGGGTATGAATGGGAGGCAACAATATGAAATGATGGATTTATTTTTGGTGTGTGTATGGGAGCCAACAACGACAGACAACAAAAATAGTGGGCAAAACTGTGCAATTTATTAATATACAAAGGTGTTTAGTGGTGTGACAAGGTGAATAAAAGGTGATGATATTTACAATATTTACAAGTAACAAATAACAAATACACAAAAGGGGAAAGGGGCACGAGCGGTGCCAAAGCAAAGAAACAAACAAAACAAAACCGTTCTAGCTAACGTTTAACCCTCTTACCTACGCTATAAAACAAAAAGGTAATCAGATAAATCTTCAGCGTCACACGACGCCCTAACTTACCTACTCTACCTACCCAAACACAAAACGTACAGAGGGTGGCACACGCTCCTAAACTAGTGTCTCTAATACAGTGAATGTAACCTACGTGTTGCACAATGTATGTCACGTGACGTACTTACCTGTCCGCTTTCCCCAATATCAACAAAGTCACACACAACAGAGCGAATGAACACTAACGTACAAACGCATAAACAAGTGACTATAAAACTGGGTACGAACAGTCTGACATACACAACAAGTAACAACACAGCAAATGATTCTCAAACAGTATACCAAACAGCAACAGGGGTTTTACAATAACAGTAACCAGCGTACTGGCAT